>NC_142421.1:4170000-4482500 GCF_059516105.1 Syngnathus floridae
ATTGCTAATGTATCAATGCCCGAGCGATTAGGCACATGGGCGGACAACCCCCAGCCTCGGGTTCGGATACGGCATTGCTCAAATTGGCAAATCTTAGCAAGCTACAGAAGACTTTCTGCATCACATGAATATTTTTTAGCATGTGGTTTGGAAGTTTATTATGCAAATGAAGTTGCTTTGTACATTTTAGACACACACATTGACAAGATAGCGGCAGTACTTATGTGTATTTGTTAGGTTGCTTTGGGCAAAACAAACCGCACGCAAAAGACGGGTCACATTGACCCAGCTGTCTAATTGGGGCGCCTATCATTTGTAATGTACTTAAAAATTTAAATGATTAAAATTGTTAAAAATTATCACATACAGTTAAATAGAGCATCAGACAGGTTGAGGCAAATATCTAGCATGTGGTTTAGACGTCTATCATGCAAATTAGTTTTTGTACTTTTGACACACATGCACACTGGCAAGATAACGGCAGTACTTCTTTCTTAGGTTGTTTTGGGCAAAACAACGAAAGGTGCATCGCATTGACCCAGCATCAGACAGGTTGAGGCAAATACGCTGCTACTCGGTGGCAGCACTTGGAATTCATCTAGCCTTTCTGATATGGTCAATTTCATAAGGATGCCGGTATGAATAAGAACACTCTGGCCTTTACTTCACTCTGAACTGGATGGTACCACCCAGTACATGTACCGAGGCTGGCCGTGTAGTTACGCAACTGCTTTGAATTGAAAGCTAAGGTCCTGGAAGTTACACGCTATGTTTATACATTCAATTGACTATAGCAGCAACCTGGACTGGACAGCAGCAGCCTTCTTTGTAGTCAGACAGCCAATGGAGACGCCAAGCCCTGCAACAAAACATGCAAGAAGTTTCACATTCAAGAGATGCACCATCGATTGAGGCACATCGCGAATGATGACTGACACCAAAGTTGACTTTATTTACAAGACCAACAACAGGAAGCAACCACGCCACTGTTGATTTTATTCACAAGAATGCCCACATGATGCATGACTATTCAAAACAAACCAAAAAATGGCTCTGACCACATTAAAACAGCTTTTACTCGTACAGAAAAATGTACCAACATTCAGCAAGATTCTGAGTTCGGTGGCCATTTTAAAGCAGGGTTGCCAAAGATGACTTACTGATCGCAACAGAGACTGTTTGTACACTTGTCGTTTGCATCTATGGGTGTCTGGCTACTTGGCTTTTGTCAACAATTTAGAATGCATCCAGCTTTTCTTTGTGTAGTTAAAAAATAAATAAAAAGCCTGACACTGCATATTTAACAAGTCAATTTTGTTTCAGCCTAACTTTACAATTGTCTTGTCATTGAGAATGTCTCATATGATTCCAGTTTGTATGCACGATAGACTGCCAATGCCAATGTTTAAAATGGACCACTTGAATTCAGTTCACAGTTTAATTGCAGTTCAGTGGTACAGTTCATTTCATGATTAAAAAAACAACAGTAAACCAACAATATTGCAAAATGACGCAAAACAAAACAAAAACAAAAAAGAAAAACAAACAATACAACACATACAATACAATACATACAACACATACAATACAGTACAATACATACAATACAATACATACAAAACAAAAAAAAATAAAAACAAAAAAACAAAATACATACTATACAATACATACAATACATACAAAACAAAAAACCAAAAACAAAACAAACAATACATACAATACATACAATACAATACAATCAATACAAACAATACATACAATACAAGACAAACAATACATACAAACAATACAATACAATACTTACAATACATACAAAATACAGAAACAATACATACAAACAATACAAATACAATACAATACAAACAATACAATACAAACAATACAATACATACAATACATACAATACATACAATACAATACCATACAATACCATACAATACAATACATACAATACATACATACAATACAATACATACAGTACAATACATACAGTACAATACATACAATACATACAATACAATACAAACAATACATACAAACAATACATACAATACAATACAAACAATACATACAAACAATACATACAAACAATACAATACAAAACAAATACAATACAAACAATACAAACAATACAATACATACAATACAATACATACATACAGTACAATACAATACATACATACAATACATACAATACAAAAAAAAACAAAAAAGAAAACAAAACACAAAACAATACATACAATACAATACACACAATACATACAATACATACAAAACAAAAAACAAAAAAAACAAAAAATACATACAATACAATACAATACAATACAATACAATACAAACAATACATACAAACAATACATACAAACAATACATACAAACAATACATACAATACAATACATACAATACAATACATACAATACAATACATACAATACAATACATACAATACAATACATACAATACATACAATACATACAATACAAAAAAAAAAGAAGAAAACAAAACAGAAAAAACAAAACAAAAAACAAAACAATACATACAATACAATACACACAATACAATACATACAGTACATACATAACAAAAAACAAAAAAAATAATACAATACAATACAATGCATACAATACAATACAATACAATACATACAATACATACAATACAATACATACAATACAATACGATACATACAATACAATACATACAATACATACAAAACAAAAAACAAAACAAAACAAAAAACAACAAACAAAACAAAACAAACAATACAAAACAATACATACATACAATACATACAATACAAAAAAAACAAAAAACAAAACAAAAAAAAACCATACAATACATACAATACAATACATACAAAACAAAAAAAAACAAAAAAAAAACCCAAAAAAAACAATACATACATACAATACAATACATACAATACATACAATACAATACATACATACAATACATACAATACAATACATACAATACATAGAAAAACAAAACAAAAAAAACAAAAAACAACAAAACAAAAAACACAACAAAACAAACAATACATACAAATCTTGGGATTTCCTGGGTTGAGCTGGATGAAGTGGCTGCAGAGAGGAAAGTCTGGGAGTCCCTCCTAAAGCTGCTGCCGCCGCAATCCGACGTCCGGATAAGCGGTGGATGGCTGGGTGGCTGGCTGGATGGGTGGCTGGATGGGTGGGTGGATGGGTGGATGGATGGGTGGATGGATAGGAGGATGGGTGGGTGGATGGGTTTTGGATGGGTTGGGTTTGGATGGGTTGGATGGGTGGATGGATGGGTGGATGGATAGGAGGATGGGTGGATGGGTTGGGTGGGTGGATGGGTTGGGTGGGTGGATGGGTTGGATGTACGGATGGGTGGCTGCCTGGATGGGTGGCTGGATGGATGGGTGGCGGGATGGATGGATGGGTGGGTGGATGGATGGGTGAACAAAAAACAAAACAAAACACAAAAAACAAAACAAACAATACAATACATACAATACAAACAATACATACAAACAATACAAACAATACATACAAACAATACATACAAACAATACATACAAACAATACATACAAACAATACAATACAAACAATACAATACATACAATACAAAAAAACAAAACAAAAAAAACCAAAACAAAACAAAACAATACAATACAATACACACAATACATACAATACATACATAAAAACCAAAACAAAAAAAAACAAAAAAACAAAACAAAAAACAATACAATACATACAATACAATACAATACAATACAATACATACAATACAATACATACAATACAATACAAACAATACAATACAATACATACAACACAATACATACAATACAATACATACAATACAATACATACAATACATACAATGCAAAAAAACAAAAAAAACAAAAAAACAATACATACAATGCAATACACACAATACAATACATACAATACATACAAAACAAAAAACAAAACAAAAAAAATACATACAATACAATACATACAATACAAAAAAAACAAAACACACAAAAAAAACCAATACAATACATACAATACAAACAATACATACAAACAATACATACAAACAATACATACAATACAATACATACAAACAATACAATACATACAAACAATACATACAAACAATACATACAAACAATACAATACATACAATACAAAACATACATACATACAATACATGCAATACAAAAAAACAAAACAAAAAAGAAAACAAAACAAAAAACAAAAACAAAAAACAAAACAAAATACATACAATACAATACATACATAAAAACCAAAACAAAAAAAACCAAAAAAACAAAACAAAAAACAATACATACAATACAATACAATACATACAATACAATACAATACAATACATACAATACAATACAATACATACAATACAATACATACAATACATACAATACATACAATACAATACAATACAATAGATACAATGCAAAAAAACAAAAAAAACAAAAAAACAATACATACAATGCAATACACACAATACAATACATACAATACATACAAAACAAAAAACAAAACAAAAAAAATACATACAATACAATACATACAATACAAAAAAAACAAAAAATAAAACACACAAAAAAAAACAATACAATACATACAATACAAACAATACATACAAACAATACATACAATACAATACAAACAATACAATACAATACATACAATCAATACATACAAACAATACATACAAACAATACAATACAAACAATACAATACAAACAATACAATACAAACAATATAATACATACAATACAAAACATACATACAATACATACAATACAAAAAAACAAAAAACAAAACAAAAGAAAACAAAACAAAAAACAAAAACAAAAAACAAAACAAAATACATACAATACAATACACACAATACATACAATACATACATAAAAACCAAAACAAAAAAAAACAAAAAAACAAAAAAAACAATACATACAATACAATACATACAATACATACAATACATACAATACAATACAATACATACAATACAATACATACAATACAATACATACAATACAATACAATACAATACATACATACAATACATACAATGCAAAAAAACACACAAAAAAAAAAAAAAACAATACATACAATGCAATACACACAATACAATACATACAATACATACAAAACAAAAAACAAAAAACAAAACAAAAACAAAAAAAATACATACAATACAATACATACAATACAAAAAAAACAAAAAAAACAAAAAAAATACATACAATACAATACATACAATACAATACAATACAAAACAAAAAAAACAAAAACACAACCAAAAAAAACAACAAAAAAACAATACATACAATACAAGACATACAATACATATAATACAATACATAACAATACATACAATACATACATACAATACAAAAAAAAAAAAAAAGAAAACAAAAAAAAACAATACATACAATACAATACACACAATACAATACATACAGTACATACAAAACAAAAAAAACAAAAAAAAAAAATTATAATAATAATACATACAATACAATACATACAATACAATACATACAATACAAAAAACAAAACAAAAAACAACAAACAAAACAAAACAAACAATACAAAACAATAATACATACAATACATACAATACAAAAAAAACAAAAAACAAAACAAAAAAAAAAACAAAAAATAAATACATACAATACATACAAAAAAAAATAATAATAATAAATAAATAAATACATACAATACAATGCAATACATACAAAAAAAAAAACAAAAAACAATACATACAATACATACAATACAATACATACAATACAATACAATACATAGAATACATACAATACAATACATACAAAACAAAAAACAAAACAAACAAAAAACAAAACAAAAAACAAAACAAAAAACACAAAACAAACAATACATACAAATCTTGGGATTTCCTGGGTTGAGCTGGATGAAGTGGCTGGAGAGATGAAAGTCTGGGAGTCCCTCCTAAAGCTGCTGCCGCCGCAATCCGACGTCCGGATAAGCGGTGGATGGCTGGGCGGCTGGATGGATGGGTGGCTGGGTGGATGGATGGGTGGGTGGCTGGGTGGATGGATGGGTGGGTGGGTGGATGGGTTTGGATGGGTTGGGTGGGTGGATGGGTTGGATGGACGGATGGACGGATGGATGGGTGGATGGGTTGGTTGGGTGGGTGGCTGGATGGGTTGGGTGGATGGGTGGGTGGGTGGATGGGTTGGATGGACGGACGGATGGATGGGTGGATGGATGGATTGACATAGAACACATACAATACCCTGCCATACGCTACCATACACACAATGCATACAATACAATACATACAATACAATACCATACAATATCATACCATACTATATGCTCTGCATCTGGGAGTTACAATTATAGACATTGAGTAGAGTGGCAATGGCATGATATTTTTGCAACAATTACACATACCAACTCCAGTTTTATATTTAAAATATGTATACAATTATCAGTATATTGTAATGAGTTATAATAATTACAAAAGTATCCGAATTATAATAATTTAATTTTATCATCCATCAACTCACTCAAAAATGTCGGCATGAATCGAGCAGTCGACTAAACGGGATAAAATCACGCTCGCAAATGTTTGTTGCATAACGGAAGGCGGGCGGGCGGGCGCCATCTTGGAATAGATTTGAACATGACGTAACAAATTTGTCACATTCATCAGTTTGCATAACACGGAAATAGCACACTATATGTAATGCAACATTGTTAACTTGACGAAACACAACGCCAAAGAGATTTGAAATACTCTAGCGGCAAAACGACAGTCGCGGTGGCCGGGACGAGTGTGAAAAGATTTTCAAGATATTTGTTCGCATCAAACAAACAAGGCGTCCGTCGTGAGAAACGGCAATGAACGACAAACATTTGATAGCTTACCCGAGAAACCGCCACACGGTCGGTGGCGCCTGCATTTGATAACTCGCCTTGAATCCTGCAACAAACAAGGCGTCCGTCGTGAGAAACGCCAATGAACGACAAACATTTCCTAGCATGTTAGCTTACCTGAGAAACCGCCCGCTGCGCGGGTGCTTGCACCGGTATTTGACAACTTTCCCAATTCACCTGAAGACATGACGTCACATCCGTCAATTCAAATCTTCCTCGCCTGCTCGTCCAATGGTGCTTTGCACACTAGCGTACCACGTGACAGGCCACTTCACACGCGGGCGGTTGCACCTGTCGCTCACCTCAAGACTGAAAACTGCCTTCAAAAACCTAAGTGCCACTTTGCCCGCCTCCTACCTCTGCCCAAATTCAGTCTGACCAATCACAGCGCAACTGAAATTGGCTTGACCACGCCCACCTCTCCGACAGGCAAGACTGAAACCTGCCTTCAAAAAAAAAAATCATCAGTATCTATAAAAACCTTCAGAGGGGAAAGAAGACAATAGCAAAGTGAAGGGATGGACTGATTTTAGACATCACCATATTTCATATTTCCACAGACAGATATAATTTTGATGTAATTCAATTCAATAAACAAATCATAATGTTAATGTACATTCTTGAAGCATACATCAAGTTGTGCAGGACTTGTGCCATAATGTATACATGTCTGATCATTTCTTTATGGAACAGTCGCCCACCACCCTGCCCAGCCCCCCCTTGCTGGCACTACAGTGCTAACAAAAGTTCCACAAGCCTTTCTTTAATTTTATTTATTTTTTAA
Source organism: Syngnathus floridae (assembly GCF_059516105.1). NCBI lineage: Eukaryota > Metazoa > Chordata > Actinopteri > Syngnathiformes > Syngnathidae > Syngnathus > Syngnathus floridae. Next base: position 4,177,718 of record NC_142421.1, read on the forward strand.
ACTCTCATACGTTTCACCCATTCAGTAACATTTTTTAAAACTATATATTGGAGGAAATTCGACCTTTTAATTACTATTTTAAAAAAGCTGCAAGTGCAGCATCGATAAGTTCGTGCTCGACCCTTTCATTGTACATAGAGACAACTAGGGGCACAAACTTTGAAATAAAAAAACCCTTAATTTGATTTCCGATTGAGGTCTGCAGTGCACGTCTATCATGCAGATGAGTTTGTTTTGTACTTTTAACACATGCACACTGGCGAGATAACGGCAGTACTTCTTTATTTCTTAGGTTGTTTTGGGCAAAACAACGGAAGGTGCATCGCATTGACCCAGCATCAGACAGGTTGAGGCAAATACGCTGCTACTCGGTGGCAGCACTTGGAATTCTTCTAGCCTTTCTGATATGGTCAATTTCATAAGGATGCCGGTATGAATAAGAACACTCTGGCCTTTATTTCACTCTGAACTGGGTAGTACCACCTAGTACATGTACCGAGGCTGGCCGTGTAGTTACGCACCTGCTTTGAATTGAAAGCTAAGGTCCTGGAAGTTACACGCTGCGTTTATAAATTCAATTGACTATAGCAGCAACCTGGACTGGACAGCAACAGCCTTTTTTGTAGTCAGACAGCCAATGAAGACATCAAGCCCTGTAACAAAACATGCAATAAGTTTCACATTCAAGAGATGCACCATCGATTGAGGCACACCGCGAATGATGACTGACACCAAAGTTGACTTTATTTACAAGACCACCAACAGGAAGCAAACACGCCACTGTTGATTTTATTCACAAGAATGCCCACATGATGCATGACGATTCAAAACAAACCAAAAAATGGCTCTGACCACATTAAAACAGCTTTTACTCGTACAGAAAAATGTACCAACATTCTGCAAGATTCTGAGTTCGGTGGCCATTTTAAAGCAGGGTTGCCAAAGATGACTTACTGATCGCAACAGAGACCGTTTGTACACTTGTCGTTTGCATCTATGGGTGTTTGGCTACTTGGCTTTTGTCAACAATTTAGAATGCATCCAGCTTTTCTTTGTGTAGTTAAAAAAATAAATAAAAAGCCTGACACTGCATATCTAACAAGTCAATTTTGTTTCAGCCTAACTTTACAATTGTCTTGTCATTGAGAATGTCTCAAATGATTCCAGTTTGTATGCACGATAGACTGCCAATGCCAATGTTTAAAATGGACCACTTGAATTCAGTTCAGAGTTTAATTGCAGTTCAGTGGTACACACACACAATTACAGTACAAACAGTTCATTTCATGATTAAAAAAACAACAGTAAAACAATATTGCAAAATGACGCAGCGCTGAGAGAGAAAGAAAGAGGCATCATGCAGATAGCCAGTGTGCACACCCAGTGAAAAAGTGGAGGGAGGGATTTAGGAAAGAAAGGACAAAAGAAAAGAACAAAGTCATACTCTCCTTGAATGCTGGCTGGGCGTTTTGCCCTCGCCGCATCCGCACCCGTCCGTCTCGTGTCGGCCGCTCATCACGGGCGAATGTTGGCTCCCCCCCCGGACGGTATTTGACGTTTGGACTCATCCTCCGCCTCGTGCCACTGCAAAAAGAAAAACGGCACTCTGTTGCACGCGGTTCACTTCTGTGGACGTACTCATTACCTGTCTATTACAGCTTGCTCCTATTTTAAGCTCCCTTTATTAATAGCGTATGCACACATGAATGTTTTTGTTTTCTTTTCATGTCTGTTCCTATATGAAGAATTCAATGCTTATAATTTCTTTGTTGTAAAGTGCTTTGAGCTGCATTTCTTGTATGAAAGGTGCTCTACAAATAAAGTTTTTTATTATTACCCTCTGGTCTCGCGGTCCTGTCCAGTCCCTCTCTGTGCAGGCACCCATCAGATCCAGTGCCCCAGCAATCCTGAAAGGCAGACATTGTGGTGGTTTTTGCAAGGGGAAAATTTTCACTAGCACCCCCCCCCAACCTTGACTAAGGTAAGTTTGAATCAGGTAACTAGCGGCACGCACGGGCTGGCGCATGTGTCATACGGCCCTCCCGCATTGGAGCGATCTGGGTTATGAAATGTTTAACCCCTTACAAAAAGGGAGGGAGGGAGGGAGCGAGAGGAGATGAGAAGAGGCTTTGGTGCGCACTTAAGCGCAACCGGCCAGTTCCCCCTGAGTAGAGCTGGCTTGGCCCCGAGTGGAAAAAAAAAAAGAGGAAAACGTGACGTCACGGAGAGCGTCACGGAGAATCTCCTTGTCCTCGACACCGTCGACGACACTGGGACCCAGTCTGGCAGACATTATACCCTGGTATTCCACAAAGGGCAAGGTATAGCCACGTTCCACCCTGAGTGCACCAGGCCATGCAGGTACTGCCGGGCGCGTTGGAGAAAGAGAGCGAGAGGGAGGAAGAGGGGGAGGGAGGGGGGCAGGGGGTGTCTACTTTGCCGATTCGTATCTAGAGGGTCACAGCAACCCAAATGCCCGTGCGTGCTACTAGTTACCCTATTCAAACCGACAGGGGTAGGGGAAGCACAAAAGAAAAAACAAAGTCATACTCCCACCAAAACGCTGGCTGCATCTGCACCCATCAGTCTCGTGTGGGACGCTCGTCACGGGCCAAGGTCCGGGTCTGCTCCGGCCGGTGTTGGACTCGTCTTCCGCCTCGCACAAGTGCAAAAAGACAAACGGCACTCAGTTGCATGCGGCTCACATCTGTCAACGTACTCATGACCTGCCCTCTCCCTGGTCTTGTGGGTGCAGCCCAGTCCCTCCGGGTGCAGGCTGGCGCTCGTCCCATCCGCCGCCCCGGCAACCCTGAACGGCAGACAAATAAGGAAATCAAATTAAAACTAACAAGTGCGTTGCATATTGGATTGCGATGTCACCACCTCTGGCCAGCCTTGGCCAGTCATGCATTAGGCTCCTCGTCAACACTTGGCGACTGCTTTCTTTGGGTGCGTCCTTCCTTTGCACCCCGCTCACCAATCGCGGGTCTGGTGGCCTCCGTCCACCGGCTCTTTGTTTCATACATCGTCTCTTCCACCTTGCAAGACAAGCACAAAAGTCTCGCTTGCGCTTGCCGTCGCTTGCGGCTTGCCGTCGCTTGCGCTTGCCGTCGCTTGCGCTTGCCGTCGCTTGCGCTTGCCGTCGCTTGCGGCTTGCCGTCGCTTGCGCGGTCGCTTGCGCTTGCCTTCGCTGCGCGGTCGCTTGCGCTTGCCGTCGCTGCGCGGTCGCTTGCGCTTGCCGTCGCTGCGCGGTCGCTTGCGCTTGCCGTCGCTGCGCGGTCGCTTGCGCTTGCCGTCGCTGCGCGGTCGCTTGCGCTTGCCGTCGCTGCGCGGTCGCTTGCGCTTGCCGTCGCTGCGCGGTCGCTTGCGCTTGCCGTCGCTGCGCGGTCGCTTGCGCTTGCCGTCGCTGCGCGGTCGCTTGCGCTTGCAGTCGCTTGGGCTTGCCGTCGCTGCGCGTTTGGCACTCAATGAGGGCTGCACAACATTTTGGAATACCAACGATATGGCAGTATTGGGCCAGACCACAGCATTGAGCAAAGTTGTGCAAAATTCTAGGATGGAGAGGAACTATTTGATCGCAATGACATCACTTAGACCAGTTAACTTTAACTTGCATCAATGACTTGTTATCTTCTAAACTCATTACAAATAGTTAGGAGGCCAGAAAACATGTTTCATTTGCCACATGAATAGAAAAAAATCTTTGTTTTCCTAAAGTGCATGTCAACGACCTATACCACCATATGACGGTTTTCCAATCCAGGTGCAGCCCTACACACACGTCACCATTGGTGTCCAAATGGTAGCCTCGGGCCAACTTGATCAACACACCACACGAATGAACGCAACACTACTTTGTAGCACAAAATATGAATGGCAACATTTTGTGATTGATTAAATGAATTTGTGTCAAAGAATTCTCAATTTGATTCAGTATGCAGCCCTCAGACATTTGGACACCGCCGGTGTGAACTAAAAAGAAAAGAAAAAAATCTATTTCACATGCTGAAGCTGCGCAGGTCGACGCCTCCAGGGAAGCGGGTCTCCCTCAGAACTCTGCTACTTCAGAGCGATGCCACAGCGGTCCGTCCACCTCTGAGCAGATCGTGTCGCGTCCCGGTCGCCATCTGCACAAACAGAAACAAATGTTAGAAACTCAAAGAGCACCCCAAGTTGTAGGTCACTTGCTTACTTGATCACAGCGGTTAGGTACTCTTGGTGACGGTCACCGGGTCGAATCGGGCCATGCACCCCCCTTTTGCGTCCGGCCTGCAAAAGGTAGAACATGCAATGAGTTGGGCGCTGCTCACATCATTAAGTCTTCACCGTGTGCCGGCTCGCCCCAACACCGCCCCCTACACCTAGAGAACAAAGGACGCACAGTGGTACGTTAGGCTTCGATCAAGCACGACAGTGCTAGGTTAGAAAAAGACACAATGTGACTGTCTCGCTCCAACACCTAGGGGAGAACAAAGAACACAAGTACCACAGTGGTAGGTTAGGGTTAGAGGAAGTGCAACAGTGGTAGGTTAGAAAAGGAAAATGTCACAAGTCAAATTGCAAAATTGGACATTCGGGATCGGCTCGCTCCGACGCCACCCTACACCGAGGGGAAAGAACAAACGCAGCAACTATGACAGTGGCAGGTTAGAAAAAGATACACAATGGTACAAGTCGTATGGCAAAATTGGACATTCAGCTCCACGTCAAAGTTCAGTTTTGTGTCCATCCACGGAACCATGTCCTCCCCTAAGTGGGCCGTCAATGGCAACCAAGCACAAGACAACGCTGGATCCAGACCAGCCACAACCACAGCGCACCTCGAAAGCAAGCCCAACCATCAGAGCCCTAAACACTGTCCACACCTGCAACCTTTCCATCGTGCACCCATAACCAAAGGCCCCCTCCTGGGCACATGATCCGCACACGTCGACTTTTGCAGCGCGATGCTTGATTCTTGAATTGATATGGCCATTGCTCCTTTGCACATGGCCATTGCTCCTTTGCATATGGCCATTGCTCCTTTGCTCCTTTGCATATGGCCATTGCTCCTTTGCTCCTTTGCATATGGCCATGGCTCCTTTGCTCCTTTGCATATGGCCATGGCTCCTTTGCATATGGCCATGGCTCCTTTGCATAGGCCATGGCTCCTTTGCATAGGCCATGGCTCCTTTGGATAGGCCATGGCTCCTTTGGATAGGCCATGGCTCCTTTGGATAGGCCATGGCTCCTTTGGATAGGCCATGGCTCCTTTGGACAGGCCATGGCTCCTTTGGACAGGCCATGGCTCCTTTGGACAGGCCATGGCTCCTTTGGACAGGCCATGGCTCCTTTGGACAGGCCACTGCTCCTTTGGACAGGCCACTGCTCCTTTGGACAGGCCACTGCTCCTTTGGACAGGCCACTGCTCCTTTGGACAGGCCATTGCGCCTTTGGATAGGCCATGGCTCCTTTGGATAGGCCATGGCTCCTTTGGATAGGCCATTGCTCCTTTGGATAGGCCATTGCTCCTTTGGATAGGCCATTGTGCCTTTTCATATGGAATTGTCCCATTCGGCTCCTCTTGCAGCCTACAAAAACACAGACAGCCATTAATTGTGTGCTGGGAAGCTAAAACTCGACAACCATTGTGTGTTGGGAAGTTGAAACTTGACAAAAACAGGTTTTCACCTGATTTAGGACTACTCTTCCTCAGTGTCCACAACATCACTGAAAGGGCTCCTTCAAGAGCCTCCTGCTTGCTTTGTATAGAAGGATGCTGGCTGGGCGGCAGTTTTTAGTGCTACAAAAGACAAGCAAATGATTGCAACAAAAATAGACATTGAGTCGAGTGCCAATGGCATGATTTTTTACCAACAATTATACATACTAGGAGTTTTACATTTGAAAAAAAATATTATATTGTAGTAAGTTATGATAATTGATCAAAATTATAGTTCATCTTTGAATTTGATACATTCTAAGTAGAGTTTTACATTTGAAAAATAAATATAATCATCACATTGTAGTAAATTATGATAATCATTCAGGATTATAATTCATATTTTAATTTCATCATTCATCAACTCCCCTCACATTGGACAGATGATCCAGGTTGGCGGCGTCCAAGATGGGAGAAAATAACCCGGGCAAATGTTTGTTGCGTAACGGAACGAGAGCGGGCGGGCGCCATCTTTGAATGGATTTCGTCCGATTTGGACATGACGTAACATATACGTTGCATTCACCAGTTTGCATTCACCAGTTTGCATGACACGGAAATGGCACACGCATCATATAAAATAATTTAAAAAAATGGTTAAGTTGACTAGAGTCAAACTAACATTTCCTATAGTCAGACAAACACGCGCTTATCGGCGGCGTCATTTACGAACCGTCTACAGACAGACGAATGAAAAAAATGCTGGCCAGCATGAAAAAAAACAACCGCGAAAGACATTTAATATACCACCAAAACGCGCAACGACGCGACGCGACGCAAAGTGGATTGTGGCGTGCCGTGCCGAAACCTCAAGCACTCCCTAGACAGCGAAAATCCTGCAAGAAATAATAAATGGCATCGTAAGAAACTGCAAACATTTGCTCACGGGCTAAATGGCCTGCGGCCTACAATTTACCTCCAGGCCCACCGTCGCGGTGGACGTGACGTTGCCGAGTCACGAGAGTACGACAATCCTGCGACAAACAAAATAAATTTAAAAAAAAAAGGCTTGTGAGAAAAAGCAACAAAGCGTGCCGTCGTGAGAAACGGCAGGAGACGACAAACATTTGCTAGCATGCTCGCTTACCTGGGAAACCGTCCGCCGCCGGCCCGCGCTCGGTGGTACCTGCATATGATAACGCACTTTGAGCGAGCACACCTGTCTTCAATTGACCTAAAGCCCTGACGTCACATCCGTCGACTCAAATCTTCTTCTCCTGATCGTCCAACGGCGCTCGGCACACTATCGCCACCAGGTGGTCGCCTGTCATGGTGACTACTGTGGAAAGGGTTGCTTCGGACTATCCGTTGAAACTTTCAACACCGAACATGTTTGGATGGAGGATACCCTATCAATATGACCAAATTTCCTTTGGTTTCCGAGCAGGCTCTGGTCGAGTGGTTAACGCCATTGCCTTCAATCAAATGAAAATATTTGTATCGAGTATATTTGTATTGTATATTTGTAAACGTGCTTTTGTTGTGCAATTAACCCTTTATTTATTTATTCTCTTTTTTTTTAACCTCGTGTAGTGTACCTACACATATTGTCATATAAAATGTCTGATTTTTATGTTTTAATTGGCGAATATAAAAACAAGGAATAAGACGCCAGACATGTTTTAACATAAATGTTTATTAAAAATAATAATATCAAAAGCAAATTTCAAACCAGCAATCTAATGTGAAATTGCAGTAGATATATTGGATAACAATATTTAGGCGTATATAGGTATACACGTTATTTAAAAACGACTATAAGTGTTATACTACGACACAAGTGTTTACCAGCTCAGTGGCCTAAGAGGAGAGTGTCCGCCCTGAGACTGGGAGGTGGTGGGTTCAAACCCCTGCCGAGTCATACCAGTGACTATAACAATGGTACCCATTTCTTCCCTGCTTGGCACTCAGTGGAAGGGGTTGAAATGGGGCCCCCCCCCCCTGCTGCTCACTTATACTCCGGTGCGACTTACAGTCCGAAAATTACGGTAAGTTCAAAAATATCAGAGGAAGTGATAAACAACTGAGGTGATTTGGTTGCATAAGCAAGCCTAACCCTAAGCACAGCAAAAGCGAGAGCAAGCCTAACACAAACCCTGATACACACACACACACAATGATACGACTTTTCACGCACCTGCACTTAACGAGGGAATCTTGGGAAACATGTTGGAACGCGGCCCCGAGGACTAGAGCTTGACATCTGTGACCTTTGACCATGATATTTCCCTAATAAAGTGGCCTGTTATTAGGTACACTTGAAAATGGCGGTGTACCTAATGGAGTGTCCGTGTGATTCCCTCGTTAAGCGCAGCTGCGTGAAAAGTTTTAGTTCTTTCAGAGCGTGAAAGAAGCTAAAACTTTTCACGCACCTGCGCTTAACGAGGGTCACTTGGAAAACATGTTGGAACGCGGCCCTGAGGACTAGAGCTTGACACCTGTGACCTTTGACCATGATATTTCCCTAATAAAGTGGCCTGTTATTAGGTACACTTGAAAATGGCGGTGTACCTAATAAAGTGTCTGAGTGACGTCACAGATCAAACAGCCAATCAGAAAGTGGGGGTGCGGGTGGGTGTGGCACGTTTCACTTCCCGTGAAGCTTTGACAATGATTTTTTATTATTTGATATAAAAAAAAAAAAAAAAAAGGATCAGTGTGCGTGTGTCGGTGGGGGGGGGGTCATTCGTTGAATGATTCTTTTGAACGAATCTTTTGAGTGAACTGGTTCTAAAGGTTCGGTTCATTTAAAAGAACTGGAATGCACATCACTAATCAGTGGAAGTGGCCCATTTGATTCCCGTCGCTACCTGCTGCTAATTGTCCTCAGATGTCGTCGGACCGCTGCGGAAGCTTTGTAACTTTTGTTGAGAGACAAAGCAAAGTCAAAGTTTCTTCTTCACTGTGCTGCTTAATGTACTTTTGCATTCATCCCAAAATACAGTCACTCACGTTTCATCTTTATTTTTTGCAAAAAAAATAAACACCAACAACCTCACTGAATAATCATCACATTACTTAAACTGAATGCGTCACTGAGAATTGAACAAACTGCAGCATACATTTTTAATGTAAATATTGCACAAAGCAGCAACAGAATACAACAAAATATCATGCAAAAGTAACCCGACAAGTATTCACATGAAAGAACACAAGCAGAAAAGTCTTCAGTGTTCATCCCACGATAAGTTCTTGGGCCTCCACCGCGTGATGGGAACCAAAAAATTGTATGTGTCCATTTGTCTTACTGACACACAACGCTGACAACACTTTAAAAAAGAAAAAAAAAGAAAAGGCTTGATAGAATTCCAGCATTCATTCCAAAGAGACCAACCACACTCGGCCGCCGCGTGGGCTGAGCTAGCTTGACAGGAGATACGTCTTCGCCGTGTCGGACAAACGGGCAACCTTTATTCCGTCGGCTTCTTGAAGGCCAACCTAGTACTGAGGAAAAGTCCAAAATTTCCATGCTGGTATGTTGCCGTGATCGATACTTTCCATTGTATTCTGCTCTGGATCTTTTGCAGCTAACAAATACATGGTGGATTGGGGGACTGGGGCGCTTTCTATGGTTGAGAAAAGATCCACAACTAAAGTGGCAAATTCATTATTTGATATAGCCACAAAATCTGATTGTGTTGTCTACTTAATGTGTCTTGAGAAATGGATTTGCTTTAAAAAAAAAAAAAAAAAAGCTTTAAACTTATTCACAACTATTGACGGCTATAGACATTTGAACTGTGCTGGCAGTGAAGGAGTTAAGATGAGTGCGTTCAATGTAATACAAACAAAGAAGCGTGTCAAATGAATGGAATTCCTAAAGGTCGTAAAAACTGTCACTGGAGCCATTTGTGCCGCGCAACAGCACTTGAGCTGTCTTAGCAAGAACGTACGACACACGTTCCCTCCATCGAGAAAATAAAAATACCACATTTCCTTGTTTGCATGTCAAACAGGCTGTAAAACAATCCGTTTGTGCAGCACTAATGTCTTTTTGAAGACGTGTAACGTAAAATTTGCCGTCCACTCAATGGGACAGATGTCTGTCTCATCGGCACGTAGCTTTCATCTTCCATTCCGCTCGCGCTTTTGTCGTGACGCGGAATAATTTGAGCATCAGGCGGCAGCGACGGAGCGCGCAGATGTCGAAGTGGCGGCTGTCCTTCCTCCACTGGATATTGCCAACCTTCATTTGATGGCAATCTCGCCGATAAGATTTTGCAGATTGCGACGGGCTAAATGAAGGCGCTTGCCTTCGCTGTCTTGGAGTAGCAATAAGACGCTTCTGCAAACAAAGTCCACAGAAGAGCAAAGCCAAAATGTTTTCCATCGACTGCCAGAAGACGACCGTCTCAGTGTTCTGCCACTTTTTGGAAAGGCTTCGCCTTTCTTCCATTCTGAATGGACTGTACACTATTTACATCAAAAGATGAAGGTCCTTGCAAAAATACTCTCCAGTCAAAAAAAAGAGAGTCCCATTTGGAGAGCGGGCACGTATAAATCTGTACAGTCTCCTCGGATGGATTAGGCGGCGCCGCAGCGTGAGCCGCTCTGTCCATGCGTGGGTAGCAAAACACTCGAGAGCATTCATCGTGACCGCGCTGGAAGTAACTGCCGGCCGGGGAAGATGTATTGCTTTGGCGTCTCCCCCGTCGACGCCGCACATTAAAACACATGGGGCGCTTCATCTGGGAGCTTGACGTCGGCACGCGATGGCAGGTAGCCTGGCGAGGGGACAAGCGAGGACAAACACAGGAGGAAGTTTATGCTGGCATTTGCATAAGAACCTTGTTGCCCCCCCCTGAAATACCCCCCCACCCCACGCTCACCCACCCACACACATGCGTGGAAAACACATTCATCTTGGACGGGTCAACTGTTCAACTGCAGCGGAGGCGAGTAAATCAAGCCAGGGCGGCGAGGATGTTCCTTGATGAAAAAGCTTTCACGCTCTTCACCGCGCTCCCGGTGCGCTAATTATTTTATTGGGACAAATAACTCACGTAGCTCGACGCTTCGGCTCCCCCGAGCGCCTTTTCGATCTACCTGCGGCTGGCAGACACCGTAAACTACTCACTGAGTTAAGTACTAGAGTCAAACACTAAAAATATATCTGTGGTGATGTGTGCATTTAATAGATGCATAGAAATGAGATAGATAGATATAGATATAAGGAAAAAAAAGAGATCTGCAGTTTTATTGGCCCATCTTCGGGCAAAGATTGATGACTGTGACAGTTTGTCTATGATTTTGCAAGCGTTCCTTTTTCCAAGCATTCTCTTTAGACGGCCTGATAATGTCGATTTATTTTTTCTTTTTGTCAACGGAATTTGAATGAAGCTTTTGAAAAGCGCCAACGCGAAGAATATTACCTTCAACTTTCTGAATGGCTTCTCTTTTTATTCAAAGGTTAAGTTATGCACGCGAGTAATAAAGGAGCGAGGCCATTAAGTGTGAGGGATGCGAAGGTGTTTGTTTCTTATAATGATGCTATTGCGTCGGAACATATTCATCATGGCCGGTGCGCCGCGATAACGCTAGCCTTGATGTTCTTTTCGTTAACCTTGCCTGCTGGCCTCCTTTTTGACTTTTAGAAGTAGCTTCTTGTCATGTCTAGAATAAAATAAAATTAAAAAAAACATACCTCTACTTTTTGAATCCAGCTGTACATCCACGCGATCCAGTGAGGTCATCTTATCCGCCTCGGCTTTCGTGTCCGCCACGGAGGTGACGGTGGGCACGACCTCTTGTTCTTTGTCAGGCTGCTCCGCCGTGTACGTGTTGAGGCCCGGGATCTTCCTAGGGGGGCGGTAAGGGTCAAAGGGGACACGTTGTGGCAAATTGATTTTTTAAACGGCAGGCTTGGCCCGTACGGTCGGCGGACAGTTAACAGTCTAAAGCGTTAGCCGGCGCGCGGGAAGCGTGACGGCGGCATTTGAAGTGTTTGGCAGGTCAGCTGAAAGAATGCGTGTTGTTTTCTGTATTTTGTTTTTACACCAACCAAAAGAGTGTCTGTCTATTCTTCCTCTATCCAAACCACTTATTCATTCTAGCTAGCAATGGTAGGCAACATCAGATTAGCTTACAATGCTAACATTTTCAAGAACGACAAATTGTGAGAAAAATACGTCCAATATTTCAAAGTCAAATTGACTTTGGCGCCAACGGTTAAAGTCCTGAATAGTCTCAACCTAAAATTTCACCCAAAAGCAAGAGGCTCTTTTTAAAAAATAATAACATTGGGGGGCAACTTAATGGAGAGCTGCCATCAAGTGCTCGGCGCTAATGCGTCTACTAAACATAATGCGCGGCACTCTATTTTTAAGGACGTCGGAGGATTGCTTGAAAGCGGGCGAACTGGGCCACTTTGCAGTCCACCGGGCATCGCACTTGCACTTTCCTATTGTTCACCTCCATCTTCAATCAATTTTTCATCCCCTCAGATGCACTCTGCCGTGCTGTCTCAAACTTTTTTTTTTTTTTTACATTCCAGAAACTCCCTTTGCATGTCTGTTGCATTTTGGGTCATATTAGTGCCAAATTTCCTCTAATGGCGGCCACTCTTTTAGAGATCAAGTGCACAATGTCCATCGAATTGAGGCGTGAAATCGACACGCGCAATTTATTTTCTTCTCTTAAGTCGAACAAGGCAATTTCCACAGCTGAGTGACAATGTTTACTGTACATGGTTGACTTTGCAACACGTGTTGTCTCAGGACTTATCTTGTCACCCTCTGCTGCCATTATCGGCTCACCTTGGGCGGCCGCATTTAGCATTTCCTAAAGGTCAAGCCTCACATCGTCACGCAGATGAATATTGATAACCGCGGGCCCCCGACACCCATTTGGCACGCAGGGCCGGGCAAGAATTGATTAGGCTGTCATTGGCTGTAATATTGCGCGGATTGAGACGGAGGGGAATCGTCTAATTCCCGCAGCTATTATCGTGTCGCCCGTGTCCATAACTCTGAGATTTGTGGCGGCTAAATACTTGGGGGAAGTTTTGAGGGAGTTCAGCGGCGAGGTGCTTGCCGCTAGGTGCCGGGATGAATTTAAATGAGTCAATTATGACAAAATACGCACATCGACAATAGCAGGAACTTTGCAAGAAGATGAACGTTTGATGAAGTTGGCCTCACCGCCACTTGGCTGCGAGTTACGTCACGGTTAGTATAAACGATTGCTGCTGCTTGGTCATCATGCACTCGTGTATTATACGGTGGGATGATTTATTTTCCGACTTCGATTTGAAATTCATAAATAAAGCACACTGCCGATTTTTGAGGAATTTAAAGGATATGAAGATTATTTTTTGATTTTTTTAAATTATACATACTCATCACTAATATGAAAATGGCACCTTCTGTGTGACTTTACTGTTGCTTGTACTGTACCTTTTAAATTTATAAATGGCAAAGACGATCAGACCCATCAGTGCCACGGACACCAGCATTATGATGGCAGTGCTGCTGTGGCTGCTATCGCTGCTGTCCACCAGAGGAGCTTCAAAGGAGAAGGTCGAGAACAAAATGAACGACACGGCTGATGCGGTCGCCTGAAAGGAACCCGTGCGTCCCCGAGGTGTGCAGGCGCGCTCACCTGGCGACAGTCTGCTGGCGTAGACGTTCACCTGCACTCCCGCCTTGAGTGTGAACTGGACGAGGTCCTGGTTCAGAGCACTTAGCAGCACCTGAGAGAGCTGTGAAGGGAGGGAGGGAGGGAGGAGTGGCAAACGGTTAGCGGCCATGCTTCTTCCACTGCCGCCGCCATCAATATTTCAGCCTTAGTCATTTCCTTCAGCTGCTTGAATTATGAATTTTTTCTTCTAACGGGGCCGGCGCACGTTTGATGCTGATGGAAGCCCTGTCAGGTAAAGGGCGTTTTGCTTTGGTGAGTCACTGACATTTGAAAATAAATTGATAGTTTTTGTCTTCAATGATGACAAATGTGCTTTGTCTTTTGTAACGCATTTAAAAATCCAGCCAGCGGGTTAAACTAATAGAACAACTACCTTCAATACTATCGAGCTAAATTACAAAATGTGTTGCATGAAATTGTATTAGTAATTAAATACCAGTAGTCTGTTCTTTTTTTTTTTTTTTTTGGTCCAATCAGATTTCAGCCTGTGTGTTGCCATGTTAATGTAATCTGCCTGTAATCTTCTCAGGCGACCACTAGAGGGCAGAGGAGGGTAGCGTAGCCACAAATTTTACTCGAGTACTGTTATCAAGGGCTGCTTCATTAAAATAAAATGTAGCGGTTGCTACTGAGCCATTTTTGAAAAATCTTACATATCAATTATTTTTAAGTTGAGCCTTCAAAAATTAGCCTTTTCTTGGTAAGCTGCAGGTTGCCATGGCAACAGTGTTCCACAGCTCCTCAGAAAAGTTCGTGTTCTTACATCGTGAAGGCCAAAACACGCTTCAGAGCAAATATGAAGTACCCGCTAGGAGAATAACATGAAAAATTAAAACCGCTACCGCCACGATAAAAAACGAGGTCATCACGCCTGGACTCTCATTAAATGTGAGAAATTTTGACAAGATTCTTCGTGTGCTGCTGTGTTGCATATTTGTAATATTTTGATGCTTTCTGTGATTGTCACGTGACAGCTGTGGTATTCAGATTTAGTCCCCACTGAAGGCCCAGGTCCCAAACGCACGACCCAGCACAATTAAAGTCTCCGACACGAGGCCGTGGCACAACGAGAGAGCCTGTCGGAGTTGTCATCTTATGCCTCAATAAGTCCGTTTCGCTCCATCTGAAATCTTCCCACTGGTTAAAATTAGAGCACTCCACACAGTATGAATAATTACTTTTTGTTCTCGTGGTATTTCAGGGTCAGTAAATCTATTACACTTTTTAATAAGCTTGCTGCACACCCAAACATGAATGTGTGTTTAAAAAATGTGTTGGGTTTCTATGTTTAGAATTAAGATAATTAAACTGAAGGGATTGAAAATAAATTAATAAAAACTTCAGACTCATCCAAACAGTTCCATTCAAATTTTCACATTTCAACTTTGAGACGCAATTTCTACTGAAATTGCACAATTTCTGTTTATCCCTTTGTCGTGATGTTTCTAGCAGGTAATCAGACAGGCTTAGGATAAATCCATCACTTTAATTCCCAATGCAGACCTCCTGCCCCGGTTTGCCTCCTCGCTTACTGCCAATTATATGATGCATCAATGTAATTAAATACCTATTAACTTTGTTTGAGACTGACTGTGAGCCTCGACAGTCGTGTTTACTCAGGCCACACCGAAGCCTAACCTGCTCGCAGGGTAAAAAATTAGCTTATGTCGCCATTTTATTGATCGCTTTCACAACAGAGGACGTCTGTAGAAGATTGGAATTACTGCTTTTACTATCCATCCGTTCATTCTCCATGGCGCTTGTCCTCATTGGGGTCACGGCCAATCTGGAGTCTATCCCAGCAGCTGACTTTGAGGTGAGATGCTGGGTACACCCCTGGAATGGTCGCCAATTTATTGCAGGGCAAACACAGCCAAACAATATTTCACACTCATTTGCACCTCTAGCCAGTTTCATGAGTCTGTAATATTATTGCTTGTAGTATTATTATTATTCAAATTGCCGTCGAAAATGACTAAAATATGTCAACCAACTGTAATGTGTCTGCGGCGTCATCTCCTGTGGTTCTATATGGAACGACATTGCCCTCTCGTGTTACGAAAGCGCATTACATGTGAATGGACAATTTCAGGTCATTACATTAGGGACACCTGTTCCTTTGAAAGGCTGTTGAAATATTAATCAACAGATTGAATGAACGGTAGAAATGTGTTATACTGAGTGTAGTAATGATTAAAAAAAATAAATCATATTTACAGATGTCCTGCAATTGTCCTCAAGTCCGCCACAAATATTTAACACATTTTTTTCTTATATAGCTCTCGCTTCTGTTAGAGGTCATTAGGTGTACCTAATAATGAGGCAAGTAAGATGACAAACGTAAACTTGTTCATATCGAAAGGATGAATGACCACGATGCGATAATCATTTTGAATTAAAGCAATTATAAATTGAATACAATTGAAATATTTTCTTCTGGTTCTGTCATCCACACCAGAAATCAATGTTTTTTTTCCACTAATATGTTCTGCCTACTTACACAGACGCGATTGTTGATGAAGTCATTACGATTCAGGTACCTTGGAGTTTGCTAATTAAGCACATTGTTGGTGCAAAGCAGATGATCCCGATCCAAATT
The DNA here is from genome assembly GCF_059516105.1 of Syngnathus floridae. Lineage (NCBI taxonomy): Eukaryota > Metazoa > Chordata > Actinopteri > Syngnathiformes > Syngnathidae > Syngnathus > Syngnathus floridae. The sequence continues at coordinate 4,193,656 of NC_142421.1, forward strand.
GGCTTTCTATGTTTAGAAACGCTCACAGAGAATTATTCATTATAAATACCTTTTTTTTTTCTTCACGGAAACACTGCGAACAGAAACGTGTGTGAAATGTAAAATAGCATAATGGTGATCAGTAAGAAATGGAGCTGCTTGATTTTCTCACCTCTTCACACACGTTTTGACTTTTCGAGAAGCTGCCAGACTTGAGAATAAATAGGTAAGAAATACCTGTTCTAGGTATTGGCGCTTTTCACCCCTGGCGTTGCCTCTGTTCCTCCTCTCAGGAACGATGAAGATCTCGGCCGTGGTCGGCAGACCTGGGAACACGTTGACCAGCAACTGGTCCTCGCTGATCCCCGTGACCTTTTTTTTAACAACAACGGAAACTCATCCAGATGTCATCTTTCGGCTTCATCTCTCATTTTCCTAAGCACTGTCAAGTCCGGACGCACAAATCAGCGCAAACACGCAGGTTCAATCTGACAGACTGCTTAGAAAGAAAAAAAAAAGAAGAAAAAAAACGCAGCTTTTAGTGCATTTATGCTTTAAGATGAGATCTGCTGTCACGGTCTGACAAGACAGAAGGTCAAAGTGAATGTTTTATACATGGAGATATATTTAGAGCTCGCAAAGCAGGTCTTTTACATAAGCAGCTGTCTTTTGGACTCGCGTAATGAGCGCTGAAAAAAGATTTCCAACCCAAGTCGGAAAGAAAATGACATTTGTGGGATTACTGACCTGGACAACGGAGCGCTTTACCACTCTTCCGATGTCCGTCCGCCACTCAGACAGGCCGGGATTGGCGTCATCCAGATTGGAGGAAAAGGCCAGAATATGTGACTGGAAATAATCTGTAAAGCAAATAAAGACATTAATTCAACAGTTTGTGCATCAAGGTTTGTGCAGCTAGTGTGTGCATCTTAGCCACCAGAGGGCAGTGTAATACAGATGGACAAAAATACCCATAGAAAAGTTTCTCAACTTTTTTTTTTTTTTTGCAGACGCCTGTGAGTGGTTATATTGTCTGAATGTGAATTGCTGCCGTTTGCATTGCTTAAAGGGTCCAGTCCAGGATTAGCCCCGTCTCTCCTGGCGGCAGTCAGCTAGCATAAACGCCACCTCACAGATGACCTTGGACTTAAGTGATAGAAATAGTTTCCCTGTCAGAAAGACAACAAACAATTTACCATAAACTGCCACTGTCATGTGATCTTGATGGACGGTGTTCCCGACTGAAGCCTGAACGGTGACCACGTGACTTCCCTCCCGGGAAAAGGTGAAGGACATCCCTCCATCCAAACTCAGCAAAGGCTGAAAGGCCAACGAGGAAGTGTATGAAGGCTGTCACTGGCGTCCATTGAAAGGTAAATCTCACCTCTGTTTTGTTGTCAAACCACCAGTAGTACGTGACTGTCCCTACGTTGGCAGGTCGCAGCGTGGTCGTGAAGTTGACGGCTTTGTTCTTGATGGCCACGGACGGAGCGGAGAGCTGCACCTGCTCGAGCTGACCTTTGAGCAAGAAAACACAAATGGATGACAAATCACTCCTCCCTCATTATGAAGTTCTGCTCGTGACTCACAAGTGACGTGGAGGTAGAGCGTCACCCGATCAAAGCCCAGAACGTTGCTCGCTGTAGCAGACACTTGGTAGATGCCAACTTTGCCGTAGACATGCTTGACGCCGTCCTCTATGGAGCTGATGTTGACGTAGGATATGGTCGTGCCGTCGCCAAAATCCACCGTTACGCTCGTGGTTGAGCTCAGGCCCTCTTCGAGAAAGACCAAGAAGGTGACGTTCTTGTTGAGCGCCGCCATCAGCACGCCCTCGCTGGTGAAGAGCTGCAGGCCCCTGGGGACTTGACGGGGACACTTCTGCCGCCTGGGGCTGTACTTGAGCAGAGTCCCCTCCGTGCAGTTGTTAGACAACGCTCGGCGGTATCTGCCAGTGAAAAATAGATTTCCGACCAAGCGAATCTTTACCATCGATGCTCCCCGTGCTACGGTTTGTTTGACGCGACAGTGGAATGAGGTAACATTGTACCCTGTGGAATTGAGGAAGCTCTCCCCCGTGATGCAATCTCTGGATGTGGCCGAGGGAACAAACCAGAACGCCGGAGTGCAGCTTCCGTCGACCTGCCGCTCAAATCCGTAGTCGCTGTCACGTACGGAACACAGAGAAGAACTTTGATACTTCAATGATTAAACTCGGGGCAACAGAATTTTTTTTTTTTTTTTAAATGACAAGTCATTAAGACTTTACCAAGCCAGATTCACATTTTCTTTCACATTTCTTTTCATGGCAGAACTTGACAAAATGGCGTTGAAGATTGTTAACTCCGCACGCCAGCGGCTTTCATTTTGCTCCCGATCAAAGAGAGTAAGAAAAAAAAAAAAAGCAAGTACAAGACAGTCTTGACGTGAGGAAACCTGTCACATGATTTCTACTTAACACGTTAAAAGAAATAGCTCCTAATTAAGTCTTGTCAAGGAGCAAGTTCTAAACTATACACGAGGGAGGCCACAATAGAGCGCTGTCAAACGAGCTCTTTTGTATCAGTTGAAATGATCGCCGCTTCTTTTCATCAGCTGATTACATGCTTCTTCTTGGCTCACCATTTTAAGATGTGAATTGTTCCGTAGCTGAGCAGAAAAAAAATTAACAGAGCAAAGTAAGGACTGCAAAATTCTACTGTTGTGAAGAAAGACCGTACACGGGCAAATGTTACTTCGTTCAACACTCCCGAAAATCACTTGAAAGTAACAAAAGTAATCAGAAATCCAAAGCAAATCAAGACGTTCCTTTTGAATAGTGTTTGAGGAGAATTAGCTAAGACTGCATCATAATTTTTCAAGACGAAAAGTTAGCATAACGGGGTCAACGTCACATTGAACAGATTTTTCGATGAGCCGAATCAGTAGCCTGTTTATGAACTGCCCATCAAAGCCAATTTTTGTCTCCCAAAACCATTCTGCCGAGACAGAACCAGGACGTTGAAGTTTGATGGTATTTACTAATCCATCATTTGTACCAAAAGACACTGTACAAAAAGAGCTTTTTCTTCACACATCTGCTACCAGAAGATGAGAGAACGTTTCTCTCTCTCACGCACACATTTTCATCCAACGCTACGCCTGCCTGGCATGACTCGACGACACGGCGGATTAAGCGAGATGTTTGTAATTTCAGACATACGCGACGGGCTTATTTTGAAAAGGGCGCCGTTGTGGGCGTGAACACAGCCAGTTTCTGTGAGGGAAGAGAACAACGTGACAACAAAAGTGGGTCCTCTCATTAAATCGCTGGCCGCTTGACGTGCTAACCTCTGTTTTTTCCTATTGTTTTTCACAAGTGCTTTGTTATAAAAGTGAAGTTCTCAGTTGTTTTGAAGTTGACAAAAACAAAACAGGAGGCCCTGACTACTAAGTGAAAAGTTTTCAAAGGCTCCTTCATGTTGTTATTATGCGTTGTAGTTGAATGCGAGTGTTTTCTATTGGGGGAGAGGGGGGGCTCACCACTCAAAGTCGGCCTCTGTGCACGGACAGGACTCTGACATCTGAGAGATGTACTGTTCTCTGGCCTTGACGCATCGAGCATTTACTCGCAGTTTCTGGAAGATTCTCTTCATCCCCATGATGCAGACTTCTCCCTGCAATGAATAATGAATCAGAACCATCTCACAGCCTTCTTCTTCTCTTTGCGTCTTTGTCTTCTTCTTTGGCCCGCTTTTCAAGGCGAGAGCAAATCAAAGGCAGCATCGCCTGCCGGCCCAAAGATCGACGTACCTCGTTGTCCAACTGCCACGGCGTGTAATCTTCCGAAGTGCAGCGGCGTTGGAAAATGGACCGGAAGTCAATTTTGACCAGCTGCCACTCGGATCGGTGACTGAAGTGACCGAAGATCCTGCGAGTGAAAAGTGGAGGGTGGTGGGGGAAAGTAGGTCAGAACTTTTGCTGCACTTAAGATAAAAAAATAATTATTTTGGCCAACAGGCTGCTTTTAATCAATTGCGAGCGAATGGAAAAGGAAAAAAAAAAAGAGACATATCTAGGGCAAAATTAAACGCGTTCAAAGGCACTCGAATGGAAAAGTCTTCAAAGGCCGATATGTCATTGTTCCTCCATTAACAGCGCGCCAACACGCCAATTACTTTCATCTCTTACGTCATGATGAGGGTGTCCTCCCCGGGCTCCCCCAGCACCCCGTCCACATAGAGCGGCGAGGAGGTGAAGCTAAATTTGTCCCAGTTTCTGCCCTCATCAAAACTCAGCCTAAGGGAAGAAGAAGAACAACAACGGATGGATCACAAACAGCTCGGCTACAAATAGAGCCGTGACGCCGGAGGAGCGTCTCTCGTCAGGAGATTGATGGTTGAGTGGGACACCTACCAAATGTGTCGAATAGGCAGAGGTGTGTGTCGGATAGCGACCAGAGATCCTCCTTGATTGAGGAAGAACACGCTGTACTCTTCCTGAAAAGCCTCCACACACACACATGCACACCGCCATCTTTATCTTAGTTTTTCTTTCTTACTTTTGAATTCGTGCAGCAGCTGGTGAAGGCGTAACAGACTCGCATACATAAAACAAACGAAAGAAACAACAAGACGCAGACTCGTTCTCGCTTGTTTGAACTAACGAGAGCATCAAGATGGGTTGACTTAACAGACGATTCTGGCCCGTGGCAAAAAAGCTGTGTGTTTTATTTCTTGGCTTTTTGAAAGCGTCTTATTCTAAATATAAACGAGGAGTGACAAAGTGGAGGCTTCGACGCGACTTCACTTTTGGAAACTGACTGTCAGTTTGTTTTGGGCATCAGCCATCTTTTATTAGCACCCACAATATGAGTCATTGCTGGTGATGGGATCCATTTTCTATACACTCGAGGCCACGTCATCGTGACAGCTAATACAAAAGTAAAGAAACAGATAATTACTATTTCAACCTTCCTTATTTGGCAGAGACTAAAGAGCTAAGCTAACTCGTTGAGTAAGCGTTTATCCTCATCGTAGTCTACCTCTCTCCACGTGTTGCCAGCGTCAGATGTGATGAAGATGCTGACATTTGTAGTGGTGAGCTCGGGTCCAACGACACCTGCAAATCAAAAAGACGAGAAAAACTCAAGGACGCGAGAACAAGATAAAAAGGTTGACTTTTTTTTTTTACCTAAAGAAAAACAGCGACTCGCAGGGGGATAAATCAATCAATCAATTAATAAAAGAATAAATAGAAATAATAAATCAATAAATTAAAAAAGCGCATAAATAAATCAAAGTAAATAAATAAAGATCCAGCAGATGGAGCTATAATGGCTGTAATGTCTTGGCGTTTGCATCTACAGTTTTGCCTATCAAGATGTAGTCATGAGGTTCCAAATATTAATCCCGACGCGAAAAGAGTGACGCAAAAAGGGCTCATTTCAAATTCCTCTTCACCTGATGCGATGATAACCCCAGGCGCCGTCTCTTTGCTGACAATATTTCCAGAGGTGTAAGGATTCTCCGAAACGTGGAGGTGCAGATGTAACGAGCAGTACGGCTACGAGGAAATGCATTAGCGTCTTGTTAGCGGATTGACTAAGAGCGAAATTTTGCTGGCAGCCAATGACAGCAAGCAACTTACTTGCTCACAATCCACCCGCTTGCCTTGGAGATCCGTCGCCGGAGCCTGCAGAAGCCGCCAGTCTCTGCCTTTGTTGTACGTGATGTAAGTTTTCACTTGGTTCTCCACAACTTTATTTGACAGAAACACCCCTTTAATCCCAGCAACCTGCAAGACATGAAACATAAGCGCAATGGGGTGAAAATAAACAACCTCCCCTTGAAAAAAGAAAGAAAAAAAAAAAGAGCGTAGGGGAAGGGGAGGATAAAAACAAGCATACATTATTGAAAGTAAAGCAAAGCTGGAGCTAAGGTTTGGGGAGGAAGACATGTCACAATTAGACAAGACGTTTTCCTGACAGGGAGCACGATTTTGCACCATCTGCAGAATCAAAACAACATCTGGCGCAGCCCTGAGATTTCCAGACGTGTTATTTTTTTCAATTTATGTGCAAAGAGATGACGGCTGGCCCTTATAGACCCGTTGTCAAACTCAAGGCGCAGGGGCCAGATCTGGCCCACCAAATCATTTTATGTGGCCTGCTAACACCTTTACTGTCAACCATAAAATCTTTGTGAACAATATTTAAGAGAAACGGGCCTTTGGAGTACATGGGGGGGGAAAAATTGGAAACAAGACTTGCATTTATATTTTGTTCACTGTCATCAATTTGTTGGATTTATTTGTGAACATTTATACGATTTCACAGCCCTCTGAGGGAAAGCATAACGACAATGCGGCACCGTGATAAGAATGAGTCTGACAACCCTACACTCGCTACTTTTTTCTTTTAACACTCACGGTGCTGAGTCACGGCAGCTAAATGAATGTGGGCGGAGTGGTCAATGAATGACATGGCGCCCAGCCAGGCACTTTAAGTGTTTGAATGCAAACAAGAATTAATCGGGGCTACTTAAACACACGCGCACACACACACACACATAGAGCACACGCGGTGATGCGCGACCTCACTCGACATCTGTCAACACACATCCGCACAAAATCCAGTTTGCCAGCCTGCCGGCTACAAGCGTCGCCGCTTTTGCTGGTGCCTGCTTGCTTACACAAACAGACTTTTTTTTTTTTTTGCTTCTTCTTTAAGTCAAATCTTGCGGTGCATCGGCATCTGTTCCATCATTGCGGAAACGATGTGGAATTGAAACGACGCTGTTGATGTTCGGCTTTTGTCAAAGACAGACTTGGTTTTTGTTGCCGCTTCAACCGGAATGTATTTTAGGAAAGTTATTTTCCTTCTCCTGTTGTTTGACTTCTCTACTGGGACAACGTTGAGAGTGTTTTTTTCTTCTTTGTACAGTGAATATCTGGATTGCGGTTCATCTTCGGCGCCGATTTTAAGTGATCTTTTGTTTACGACTTATAAGAGATGCAGTGTGATAGAGGAAGAAGAAAAGTATCGAGAGAAAGCAGAGAAGGTCCCCAACAAAAAAAAAAATCAGATCTCCATTTTTAGTCCTAAGTTTTGGGGTATTTTTTTTAACAGTTAACCATAAGCACAAATATTACAAAAAAAGCATCAATGTTGGCGCACACCTCGTAAAGGTCGATCATGATGTTGCCTTCCGGTCCGCCGCTGCTCACCACGTCCTCCAGCATCAGCGTGAAGAAGAGACCCCGAGACTCGGACATATACAGGTTGTAGGAGTCATTTTGGTGCCAGTCTTGGATAGCCGCCACCACCTGGTTGTCGTCGGTGCTAATAATCTGCAAGTCCTAAAAAGGGAGAGGGGGGGTTAGTAGGTGCAGGTTGCTAAGTAACAAGGCATCAAAAGAAGAGGTACATTAACGTGCGCAGCGGCTTGTGATTTTTCATTCGATAACTAATGATAATTGAGAATAACACTGCCCGGTGATGTGCGTCCTCGACTTTGTGACAAAGATGGATGGATATGCGCAATAGTAGCCTGCAAATCCCTCCTGACAACCCTCACCCCCTGCTCGCCTTACATCTTCCCTCTTAATGCACAACATTATTCTCCACTAAATGGTGTAAGAACACGGCGCTAATGCAAATGAGCTTTTCTGCCTCAAAAGTCTCCTTTGGAGTTGCGGGGGCCACACAAACACACGAGCAGAACAATTAAAGTCATAATGAATTTCATTAAACTGTAAGAGGACCGCCACCATGCAGGTAAATTATGCGTAATTTTGTTCAGGAATAAAACTTGTTGAGCTAAAATAACTTTGCTCCGACATAAAAAGGATATTGGATTAGATGCCCGACGGAATTTATGTGGTACTAAATTAGTCAAGTGTTCTTTAACCAAACCGCTTTCAAATTTATCTGCCCAAAGCTAGCGAGCGAGCCATCCGATGACATCGGCATTTTTCTGTCCTCTGATTGGTTGATGAGAGCAAAACAAATTTTTCAAGCTAAACACATTTGTAGTCACCCAATTTGTGCAGACGACTTCTAAAAGCAGAAGAGGTCTTGACACGGAAGTAATCCTAGGTTGAGCTGTTGACTAATCTTCCCTCATATCCATGTCTCTGCTAGCGCTGCTTTTGTTTTTATGCAGCTTCCATGTTGAGAATCGCAACGGGTCGACAAGAAATTTTCACGGAGTTTGCAAATCAAGGCCAAATCCTTTCTAGTCCGGTCTGAGGCGAGAGCGCAAACATCAAAGCAAGCCAACGGCTCAGCACTCCAGATGCCGTGGTGTCGTCTTACTTTGGGTAGCGTGTACTTTGGCAGCTTAACCGGGTAGAACGAGTTTCTTCTGTAGGACACGTAATGGACGGATCGGCCTCCTGTTGGCACCTGCGAACAGAACACAGGTAATCACATTTGCACTAAGTGTTGACAAACTTCCCTATAAATGTTTCCCAGCGTGTGTCAAACAAGTCACGCTGTGCTTAAAAACGTGGGCCGATTAGCACTTTGCGCAATGTAGCGGAGATGAGCGCTGTGATTTTCAATCTCAGCCCCTCCTCGCCCCCTCCCCTCGCAGGATAATGGCCTCCTTTTACTTAATGAAAAACACGAGTGTGCATTAAGACGCAATTGAATGCGACGCTTTTTACGGCTTTTAATTGACTTTTAATGAAGCCAGACAATGCTAAAAAAAAGAAAGAAAAAAAAACCCACCTGAATGAAAACGTATTCGTCCTGCACCACCAGGGAGTTGGGGATGATCAACCCGGGGAAAGGCTTGCCCTTGTTTCCCTCGGAGCAATTTTGAAGCTTACAAGTGATGTACTGCGACCCTGTGGGCAAAGGCAAACAAGAGAGCTAAAAATACAACAAAGACAAAAAAAAAAAAACAACAAACAAGCTTGTGTGGGCTGCGATGAAGGTTTTAGCGGCGCTTAGGCGGAATTTTGAAAATGCAGAATTTTGGCGAGCGAGCGAGCCCGGTTCTCATGTGGAAAGTGGCGAGAGCTGTCCCGGATCGTTAGCGTCAGCCCGACGAGCCGTCCCCGGGGACACGACATTAACACGCGGCCCAGGAAAGAGCCAAGTGGCAGCCTGGCCTTTGGAAAATAAATTAATAAAGCTCATTCCGAGCGGCCAGTGAACATTTTTAGTTCAGTGTAGAGCGAGTCGAATATTTAAAGGAATTGAAAATGAAGGTTTATGGACTGACGTCCTTCGGAGATGTTGATCTCCAAGTGGATCATTCCTTGCTCCTTGTCCAAGCCCATCCTGGACCTGGAACAGAACAACAGAACAGGTTGGTTCAATTCATTGACCGACAAAATACAACATACAGAAACATAATGGCTTCATGGCTCCGCCCTCGTAACACTTTATGACTAATTCAAAAAGAGGCTGAGAGCTTTCATTTCAGGACGTGGCTCATATCTGAGTCAAGTCGTTGAGTGACAACAAATCCTTGAGGGGGCGCAACGCCAGATGGGGAACTGGCCAAACATACGACACTGTTACCGTGGCAACTGGGAGTAGTCTTTAAATGACCCCGAAACAGAAAGGTGACAGCTGATCAATTTCCTCCAGCGTCACACAACAAATGAGATCCATGGAAATTATAAATATGAGCCACATAGCTTGGTTGAGTTGGTGTACCTAATAGAATGTCCAGTTTCTCTCACTCCGTAACATGCATTTGTTTTCTGCGGTAATAATAACGTGCTATTGTATTATGGATAATGTGTAAATAGCAATCTGCCATGGTTAGATAAATAATATCCGGAAAGGCTACGCGATCCATATTTAGTCGTCACGCTTGATGATTCTCTTCGATAACGAGGGAGCACAAATCCGAACGGCGGCTCTATAAAAATGAGCGACGTGTGACCTGAAGTGTGTTTTATGGCCGAGATGTATTTAGTCATTTGGCGGGGCTTTTAGTCGAGATTTTTTTTTTTTTTTTTCCCCCCCTGTCGGTGCTAATGTGGCGACTGACAGCGGTGTCCACTTGTTGTATTAATAGCGTCTGTTTTGACACGGCAGCGGCCAGCCGGCTCGGCGGCTTCTCATTTTCCGTGGCGGGCGCCTCTAATATAACAAGCGGGCGTCCTGCCTCCCTCAGCACTCTGTAATTGCTTCCCAGCTCCATCTCTTTTAATGGACTTTCTGTCCAATCCTTCATCCTATTCTATCAGTAAACAGCAGCCCCTTGCACCGAGATGGAACCCCGGCGATGTTAAACCGCCCTCAGGATGGCAACTAATACACACCTGCGATACACACACAGCGACACACTTACTGTATGTTAAAAACGTTTGTGTAAATCATCTCTGTTGGGTTCTCTAGGGGGGGACAAAAAAGTGTAAGATGCAGCCGTGTGATTCCTTCGTAGGGACTTCGACGTTAAAGAGAATTTATGGGAATGTTCCCGTTGAATTTACTTGGCGAGGAGAAATCAAATGTAACAGGAAAACGAGGCTCTTCGTCAAGGTCGACTTCGGCAAGAGCAACAAATGTTGTGAAAGACTATTTTAGATCCCTGACCCAGACTTTAATTTGGAATCAAATTCTGGTTTCAAATCCAAATTTCAAATCAAAACCTTATTTTGAACCCCTATATGTGCCTCATTTAAAAACACCGCCATTTTGTTTTCAATTCAAACAGACTAATGGCAAACCCAAATGTCAATAATGTCTTCTCTTATTTACCTGATGAGAACGCAAACAGTACTGTCAGACAAGCACTTAACTGTTTCCCTCTTTACAACATCGGGCTCAAATGTCAGTTTGCCGCTGTCTTCATTTAACACGCCGCCGCCGTCTTTCTTCTTAGCCGAGCATCAAATCCACAAGTCTTCAGCTTCTCCCTTGAGTATTTCTCCCAGCGCCAACAATAAAAAGGCGTTTGCGATGAAACATTCATCGCGGGCCTTTTAATCTGGCTATTTACACTGATAAAAGCGTCGGCGTGCGCAGACAACGCCTCGGGTCAGCCATGAATATTCATCAGCTATCAAACCCAAAGCACGGGATGGCCAGCGTATGGACGTGATTACTCGATATTTCATGAGTCGGATGCCTTTGCGGCATCAAATATTAACCTTGGTGTGTAAAATAGACGCTTGGTACATTATGCAAAATAAAAAAAATAGAAAAAAAGAAAGGGAGACATTCATAATTTACTCAAAACAAGATCTGCCTTCCCGGTGCCTCCCACACATCATCTCATCATGAACAATTTTTCCTAAACGGTGTTTTTGTACTTTTTTTAGGTTTTTTTTTTAACAGATAAATGTCATCGGATTAAAAGTTTCAAGAGTCAATCAATCATGACTTTGAATTTCTTCTCTAATGGAAATGGATAGGCGGAAATGGTACTAAGTGATGTTTGCCACCTAGTGGTCAATCTTGTTATTACATTACAATGGGTACCCAAAGGTTTGCGTACCCTTGTACCAAATATTGCATGTTGGTGTTCACATTGATGTGCGGATATTTGTGGCTCACCAGTAGAATCTGTTGGGGACGACGTTGTCGTGCACAAGCTGCCACCTCCTCCCGAATTCCACCGAAACGTACAGCTGGAAAAGAGGAACATCCAAAGATCACATTTAAGACAAAAATCGAATTTGTTTGAGTCATCGTATTTAAGAAAGACCTGCGAGAAGATGAAATGTGCCGTTAGTGCAAGTTTAACACGAAAGATGAAATGCTCGGCAGACAAGCGGCGCTTTTTGATATGCAGATCTGCTTCGGTATTTGAGAAGTCTTCTTCCACTGACTCAGCGGCATTCCAGCTTAATTAGCAAGAGGGAATACATTATTTCTCCGTTATTGTAAACTTTTTTTTCCCCGCATCCGAGCCGAGAGATGCTTTTTTTTCCCCGGCGCCTCTCAACGCTGTTCTATTTTCAGGAGTGTTCTTTTTCAATTCCGAGGTCAGCGGTAGTGTAGCGGTACACACATAGAATTAATTCATGCTCAATATGGTTGTGAATGGTTGTCTATCGTTACATCTGCATTAACTGGCGACCAATCCGGGGTGACTTTCGCCCACAGTCGGCTGGGAAAGGCTCCAATGTCCCTGTGACGCTTAAAAGGATAAGCCAAAGAAAAATGTCTGTTTTTAAATTCCAACCCACACTGTGCGACACAATGTCAGAGCTGACAGTTGGCACAGTAAGAAAGTCACGACTTGACAATATTCATTGTTGCTGGTTGTTGTTCTATTTCAGTCCTGTAGGCGTCGCTAATATGCGTTTTTAGTTGCAGTCTTGAACTTTACATAAACATCCAGTGATGATATAACTAAATAGAATGACAAAGCATTCAACAGTTTTAGTCACGCTACGTCAATTAAACAGGCACATATGTTGGCCTTGACCACCTGGGGGCAGTATACAGATTCCAACTCAGCTTCTCAGTATGGACTAATGAGTCATTCTTCACAGAGGATAAAGAATATATGTATTTACCTGTCTACATGTTTTGCTTCAAAAATATTAGTCTTACGCCCGTACATGGCATTTTGCTGTTAGCATTAAGCTAAACTGAATTTACAAAAGCATAATAAATCACAATACACACCTTTTCAATTAACAGACTTCACCTTCTGCTTCTAGCCTCATTAAAATTAGCTTCTGTCAAAGGGGGTTTCTGTGTTGCACTAATGACACTGCAGGGCCAAAGTGGTTTAATTTTCCATGTCGGAAAAGAAGAACAAATGCTTCTTCACTTGTTTAAAAGAGATACTAAGCGAACAGAACATGTGCATGTTAAATTCCGAGTCTGACACTTTCCACGTGGTTACATCATCATTACGATGCTAAAGGGACAAATGTAATCGGTTCATTTGCCATGCGGCTCGGATGAAGGTCGGACAGCTTTCTCGCTAAAAACTAAAGCAAACCAAAGGGAGTGTGAAAGCACCCGTTTAACGATTCAGACAGTTTGCCTGTTAGCGCCAAAAGGCTCTTACGAGGATTCACTTCATTTTTTTGTCTCATTTCACCGCTTGCAACTTTTAAAAAGACAAGACAAGACGATCGATAAATGGAAAATGAAACCAATCCAAGAGTAATCGTGCCGCGGGTGTGATGAAAGAAACGCTGAAATTGAGCTTTACAAAGACATACGGAATGACTGCAGGGCAAACTTGTCGAGTGCATCTTTATTGGGGCGGTGGATGGTTTGTCCATGAGGCTTTCATCTCCGCACCGCACCATTTATCTCACTTCTCACACCTCGCCTGCTCGGCTCTCTCAATATCAAGTCGCGCAATAGCCGGCTGGGGGGCCGCAGTTTGATGTCCGCCGCGCTGAGCGAAGCAGACAGCGGGCTTGGCGCCAACTAACGAAGGCTGCGTGCGCGTGCATCAATATCACATCACGTCGTTTGCAAGGTCGCGATGCGGTAAACCCCGCCCTCGTTTATTTTGTTTGTGATGTCACCGAGCATGAAGACCTGATTTGGGATTAACGGGGTCAACAGACACAAAGCGATTGTGGCGTGTTGTGAAAATATGACAACGTACCTTGGGGATGTGTGCATTGGGGCGTGACGATCTGCACTCAGGCGGTTAAATTTAAATGGAAAAAAATTGAAAAATTGACTTTTTAATGGCTTGTATACAAATGAGTGGGTCTCTGGGGGTGGGGGGTGCATCATGTTTTGGCCGTTTGCAAATTCGCCGAGTCACATGTTTGGGAGGAACTTTGGAGCTCGGGGTCAAAGCAATACAGGTTTTGCTTTGCAGCCATTAGCGTTAAGCTAGCACTGAAGGCTAAGATCTGTATTAGTTTTAAATACACATCATGTGTTAGTATTAGCATTAAGCTAGCACTAAAGACTGTCTTAGTTTTAGTTGACATAGACTTCAACTCGGAGTGGCCATTAACATCTCCAGGCCTTTTTTTTATTAAGAATTGTTGAGCAATTTCAAGGCATGGCAGTTTCGACGCTGTCCTCATAGTACCCGCGATGTAAACCCTGACTGAAGATTCACGTGGAACTAACAAGCGCACCATCAGCATCACCTTTTGCTCCCATCCAGCAATTGTGTTAACTCGGCCTTTTTTTTTTTTTTTTTTTCTCCCTCCTGCAGTTTTGACGCCATCTGACAGCTTTGGGTATTACCTTTTGGTCGTGGCTGTAAGCCAGGATCCAGTCCTCCTGCTCGGGGTGGAAAAGAAGACTGAGGATATCAAAGGCTAAGCTGTGCTTCTGATAGGACGCCCCCTCGTCAAGGCTAATGAGCAGGCTGCTCTCCACCTCCGGGTCGGTCAGTAGCATGATCTGAAATGAGAGGAGAAAGGAGACGGCGGAGATCAGCCGCCCGACCTGACAGCTACCGTGCTGGAGGGCTCGCTCGTGCTCACGCAGTGTGCTGCTCCCACTCGTGCACGTACACACTCGTGCCGCGGCCTCCCTCGGGGCTGCTTTGCAGTGAAAATGATAGCAACTCGCGCGCAGTGATGATGAGCCCTGACAGGCAGGATTTTTATTTTTATTTTTAACCCCCCCCACCCCCCCCTTTTTCTTCACAAGAGCGGGAAAACTTACCTTGCGTTTGTTGTTGGGACTGACGTACAAATAGCTGAGGATGGTCTTGGGCCCGGCTTTCTCATTAAGTTTCTCGTATGTGCTGCCGTAATCTGTGGATCTAAAATTCAATTAAGAGGAAACGGTGAAGGGGAGAGAGAAGGAGCAACACCTAGCGCTTCGGATGCTGATGCTATCATTAAGCATGTCAGGCAGGCGGAAAATTGCAACGGCAGAATTCAGCAAGCAATTTGCTAGATGAATGGATATTTCTCTAATTATCAAAATAAACAAGACGATCCCGTGTAGCGTGCATAGAGAGGGGATGACTTCTCATTATTATTACAATTATTATTACTGTGCTTGCGGGGGGACATTTTTGTACTCGACTTTATAGTTGAAAATGTTAAAGAAGAAAAAAGGAAAGCAGCATGGCGCATGCCTGCATCACTCCATTTACTTGTAAAAAAATTTGAAGAAAAAACTTATATTTTTGAATTTTTTTTAAAGAAATTAGCAAATGTGCAACTCTGTAATAAAAATACATTTTAAAAAATCAAATAAATCAAACGTAAAAAAATAAAAATTACAAACTTGCTCAAGAAAAAAAGTCAAGGCAATATAAAAACTAACTAATCAGTATAACCCGCCACTGGTTCCGTCCCTTTTGGACCCAACTCTTTGACCCAATTGATCGATCTGTTTGGAATCGCTCTTACCTCCATAAAGAACTTTCCGTCACTCTGCCCGAGCTGAAGTCGTAGTATTTAGTTAACATGAGGATCACCTAGAAACACACAACACACATATTTGAGTGGAGGCCCTTTTTTCTTTTAATCCACATGTTACAATGTCATCCATTGGTGTTGTCACCGCAACGACACCATTCTTCAAGCGCCATAGACAGCGGGCCTCGTAAATATCGGGGACATCTTTTTTAGTAAAGCATCATAAAAGCTGTCACGGGATGCACAAGCCTTTATTTTATAGCCGCGTAAAGCTGTCCATTTCCTTGTTCATTACTTACGACATTAATGGGAATAAATTGCAAATGGCCGACATTTCTTTGTCGGCATGGGAGGAGGAAGAGGCTAAAAAAGTCGGTGCGATTTTTAACACATCGGTTTCCCTCCACCAGTCGTTAGAAAGTCTCCAAAGTAAGACGGAGGCGGTGCGTCGACGCGTTGCCCTTCACCTTTTCGTACAAATTAACGTCTGGAGCGGGGACTCGTCTCGCGCGGAGCAATCATAAAATCTGCTGATGGCATCGCTCTCCTGGGTTGCCTTCCATTGTGCCTCCTCCGCTTCCTTTCTTTCTTTCGTGTTCCTCTTTTCTGATTATCAAGTGTTACGACTGTTTGGAGAGTGTGTGATGTCCCACTCGAGACCAATGAGTCATTGTGTAAAGAAACAAGCTTGTAATTCTTTTTATTTACATAAGCAAGCTCAACTTTAAAAGAATCATCTCTGAAACGTATAGCACATGCACGATGCCAGTATTTATTTATTCGTTTCCATAAATAATATGCCGAGCATCTCAAGCAACACCTTTTTACATCCTCCATTGCACGTTTGCACACGCGTCTGTTTTTGCAGTTGCTGTTTTTTTGCACTTCATTTACACATTTATAAGCCTATATTTGATGTCTATAAAGTGTTGACCAGATTTTTCACTCAATTTATTTGCGTGTTAAATCAATATGAAATGGACTAAAATGTCAATAATTGGTTACATCCACAAAAAAATATATTTTTTTAAATCTTAATACAACCCAGAAAATAGGTTTGACCAATTAAAGTTTGCAGTTTTTTTTTTTATTTTACCCATGCATTGTAATTTACAGCTATTCCATTTCCACCAGTTGCTTTATTCATAAATACGAACTACATGAAATATAGTACATACTATATCATTGCGTTTGAAAACTTGATTTGTGAGAGAAATTTTTTTGAACCCCAGCATTGGGTTAGCCATCTCACCCAATTTGGGCTACTTTTCGCAGTTTTGAGAACGTGTAAATCAAGAGTAGAATTATTTATGTGTGTATAGCACAGCACGAGAATTCAAGGATTTAGAACTGAAGCCTGGAGCCTTTTCCAAGCTTCAAGTGACACATGAAAAACAGTGGGAACCCACTTCCAATAAAATGCCCTTTCCATCCTCCCCCTGTGTTGCTCCCTGATGGACAAGTCACGCTCATTGAAAAAAAAGTCACGCGCCAGGACAAATCATTCAAACCCCCCACAAGTGTGTCATTTATTTTTCTGCATTCATTAGGGCGCAATCCAGCCAAATGTCACTCGTGTGCGTCATAAGCAGAAACTTTCACATGGGGGGGGGGGGGGCGTAGGGATGTTAAACACATCAATGCGCCGATGCATTATTCACTTTGTAGATGTTTGCGGGAGAAGCAGGTGTTTGAAGCAGCTCGGCAACATGGAACGACACAACACAACAGGCACGGCACCGAACTCAAACCCGATGTCTTATTTATGAGCTCATCTTTCCCCCCTTTTGCCTTGCAACAAAGGTGTCATATTTTCACGTTGGCGACCCTGTTACGAGCGCCGCCCTTTCAAGTGCGCTATCATCAACATATCCGCTGGATTATCCAACATCCACGAGCAAGCAAATACATTCGCTGCTCTCTAATCCTTTGTAAATCTTAAACCTTGGAGGTGAAATGCACTGGGACGACCGCAGTCATTACACGGGAATGAATAGAGGCTTAATGGAGGCTTGAAGGGATTAGGCTGGAGTGATGACTAGCGTCAAATGAAGGTGTTGCGCGGGGAGAAGAATGAGCGACGTTTGGTTATCAATAAAGCACAAAGCGTGGGTGGGTGGTGTTGTTGGGGGGGGGAGGGGGAATGGGGGGGTCTCGCTTCTATTAGTCGAGTATGAACACCTGTGACAAATGAAAGCGGAGATGGTGAACCTATTAAAATTCATTACAACTCCCAGTAAGCTGCTGATCCGCTCTTATCAGCCATTGGAATGAAGTTGGCTCATCAATAAAAGTGGCATCGCGTTTGGCAAGTGAAATTAAACAGATGGATGAGTCCACGAAAGCAATCAGAGCGGGCATTGATGACGGGAATATTAATAAAAAAGACAAATATTTAGCGGGGCCTTGCGTGTTGGGGTGCATGCGCTACGACTGCTTTTTTACTTGGAACTTTTTGGGCCTTATTTTGCAAATGCAAAGCTAAGAGGGTGGGTGGGGTTTTCTTTCCATTAGTATTTAAATAGGTGGACGCAGGTTGCTTGCGCCGTTGTGGGAGTGAACATTGTGAATATTGTCACAGCTTTTTTCTCATATTTTTACATTCTTGTAATAGCATTTTTTTTTCATTTTTCACAGATAATCTGTTTCCAGGATTTTTTATTTTTATTTCTTGCGACTACAATTTCTTTTTCATTCTTGATCAATATTTCCGCCTACAATATATGAAAAGTTTGAGATATTACAGACATTACTGTGGCTTCTACTTAGTACCCTAAGATGACAATTCTACAAGATCCAACTATAAAATCACAGACAATATTGACAAAATGTGTAAAGCTGGAATATCAATCATCAAGCCTGGGCCGACTTTGATACAATCAATCCAGTATTGAGCCATCGTTAACGCGCAGCAGCTTGGTTTAATTAAATTTTTGGCACTTTAAGGTTTTGTTATGATTATAAGATTAATCAAAAATAATTACCGGAACACTTGAAATGCCAATACAGGACATTAGAACATCATCCTGCTTGTGGCTGGCCGTCGAACGTTAACTACATATTAAATTCAATTTTAAAGGATGTGAACATCAACGAAGCACCGGGGACCGCATTGTCTATTAGAATGAAACTCCAATCAAATGATCACATGAAAATGAAAGCACAGTCCTCAAAATGAAGACCCAGCAGCAGGATATTTCCTAATGCACTTTAATAACACCTGAGTGGAACATTGGAGACTTTTGTCGAGCACATTACCACATCCAATCATTAGCAAAGGGTGATATTTTCAACACGGCGCTCTATTGAAGCACTCTTTTGATCTCGCACGCTTTCCCACTGTGCTTTTCTTTTTTTTTGTTAGCAGGTCAGCGCAAGCATGAATTATGAAGCCACTTCACAATGTCGCAATGGAGAAAATAAAGTATTGATATGGCAATAAAAAGCTGATGCGGGGGTGCAGCTTCACGATGACGCCCAACATGCAAATAGGTTTCATAATCAAGTTGTAAATTAGAATTAACAGTAAGACATTTTTATTGATATTTTTTATATGCAATATATCTTCTGCATTGGAGCCGTACACCATTAGTGTGCTTTTTGTTATATATGGTCGCTTTAGGGCGGCTAAAAAAAAAAGCACTTATAATATTGTACTTGATTAAAACTTTAAGGGTTCTAAAACTGTCATTCTTATATTAGCATGTCAAGGGTGTTTTCCATTTTGTTAGCATTAAGCTAGCAGATGATTATTACAGCACGTAAGTGAGGGTATTTGCTTTGTTTAGCGGGGATCATTCAGGGGGGACTCAGGGAAATGCTCTGTAGGGCTAAACGATTTTGAAAAATAATCTGATTATATTTTTTCCCCTCAATATTGCAATTTAATGAGATTTTTTTTCCCCAGATCCTCTTCTCACCATTTTTTCTGTATTACAATAATCTGATTTATTATAAGTGTTTTGGTTTTAAATATATAAATATACAAGCCAAGCAGTCTTTGCTTTTTTGAAAATTGCACTCTAGTACATTTGACAAATTAATTATCCAGCCATACTCTTTAAGTTTGCTGATTAACTCGGGCCGTAGTAGAACCTTCCAATCATTCCCCAGATGCGCACTTGTTTTGGCAGTGTGTTATCTCGCTACAGGGCAGTTGTTTCATTCTTTAAATTGGCAAGCAAAATGTTTCTGTTGACTCCTGACTTTATTTTACTTGGTGTCAATCCGGCATTTTTTTTTTTTTTTTTCATCGACATCAAAAGTAAATGAATTGGCCTCACTGTTCCAGTTACTTGTGGAGGGGAGTGTAGTACAAAGCACACCCAGTGGGTTGCACACAAACAAGATAATAAGCAGCAATACAAGAAGTCCACGCCACTACGGCTGCTTGTGACTGATAGTCTGGCTTCAATAGGCGAATGAAGTGAAAGCAGCATCCCCAAACGCAAACACGCTTGAGAAGTCATCCGAAACTGTTTGCTTCTCGCCTCTAAATGAGGACCTCGGCGAGTTGATGAAGCAACCTGCTGAGTGTGGAGACTTTATCCTGCTCCAGGGAGGCTTGATCAGTTCAGGCCAGATTAGACAGACAAACTGAAGTGTGCTGCCCACAGCGCCTACGTTTGCAAAGTCAGCTGGATGGAAATTACTGTACGCTAAATTGGTCGCATCTGGATCTTGGCGAGAGCAGATTTTGTTAAGGCGTTGATGAACATCATTACAGCAGCGTTAAAAAAACAAGCCGAACAGCAACTTCTCGCGAACCTGGCTGGACCACCTGTCTAGCAGAAATACAAATATACAGCTATCAATTGGAATTTAGCGTGCCACAAAAACAATTTGTGCTTTTCAGTTTATGATACAGTGGCTCCTCTGACGCACACTCAGATGCTGACTGTGATTCCTGAGTAGTGCGCCATGAGAGTTCATTAGGTTTGAAAAGGATGATTCATTCACTACAAAGAATCAGCTCTACATAGCGAAAATTATAGAAGGTAAAAATAACTTCTGCTATGATTATCTTAAATTAGACATTTAAAAAATCTGTATTTTAAAACAAATCTTCTACCTGAGTTTGCAATTACAACAATAACATTTAAAGCATTCAGGGACGCAAAAATAAGTTATTACTAATCATATACTTTTTAAATTATTCGTCCAATTATTCAGAATATTTTTTCTGCCAAATATCCTGATCAGCATTGGCCTCAAAAAAGTCAGACTGGTCAAGCTTCAAATATTACTGCAGCTTACTAAGTCAGTCATTTTTGTTGTTTTTTGGGGAGAGGCTGGAACGGATTAACGACATTCCCATTCATTCCAATGGGGACATAGTATTCACACTTTCATCTCAAGGTAATACTTCATGTGCCTTGGCCCAACAAACATTGGAGAACACTGAGCATCATTAAAATCCACACCTACAACAAGAAGACAAGTTCACTTCCCACAGAGCTGAGTATAGCACTGCAGCACATGCTTGACCGTTCACGTGCTAGCCGAATCATCCAAACCTGATTTTTATGGAATTTATCTGCTCGGGTTTCAGCACAGAAGCGGGAGGCCCTTTGAGGGTAACACAGCTTGCCAATAAACAACACACACTGCAAGATGGCGAAATGCTCGGGAACCTCGCCGCAGGAAGGGATGGTGGCTTTCCGCAGCTGAGCTCGGCCGACCGCTGTTTCCAAATCGGCTTTTTTATTTAATTCAAAGCAGATACCTGCCGACAAAAGTACACCCTTTATTTTCCCGTTGTCTTCGCCGCGGCCGCCGAGTCGGATCACCTAACTTTGTGAATCAATGAATAAACTTCTTCCTTTTTTGGGTGTCTTTGATGCGGAACCCTCTCCAGCCTGTCCATCACAAAGACACCTGGAGAGGCCGTCTGTACTGTGTGCATATATATCCATGAGCTTCCACTCGTCTGAGGGATCTTCTCACAGCAGGGAAGGTGAGAAGCATAAAATAATAAGAAGCTGATTAAGAATTAACTGGGAAAACCTATGCATCATCTCCCCCTAAAGGCACTTGGAGATAAACGGGCTTTGCCTGGTTATGTCGTAGCGCTGTTTTTAGCATGCTGGGATATTACAATTAATTGGCTAATGAGAGTGGAAAAAAATGACTGTTTCCTTACAAGTACATTTCCATACTGTATTGTTGAAAAGATTCTCGGCGCGACGCTGAGACATTCTTTGTAGCCTCTTGCACTTCATTGTGCTTTAAATCTACTTAACATTGCATATGTTTAGCACTAATCATATTCCGCATGTAGTATTTTTCTTTGTCTAGCGCAGAGAGCTGAATGTATATCATTGTCACTGTATCTATAAAGCTTTATGCGTATTGCTGTCTCGGGCAGGAGCAGCAAAGGAAGCAGAAATAACTTAAGGCACAGAGGCTTGATTCATTTCAAGGCTTGGCGTCTATTTTACATATCGTACCTTCCAACTGAATTTGTTTGCCTAAAATTCAATCTGGTTTTGCACATCATTTGCATATTATTATGGCTGGAGTTTTGCCAGTAGACAAAAAAAATAGCCAACTTTGTTGTGAGAAAGAGAAGGAGAGAAGGGAAAAAAACTATTCTCGCAAATCGATGGTGTGAGTTGGCCAGTTCCTCGGTCAGTGGCTATACTTCAACTCGTGCTTGGCGGGTGTTTATTCAATCGTTACAAATAGCCTAGAGGTAAGCTATATCTTTTTTCTGTTGTTATCAACGGCTAATTTAATATTTTCTCTTAGTCAGCTAACATGATTTTATAGCATCAACGCTTCAGCTAACGCTAGCAAGTTCTTGGTTTAAAATAACGTTAGCCCAGTTATCAAACCAGGGATTGTTTTTACGGACAATTAAAAGTCATTTTTACTTTTTCAGGTATTAACGACAATTCCTAATCTGTTCTTTTTCCTTCTTTTTTAATCACCGACTTGTTTTGTAAATTCTGACCTTGGGTATTTGTGTGGTGTACGCACAGCTAGCTAGCTAAATAAACATCGTAGTGGTAGAAATGCTCCAAATGGCAATAATCAGTTCTCTCCTTTGAGATTTTCAGCAATTATCTTCAATTAATATATTTCGAAACAAACTGGTGAGTTCCCTTTTACGTAAACTGGCAAATGTGCAGCAGAATCATCTTCCCCCTCTTGCCAAGTGTCACTCTCCTCCATGTCAGCCCTCATTACCGTCCAAGTTGCCTTCCCGAGATGATGTAAGACTAAAGTTCACGCGCTGCCATATATCACCCAAGCCAGCTGATTGCTTTTCGACATCCTTTCAAGCATGTTCTTGAAGAGTCAAATGTTGGCTACGTGCAAAGGGTTCAACATGGAGGTAACTGCCGCCTGACATTTGCATCCGCTCGGAAACATCCCTTCCGCCTAGAATTTAAGTGATCGTTCATCCTTGTTGGACAGTAGCTGTTAACTTTGTTGCTGAGCCATGAGAATCGATCGCTTAGCATTTGGCCTTTGACTGATTTAAAGTCAAGATATGATGTGTTTTGGAGCGTTCCGTCCGTGCAAGACTCGTAGAGACCATAAAAGTTTGGCTCGAAAAGGCTTACCTTGCATTAAAATATTGAACTTTTAAACTCAATCAAATCACAGCAAGTGGCAAAATGCATTTTTAAAGGCATTCATTGTTCAAAATAATAAAGTTATCAAATTAATTATAGAAAAATATGAACTTAAGAAAAGCATCCCTTAAAGTATCGGTGACTGATATCAGCAGTCTCTATGAAGACTGATACCTTAAATTTATTGACAAAAGAGGAATTAATTATTTTATTTAGCAACCACATAAAAAAAATGATGGCACAACAGAGTCATAATGAGATGTAATAGTCCCCTTAAGAAGGCAACTAAAAAATACATAGGCTGCATTATTTAAGGGCAATTTTGCAGCTTTTGATGATGAAACAGCACCAAACCGACTTATCGTAACAAACAAGACAGGTGGGAATGGGTCTGAACGGCATTCAGAACGCGGCTAGTTGGCACTAAAACAAAAAAAATTAGGATTCTCAGCCTTGTTAGTGTTACACTTTGTGACACTGAATCCATCACATCACAAGACGTCAAGCAGAGCTGAGGAGGAAGCTGGCAAGATTGGTTCTAATACAGACCATTTCAAATTCAGCACAGTAATTGAGGAGCTGAACATCTCCTGAATGTTTAAGGCTGAAAGATGAAGGCAGCTTATTAAAATCTGGCTAGAGATTCCTCCAGGGTTGCTCGGGGCAGGCAAAAAGATTTTTTATTTCTTTTGGACCTTCATGATAAAGAAGCCAAAAGATGGATAAACCCATCAAAATATGCTGACATGAAAGTTTATAAGAAACCACAAGCTTTTGAGATCCGCTCAATATTGAGATAGATGAGAATCGCCCTTTTGGCAAGAGAAGCAATGAAATGCGCTGCTGCTGGTAAATCATTTATGCTTAAGGCGGGGCCTCAACCAACCTACCCACCGCACTCACTCCACCCTCCATTAAACATTTCACTTCTGAATAAAAAAAAAAAAGAAAATGCGTCTTCTCGGTGTTCTGCTAGCTCGCTTGTGCATGTTGTTTGATTACCGCAGCGACTATGATCTCATCAGATATATTTAAACGGAAACACTGGATGTGAGCAACAGGATAGATGTGCACACGCAACACCACCTTGAAATGATGAGAGGAGAATTAAAAAATCAAGAGCAATCATCCCTTCAGCGGGGTGAAAATTGAACTTGCACACGCAAATAGTATTTTAATGGACGAGCAACAAAGCTAGCACGGCTCCAATCTCCAGATAATACATACTCTAATGAGATCCGATACAAGTCGAAAATTCAGTCTCGGATAACATCACTTTAAGGAAATGAAAAGAAGACTCACATGGTGCACTGAATAAAATGACAAAGTGTGTTTGCCATTTATTTTAATACTAACAACTTTTATGGAATTTAGTTGGGAACCTTCTCTGCCTACAATGGATTGAAATAACTACAAACTCTTGAAGGACGACTAGCTGACTAGCTGATGGATCTTTGACGTCTATAGCCATCAATGGTAGTGAATGAGTTACATAAGTACGCATGGTTGTTTTTTTTAGGTATTTAAAATTACTTAAAATAACAATAGCTTGAGAGCATGAGCATCAGATGAAAAAAAAATATTGTTATGCTGCCTCAATTTTCCAATACTCAGGCTATCGGCGGGAACATTTTTGAGAATCACCGAACATAGCCTTCCAACTCAATTCCGCTTTTAAACCAACATAGTCCGTCTCAGACTGTATCTAGCGAGGCCGTGTCAGTTGTAAGCGAGCAAGATGCCTTAAAACAAATTCATGCATATTTGAAGAGGCCTCGATAACCTAGTGCCCTTTTCACCAGTGTACACGAAAAGTCTATTAGGGGGTTACCAGGACCTGCTGCCATGATTCTGCTGCTTGGTTTCCTTACACCGAAGACACGGAAAAAAAGAAGAAGAGGAAGAAAAGAGCAGAAACCTATTCCGCTGAGCCCGACTGTCACGCGCAGCCCTTTATCTATTGAATTGATTTGAGCTGAGCTCTTCTCCTGGCGCGAAAATCTCCAAGAGGCTACAGGGCAGCTTTTTGGGCCATCAACATATCTGAAACGCCTCGCTTTCATTCAACTGGCCTGTTGAATTATTAAAAGCACATAATCACATGGACTGAATGGAAGTCACTGAATTATCAAAGGGTCTTCACCCAGGAGAATTAATACGCATGGTCCACAATATTAGGAACACCTCCAATTAAGAACTCTGTTTGATTGACAGGCATTCATTTATTTGTTGTAGTTTTGCATTCATAGAGCTCAAATATGTGTTTAAAATGTTGCGACTCTTTTTACTGTGACACGTTTTGGCTGGGAAACACGAGTTGACAAACATGTGCTGATATTTTAAATACAACCCAGAATCGTTTAATTCCTCTTAAAACAAGCGCACATGATTCTTTCTCCATTAAAAGTGTCAAGACGAGCCAAAAGTGAGCACCCAATACTGCGTCAAAACAAAACACTTCCGTGCGTAAATTCCGAGCGCGTCTGGAACGGACACTCACGCTGCTGTTCTGGCCCGACCAGTGCACCATCGCCTGGTTGTGCGCGGTGTCCCCGGCCAGGGCGAAGGTGGAGCTGGCTAGCTGGACCTCCACCGAGTCGGCGTACGGAACTTCGTGCGCGCCATCGTCTCCTAAATCGGCCCAAGTCTCAGCGCCCCTCGCGCTTCTCCTCCTCGGGTCCTCATCCGCGGTTGAATCCACATCATCCCCATTTTCCTCGCTGTCCAAGTCGTTTCGGTCGTCAGGGAGGGAAAGTTTTGTCTGATCTTCTTCTTGGGGACAACATGCGTCTTCTTGCCACGCCGCTTGTGGCTCGACTTTAGCTGAACTTTCTGCGACCGCAGCGGTGACTTCGGGGCTGGCTTCGCCTTCGATATATCCGACAAAGTCCCCAACTGGAATCTCTCCAAAATGCGTCAAATCTCGCCCAAGGAACTCCCGGGGGGTCGCGCTGATGTGCGCCAAATGACCCGAGGGACTGCACCTCACGTCCGGCGTGCAAGTTGGGGAGGAGAAGACGCGCGTCCACTCGGAGGAGAAAATCAGAAAAAGGCAAAAAGCGAATCGCGGCGCCATGCTAAAACGATGTTAGATAGGCTTCATTTTTGGGGAGGTGCGCAACAGTGATGCGTTTGTGTGTCATCCACCTGGTGGAGTGGAGCCGGTGAATGTGCGGAGGGGCGGTGCGGGCGACGAGTGCTCCCCTCCTGATGAGAGAGAGGAGGAGCTGGAGGCTGGATTCTGCATCAGCCAGCGTGATTTTTTAATTAAATCATCTATTTAAACAAAGGTGACACAAGTACTGGCAGGTTGCACCCACGTATGAGTAGATTACAGATACATATGTGTGACAAAAATACTTGAACTAATTTACTTAATTAAAAGTGTGTGTGTGTAGGGGAGGGGGTTATGGAGTGCACTGAAAAACATGGTGTTGAATTTACTAAATTTCATTTCGTCAAGTGGTTGCACAAAATAATTATCTTTCATGATGCCAGCTGATGCTGAATTTGCTAATAAGTGCAAATGGAAATTATACCTATACAGAAGTGCCTTGACATTAGAATTTAATTTGTTGCATGACCACACATGGGACTCAAAACACTTCAGGGTTTTCCCCCACGTAAATGAATTGAAATGCTATGAATTCATTGCCTGCTTCTTACATATAAAAACGAGAAAGTTTTAATAAAAATACTCACACGAGTTCCCTATAAAACATATTGTCCGAACATAATCAAAATCAAACCGTTTGTCCATCACAATTCATTGCACGTCCTTTTGTTGTATGCAACTTGGCCACCGAGGGGCAGTATAAGAACTTCATCATGACACAAATGGAGAAGACTTACACAAATACTATAACGGACTCAATCGACTGCTGTAAGATTAGTCATTCTTCGCAAAAGATAAAGAATACATGCCTGTGAATATTGTTATATTATCTGCCAAGACATGTTGATGCACTGTTTATGTTAAAATACCCGTTTGCTTATAAGGCTACGACTATCGATGCTATTCATTACCCTGTCTATGACGTTTTGCATTGTATGTCAGCATTAAGCAAACCGAAGCACAGTCACAATGTGCGTTTTATTTCCCACAGCTGCTTCCAAAAGTGTTCCATTAAATTTTCCAAAAGCCTCTGAAAGGGCCTGCTCGCGATCAACTGTGTCCCAGCATATCATGGGTGACATCATCATCATCATCATCATCATCATCATCATCATCATCATCATCATCATCATCATCATCACAAAATAATGAAAGACCTTCCATCAATCAATCTACCTTCAAGATGTTTGAGGAAATATCGCTGAGCCTCCCACAGGTGTCAACGCGGCGAGTTTGTTTTCCATTAGTGTGGGTCTTAAGTAATCAATTTACCGTCAATTATGCCACCCAGGGAATAAATGACTCGAGGCCACGGTGACAAAAACAACCGTTATTTTCAAGCACAGCACAGAGTATGTTTTTATTTCTCCTTAAGCAATGAAATGAAATCAGTAACTCCACTTGAATCTTTTTTCATACAAGTATCAGCGGTTACGCTAAGCACTTACACTGAGTGTGAGTAATATTGCCACCTATCTTCTATGTATCGTTTTGACTTCACGTTCGAGCGTGATAATCACGAGGAAATGTAACGCTTCTATTTGTCAATAAAAATCTGAATACAAATCATGTCATTTTTTACTAGCGGTCCGCTGAACCACCCAAAATGGCTCACTTTTGGGTCCAGGACCCACGAGTTGAGAATCACCGCTTTAGGTTTATAGTGTCATCTTGTTGCTTTGGAGTGCAGTCAGACAGTCTTGGAATGTCTCGGGTCCCATTTTATGTTTTGTTACGTTTGCGTTTTTCTCCGCCTCATTTGAAAAGCGCTGCTTGTTTTTTCTTTTTTACGCCCTGCACTCAGGTTATTACCCGACATAAAATAATGAGAAGTCAGAGGTGAGCGTCATTTATTGGGCGAGGCGTTTCTGTGTAAAGCGTCCCTGTGTCGGCACCACCGTGGAAGATAATTGGGACGTTATTACGGCCGAAGAATATACCGGCCCGGGCGTGCGCCGATATATTTCTCGACTTTGGGCTCGGTTCCAGGCACATAATGGTAAACCATTAGGAGAAGTGTGGCCCGTTTGCATCTAGTGATTAGATTCTATTTCTGGGCAACGTGAAGTCGATAGAGGATGCTGTGCTGTTGACTGCCGAGCGACGCCGAGGAGACTCCTTATACTGAGTCGCGTTCTCCCCGTCGCTGATCCCGGTCCGCATTCGGGGTCACCGGCACAGAGATGCCTTTCATTGGCAGCCATTAGCGATGCAGCGAGCGGGAGCTGTCTCAATCTGTTTCAGTTAGCCCGCGCCAGACAAGGGGAAACCAGTCTATAATGCAGATTGATGGCTGACTTGGAATTTCAATCACGGAGAACACTAAGCTAAAAAGCTGGAGTCTTGACTGTAATGCGGCGCTGGGGCGGAGCTGGCCTATTAAAATGGAGATGGTGGCGTGCAGGAAATAATGACTTTTTACGTGTGTTTTTTACCCTGCGCCGGTCGTGATGGCTTTCTGTCTCGCCTGTCGTTGAAGCTTAGACATGGATGATTGTACATGTGCTGGCCGCGTGTGACCTGTTTTGAGGATTTGAGCACTATCTTAACTCGACTTTATTTATTTATTTATAGAGCACCAAAAAAAAACAACCACAGCTGAAGCAAAGTTTTGCTTGCACGTATTAAATTGAAAAAAAAATAGACGATCATAATATTTAGAGTTTGACCTATTAAGTGATTTTTAGCTTTTTTTTTTTTTTTCATTTTACCACATAATATAAAGACAAACACAGTGTCCTATCACTAACGAACTATTTTTAGAACTGATCCTTGGACCATTCATGTTGTCCTTGGGGCTAACCAGAACCTTGCTGGCACCATTTTTTGTTTGTTTTCTCATTTTTTTTATTTTTATGACAATGCACATTAATTATAGAGCAAAGAAAGATCTGTGTTTGTGCTCTCCCTCCTCCTTCGTGCGCAACTGCTCACCCCTCCCCTCTCTGCTCACTGAGAAGGAGAAAAAGACAATTAATTTTAAAAGGCGGCTTGTTTGCTCAACTCTGACAATCATAGCGTGCCCTGCTTGGAAGTCCCTTCAATAATCAATAAAGAAACAAAAAAATAGTACTGAAAGAGAGTATTAGCGGTTACTGAAGTTACGGTAAACCTTCAAAACTCATCTGCAGGCAATTTTGGGCACTTAATACCAAAAATTTCGAAATTCGATGAATTTTAGAAAAATCTGCAACGATAATCTAACATCGATTTACGTGATGATTTTTTTTCTTTCCTTCAAAGAGATTCCAAGTCATATGCACAATTTGGAATGCCACATAAATAATCCTGAAGGGGAAGCCTGAAGACTGCATGGGTGAAAAGATAATGCAAATAGACATTATTCAGAGTTATGACAGTTACACAGGGAATTCAAGTTTTGTCATCACGACATCAAATGATTAAATACGTAATCAAGCGGGCGCAACCTCTTTGTTTGTTGATTTAGCGTTCTGTCTATCTTGCGGGCGCATTGGGAGGATGAAAAAGTGCAAGCAGGATTTTACATTCATGTCGCGTGCATTCAAAATCAAAACAGCCTCGGTTAGATCTCTTTTTAAATGTATTTTATGCTTCTCGCATTTTTCAACTCGCCACGGCAAGGTGACAGATTTCAGGACTGATGCCTGCAGCACATTTGTGTGCACAACATGGCAGCTGTGGAATCATTGTCTCTCTCCAAAGACAAGATTGCTGCTTTGCTGCCTCTCACACAGGCTGAATACAAACGGTGTGCTGCTCCCCACAGCTCGTTTCTCTGATGGCAAACTTGTGAGCAAACGGTATGACGGTAGCGGTTAGTAAGGGACACGCACCAAAAAAAAAAAAAAAAAAAATCATGCAAAGAAATCAAAGGATAGTATTTGTTTATTTCATCAAATCTGAAGAAAAAGGTCCCAATTACTCCTACACGACAAATCGACTGCTGGCCTTCAGCTTGCAGCCATCATACATAACAAAAGGTGCCGATTGAATGAAGCTATAGCGTATTCGTCATTGCCTCACCCACAGGAGCACCTTTTCCCTAGCTTCTTCTTTGTCTGTCGTTATTAATATGAAGCCCGAGTAGTTAATTGTTGGACTGTTTTGATATTTTCTCAATGTCATCCGAAGCCGCCTTTGAGAATGACCTATTTCACCGAAAGATGATTTTTGTATGAAGTAGATGTTATGCGGTTTAAAATGCATGGATCAAGTGGCCACATTTTTTAAAGAAAATTAAATTAACTGCACGGATTTAATGCATGTGAGCCTGCTGACAGGGTGGACAGTTTTTAACGAGCACATGGTCGACCTTTACTTAGCAGCATTATTTCGTTAACAAGCCAACTGTGCACTGTTAAACATTTACAATTTCTATTTGAATCAATTTGTGACAGAGTGGACATGTCAGGCTTGACAACATTCAGCGACACCCGATATAATGAAAGTTGTGAAATATATATGTAAATATTTATTCTGCAACTAACCACTGCTTCAGTCGCTATTAAACATTATTTTATTCAACATTATTTCCCCCCCCCCCCTAATATTTTCCCATGACGTTTTAAATTTCATCTGCGTGTTAAGCTCCCTGGAAGAAATGCAAAAGATGCGTCAAACTGCTTAGTCAAAGAGTCAATTTAAAAATGGACGGCAGCTACTTCAATCAGTGAGGAACACACTTGTAGGACGTCTAATGAGTGCAATCATGCTATTGAGCCTCAGTGAAATGCAGTGGAGGCAGCAGGTTAAATCTTCATGTGCCGGCCAAATGTTGCTGCAGGCTGAATCCATTTAATACAGCAAATCTTTGACTTGCACACTGGAATGTAAAATTGATGGGGAGCAAAAAAAATAAAATAGTCATAATTACAAGATTTTTGGGCTAGCTTCTTTTACTGGATGTACTGAATACTGGAGGTCATGACAAGAAAATGATTGTTTTTTTTTATTGCAAAAAATTACATTTTTGTAATCACTTACAGTAGCTTGCTTGTGTTTGGATTTGTGTTTGTGTCTATCCATGCCTCAGGTACATTGTGTAATTAAAAACATGAGGAGTTAAATTTTTTTTATTGGAAACCTCTTCAACTGTCACAAAAGTTAATTAAGGATATTGTTTTTTTAAAGCCAGCAATTTAATTCAATAAATAGAAAAACCATGACTGGATAAAATGTCTTTCGAAAAAAAAAAAATAATAATTAAAAAACCGGAGAGTCATTGATACATCAAGGCTTCTGTGTAAACCAACTTTTCACAACTAAATGGTCGAAGCTCTAGTAGTTTGTTATGAAGGGGAAGAGGTGTTGGCAAAATGTGTCAAAACGTGTCATTTTATACATTTTGGCATTAGTTGGAATTTAATAAATGAGATGGCGTGTTTGGTGGGAAAGCCTAGGCACTTGTCAGAGGTGTTTAGTCACCTCCAGGTAAAGTCGGGCGAGTTTCTTTCATCACGCATCCCGTTGGCATGCTAAGCTAAGCGAGTATGGCTACATGAGGGGGTTGAATATTCGACAGCTGACCGGTATGGTGCAACACTTTTAAATTGCGAAAAATTACAAGGAACATTTTTTGGCATCCATTTTTGTTTAACTCTTTTGGCCAGTACAGTTAGTTATAGTTCTAAATCCCAATTTAGCCTAGCACTGCTAGCTATAGCTTCAAGCTAGCTAACTTGTGGTGCAATTGGGCTCCTATATGGAAAACCTAGATAAAGTTTCAAACTAAGGAAAGTTTATTGTTTTCCATTCTCTTTGATAATGATTTTAATTTACATTTAGCAGTGCCATGCTATTACATTTTGTTAAAAACATAATTCAAATGGGCTTTCCGGAGAACTGGAAAAGATTAATGGCATTTACAATCATTTCCAAGGGGACGACTGATTTACTAGCTTGGCCAAAGAATGAATTGAACTCGAAAGTTAGGCTACTGTACTGCACTCTGTGAAAAGCCATTAAGAAAGCGATTGCATCGATAAAAAATTTAAAAAAAACGTGTAAATGATGCAATCCTCTTTCGCAGCATGTTAACTTTTGATTACACCGAGCAGTTGCCATGTTTCCCCACGCAAAGCAGTCATATTTCCCCCTTTCCCTCATCGCCTTTTGGCTTAATTAGCCAGGGCGTGAATAAGAGAAGGTCATTTAGGTAATTTAGCCGGCTGAAAAGAAACTTCCAGATCACACGCTGCAGGTGCGAAGCGGCCAGCGCTAATGAGGTCAGCGCAGCCTTTCCCTCGACGAGCGGAAAGGCCACGCGTGGCAAAACTTAAAAGCGCGGAACTTTCTCCACAACAACAAGAGCGCCAAGAGGTGGATGGGGAGGGGCTGGCGAGGCTTTGCGAATTCCTACACGGCGCATCAAGAATTCACAAAGTGCACTTGCTCATCCTGCGGAGGACCCCCTCTTATTTTCAAGAATGTCACTTTTGAGTCGTGCGAACGAAACGGAGAGACATCCTTCCCGGCATCAATTATTAACCAAAGCTTATATCACAACTTCACGCAGATCAAAACAGAAATCTTGTAAGCTACTTGAGGGCATCTCATATATTTAGTGCTGCCAGAGAGACGTAAACGGAAGACAGTGAGGTTAGGCGTTTGAAAAGTGACGCTGAGCTCACGAGCCTTTGTGATTTCCCTGACAGGTAAGCGACGTGGCAGACGAGCACTGTAGGCTACGGGAGGGAGTCTATCTTTGTAGCTCTCCATCACATGCGTAAGGATGCTGCTGCTGCTGGTGTTGCCGCACCGCCGCAGAAAAAAGGTTCCTGTGTGAATGAATATTTTATGACGTTGCTAACAGGCTACCATCGGTAGCATTGCATTTGCATTCCAAAACTGCCTGTTGTGCAGAAAATGAATCGGCAAAAACTTAGGAGGGCGTTATTTAAGGGTCGCCAAAGATTCATCTGTTTGGGAATAATAATAAAATAAGAATTAAAAAGCAGGTAAATGTCCTGAGGTAATAACCTTAAGACTGGCTGACTCAAGAGTTATATTTAGATGTCAGCGCAAGCTTTGTTTCATTGGGTTGCGAGATGATGTGAGGTGATAACGAGACTCTTCCTCCCTGTGTGGGCGCGTCAAAAAGTCAGGAGACACACGCTTCCTTCCATAGAGACAAAAAAAAAAAAAGAACCATCTATTTTTAGAAATTCAGGCAACTTTATCAGATTTTTCTTGTCAGCTTCTCTCAGGTAGTTGAAACGTCTCAAGGTGCTGATCTTGTTCTGCTTTGAGCACTTTGAGCATGCAGATGTTTTTTTCCAACATATTTCTCAATCTTTTTTTTTTTGTGTGACATGTACTCTTAAAAGACGAGCCAGAAGAAGAATGTGACAAGACAGGTGAAGAATATAGCGGAAGATTGTGATGTAAATCATATTTAAAATAGTCTCCAGTTTTCTGCCAATAATTTGTCCACACGTTTCGTTAAAGTTTACTTTTATAGCGCAGCGTTTCGCAAACTTTTTGGATCTGGACATTTCTGCAAGGACCTCCTCGGAATATTAACACGGATAAAAAAGCAAAAAAAAGGCTTCAAGCTGGTTATTGCCACTCCCAGTTGAGGTTTACTGTCCAACTAAATATAAAAAAAAGAGAATTACAGTATTCCAAGCATCCTAAAAGCTTTAGCTTAATGCTAACAAACAATGCAAATTGCGAAATGCTTTAAGTGTGGCTCATGTCTGCCCCCCTGGTGGCCAAGGCGCACATAGCAAAAGGAGCAGTCCCATGTCCAAGGAAAAAATGTGGCAAAAATTGATTATTCAACTAACTCCTTTAATTATACCATCGCTGTGTGTTTTTACAAAATACATTAATATGGAGTACATTTTATTTTTTTATTGGCATGCATATTGCTATCTGTAGAAACAATATGTCATTTATTGCAAATTATTTCTGAGAACCACTATTTAAGGAGCAAGTTAAGACTCAATGAGAGCAAGGCTACAAGCTGATATGTAAAGCAAAAAAACTGTTCGATGAAGGCACTTTTATAAGAAATGTCGTACTCGAGGCTTTTCCATCTTTTTCAATTGCCACTTCTCCACTCAGTATCGATCTTCTCCCAGCGGAAAATGTCAGGTTATCTCGAGTTATGACCTTGGCAGCCAACAACAAATTCCTAAAGGGTATAGGTTATTGCTAAAATGTGAAAGTCAAGTACCAAGCTACCCCTAAAGGTACTGATGAGTACATTTCTTAGGAAAGTTCACTTTTTTGTCCAACAACACTATTAGAAATTTTGTCCAAGTTGCATCCAGTAATAAGACAGCCCATCCCCAAAGTTATCCTCAACTCTGATGCCGACTCCTTCGGATGAGAATTGCATTCATGCTTGGCGCTTTCTATTTTAACAATGTCATACACAGAGTCACACTCAGCGATGTGAAAAGCCTTGCCTGTAAATCTGAGACTGTTTGAAAGTCAAATACAGAAATAACTCCGCCATCTCTACGTTGGCGAGCCCCTCGGGGAATGTGTCGCTCTCATCCGGTGACACAAACCGACCGGACCCACATGAGTTGCTCGGTGGTGATTTACATTTTCTATCAGCTTCCTTGGTCTGCCGCCAACCGGCATGTAGAGAGGAAAAAAAAAATGCTCCCGAGATATGCGATAGGTGATAGAAAGCATTGGCTCAATATGAGGCTGTCTATATTGAGAGCTCATTAGCTGGAGAGACCCTGCGTGTATTGTTGCCGGTGTGCCGAGTCAGCGAGAGTGCCACTCATCACACGTTGCAATCTAAACTCCTGCACATCTGCTCCGGCGGCTTCAGGGTGACCTCGCGCACTCAAAAACGTAAAGTGAGATTCACACAAAGGGTTTTAACAAGCTGCCATTTTTGCATCGTTTATAGAATATGAAGAATTCATTCATTATAATGACTGCAGGCACAATAGTATCAGTGTGCAGGAATAGGGTCGGACGGTTATTTCGGTGTGAGCGCCTGAGTGTGAGATGTGGCTTACAGCAGGTCCTCGCAAGTGTTCTCATTTTGGATTTTTGGTGTGAGTCAATATGTGAAAAGGCCTTTCAAAGGCTTTTCCGGAAATTAAGAAAATTGATAAGTAATTTATTCTTGCAGATTAATTATAAGACTCAACTCACCTAACATGGAATCAAGAAAATATACATACATTATCACTATTTTTGATAGGAGGTGTAAATTATACAAATCTGACCCAAGAAATTGCGAACTCTTGAAAAGTTTCATTATATTTAAATTATGAAGCCTGAACTGGTTAAAAAAAAAAAGGAGGAATAAGGTGGCCACTAATGTCCAGCACGGAGCCCAGACAATTTAAATGGCGAGTGTCCTTCCCATCTCATTTCGCTTGTCTGGCCGAAGTTTCGATTCTCTGTCCACTTATCAACCCGGCGTGATTGCGTCTGCCTCTGTCCTATCACCGCCGTACACGGCACTTGTTTACTAATTTTACTGCACAGCTCATTATATACTGTCGATGTTAATGAAGAGTTGACCTGCACTGCGACAGTGGGTTGACACGCAACCCCCCCCCAAATAATGTCACGAAAGTCGACATTATGCGGGCGGCTGTCATGAGTGGCGTATGAGGAGTTGGGGGAAATGCAACAAATCAATCGGATGGCTCAGACAGAGGCCAGGTCTCTAATGAGAACGTGTCAGTGCGCATTCTCAAGACAGACAACGTTTTATGTGGTCGCATCATCATCATCGAGCACACGGCTGAAAAGAGACGGAGGGGGGGGGGGGGCTGAGAACAATCGTGAAGAAGGCCATTTATTGACTGCATCAGCATAAAAGAAGTCTACTTTCATGTCGTCGGCCACTGCGATTTCAAAAGAGAAAATTAATCAATGAGCCTCGCCGGAGCAGCTTTCATGGAAACGCCATTCACAGCGAGCTGCCATTTTGCAGTAAGGCCATCGTTTGGAATAACTCTTTTCAATTCCCGGGTGCTCATTTTCTTTGAAACTCGCCAGATGTTGCTGTGGTCACAATGACATCGCCTTCATATTGGTGTTCATTATATGTCGTTTCAATATTCGACCAATGCCTTCTGCGAGTTGCTTGTCTTCTGAAGGTTTAGTCAGTTACAGTGGCGATAAAGAGTCTGCGCATCCCTGCTGAGTTTTTTTTGCGCTATGTGTATTAAAAAAAATATGGAAGCAAGTTAAATCGTTTGAAGCATGTGCTGTTAGAGGAGGAAAGAAATACCAGGAAAACGACTAGTCGAAGAGGGTGTGCACAATTGTGCAACCACATTATCTATGATTTGCATTCTCTTCATTATTTTTCAGTTGAGTTGTACAGGTTATAGGTCGCATAAGTGATGGGAAAAGCCTTGAAATAATTTATCACTGTCTCCTTTTTCAATCTAGCAAAAAAACAATCGGGCGGTCGAACAAGGGTGTGTAGACTTTTTATATCCACTTATGCCTGCTTGATGCATCGTTTTGAAAATTTTCCTTGTCAGTGAGAAATTTGTCACAAAATAAGAAATAAAGTAAGAACCGATAACCATTAGGGATGTCCCGATATAACTTTCAATAAGGTTTCGATATCGTAACCGATAATGATCCGATACAATACCAGCCTGAATCATACGTACGTTTTTATTTTATTTAGTAGTCTGGATTGTCAGAAACAAATGTTTGCGGGGTTGTATTATCTGGCAGCCGAGATCTGAAGGTGTGCACGCACCAAGTTGAAGCATTCTTTGATGCCGACTCGTCAACGTCACGATTCGCACTGAATCGAATTCGCCACAAACGATGCCTTCAGATAAGATGTCACTGGCGTAAACGGTCTTCTAAAAACCTTGTCAGAAGTCTGCTAATTAGCGAGAGTCTGACGGTACCGAGCCATGATTGAGAAATAAATCAATCAAGAGCAGCGTGAGATGTCTACGACGCTCGTCTGTCATGGTAGAGCTCGCCGTTGCTCTTGTGAAGATCCGCCTTAGTGAAAAGCGCACACAAAGGCTTTGCAAGCTGCGGGCTGGTGTTTTATCAGAGGTGCGAGAAACGCGCGAGCTGTCAAGCCTATTAGAAATGTATTTATTTCGGCTGAGACGATTGCGTGCGAGACGCATTGTGACGCCAGCGGTCTATTTGCGGCGGCATCAGTATGCGGCGTAACCGCACACCCGGGCCGCCCCTGACACTTTGTCGCTCACAAAAAAAAAAATGAATAAAAAAAATGATTTTGAAAGGGGATGTTTGCAATGTGGGAGAGAGCTCACTCGATGCTTAGAACATTTTTGATGTGACAGCAGAGTGGAAATATCGCTGGCGTGGATTGAGCTCGTTTCCAGAAGGGGAGGGGGGGAGTACGGTGCAGACATTTCTTGACCTTCTGGGTTGTCCGCCAACTTTTTAATAATGATTACTTTTAATTTTGAATTAATTACAGCTGAATTACATCTCAGCTGTCTATTTTGAGGTGAAACTTTAACAGGCGGTATCTTTTTTTTTTTTTTTTGGCAGAGCCATCTCTGTGGCACACTTTTCAGACGTCATAAATAAAATATAATGTTCACATGGGCGTGCTTAAGCAACAAAAAGAACCAATGTCTGAGTTGTTCGACAATGATTTCCAGCAGATCTTTTTGCAAGGGTTGGTGGGTGGGTGGGGGGTAGGGGGGGAAAAACCCACAAACAAAATTCACTGTCAAATTCAAAGCAAGCTGTTTCTCTTTTTGATGATCACGCCATCTCCCCGCTGTGTCAATCACTCGCCATTTTTTTTCTTTTCTAAAAGCTGCGAGCTGAAAGTGCTTTGTGAAGCGAGGTAAATTGATTCATGTCATATTAAGCAGGCCAGCCCGACCACGTCGTGGTTGTTTTCATGAAGCCATTAAATCCTCTCATCTAAGTATTGGTAACGGCCGTTGTCGCTGGCACACACGCACACACACACACTGCATGTCACGACAGAGGAAATAACAAGGCTCTAATGAGACACGCTCGATGCCCATTAAACGTCAAATTATCGAGTCACGCGTGGCCTGCTTTGACATGACTCTGACTTAATATGAAATAGACGAGCATTACCGCGGATTTCAGATATACGATGATCAAAAGTATTGAGACATTTTGTGGATTCATTCATCATACAGGGCCCATTGGTTGCATTTAAACCATAAATATTTTTTACAGTATCTATCGTAATACCATGCAAGGATTTTAAAATTATATAATATTATATTACATCACATTACATTACATTATATTATATTATATTATATTATGCAAATACTTGAATCCATCATTCTGCTGCAGATGTTTCCTTGCTTTTATACTATTTTTATATTTGTGTATGCTATTTTATCTCTGCACGGCGACCTTGAGTGCCTTGAAAGGCAAATAAAATGTATTAGAAGTTTTATCTGGACGAAAAGTAGGGTTTTGCTACCATTTTGAACAATTGTATTCTTCTCACTTTTGCGTGGAATCATTTGGGGTAGGCGCTTTTCTTCTCCAGCATGACACCAAGCAGGCCATGATAGCATGCTTGGTTGATTCGGTGAGGAAGAACCTGACTTAACAACCGCGTCAAACACTTTTGGGAGGGCGCAGAGCTTGTGAGCCAGACCCTCTCATATGGATGAAAAGTCTTGCAAAAATTCATCCCCCCAAAGAGTGGGAGCCGTTATATAATTCACTCTGCTCGAAAGGGGATTGTCTCTTTGACATTAGCGGTGCGAGCTATATTGTTGCAATCAAGTGGAAAGTGCTCAAATGTCGACTCTTGCTACGTTGTGACCTCTTCCTCCAGCCCGTTGAAGGTCATTGCTTCCTGTCTGAAATGGCAGAGCGCCTGAAAACACTGCGCTTCCACACTATAGAGGCAAAAAAGAGGGGAGGGCATTATCTCAGGATGGAGCTGACCTTTCCACCTCATATCAAAGTTAAATAGACGGCACAGTCTGGGAAACTTGGCAGAGTGCCGACGGGTTGTGTCCGACTGCACTCGATCTGTGTTTTGCTTTATTTCGCGGGGATTTTTCTGCCTTTTCCCCTTTCGCAATCCGTTCCGAAAAGGAAGCCTCAACTCGGAAGTGAGCGAACTCACTGCCGACTCATCACGTGTGTTACATGTTGTTAAAAACGCGCTGCTTGCTGTTGTTTGGCTATTAACAGCGGCGATAACTTCCTTTTACGACTTGAAGGAACGGCATTGGCGTTGTGCCCCCTCCCATCATTGAAGTTAAGCCACTTTTAGTGTTTCTCTAGCCTCCTATACACGATCCATCCATCTATCTGTCCGTCTTAACAACGAGATGCGAGTCCCAGTGGTGCACCGCTGCGAATTGGACCGTATGTGAGATTTTAATTCTCTCAGAGGAGCAACACAACCCGGCTCATTAAAAGGAAAGCGTGTCTGTAGAAGAAGAAGAAGAGGTTGAAGGAAAAATCAATGGTCACAACAATGCACTACGTGTGGGCATCTCCGTCAGCCGCCGTATGATGAATTCATTAACGTGATTGAAGTTGGTCCACGGTTCAAAACCCAAGACAGCGAGCTGACATGAATCAAAGCCACGAGAGTGAAGTCATGACCCGAATTCTTTCATTTAATCGTGTTCCGTGCCGATAATGACTGTGACTTCCAACGCGCTGGTTGTATTTCATGAACCGCCAGATCACAAAATGTCCGCGTAGAGCTGTGAATTATGGGTAAAGATCCATCGGAGGTTTCCTTTTAACATTTGTTCTTTCTCCGGAGGGAATAACACAGAGAGGGGTAATAAGGGACCGCGTGAAGGCTGAAGTAATATGATTTTTTTATTGGCTCGCCCACTAAAATCTGCAACATACGACGGAGCATGGAATGAATATAAAAAAAAAAAGACCACTCATTCACTGCTATAGACGTCAAACATCCATTTTAACTGGGAACGAGTTAAGCGTTTGTTGACAGCTGAGTTTCAATTTCGAGAAGTGAAGTCTCAAATATACATTGTATATTCCGAAAACGATTATAAATATGTTCAGTGTATCATTACGATAAAGAGCTTCAATGTATACCTTGATTACATAATTAAAATGTATACATAATTAATGGAGTTCTACTTGCGCTATAAAATACTAGGACATCATTTGAAACTTCAAAATGAAGCTAGCCTGGCTATATTTAGCTCCTCGGGCAACATCCAAAGATGTTCATCTTGCGGTTATCACTGCAGCTACTACTTTCATAGCTTTGGGCATTTTAGAGCACAATACGGGGAAAAAATATGAATCGGTCAGTTTTTCAGTGAAAAGGGTTTATTTCAGCACCCTCCTCCCACTTTGGTACCTACGGGCAAGACAGCGAGTCAGGGTAAGAGGCGTTAAAACGCCATCTTGGATGGCTAGCAGGGAAAAAGGCTAATAAAGCTTTGACTGCAGTTCCGTGTTGTTATATGTTGTGAGCTTCTAATAAAAACTGCTGCTAGACTCTTCGGCTTCTGCATGTTTTTGTTACATTATAGCTACTATATCATTGCTGTGCAAAGTGCTACTCAGAGTTGTTTAAGTGCATTTCATTTCAAAAGTGGAAAAATATTCAACTTGATGAGAAATAAAGCTCCAAGAATGGGATATTGAATAGTTTCACATAATAAGGCTTGCTATTCATCTCTTGGCAAGCGTGCGCAGAGCAGTTTTGTCCCCGAGATTAAAAAATGTAAACTGCCAGCTGCGACTTAAGTCGAATTTTGAACTCAGGAGTCCCCGACTTCATTGTACTTTGACGGTCTCCGGCGCGCCGCTTTATGTGACTCCCGCTCGCCTTACACAACTCTCACTGCATTTAATTAGAAACCCCGAGCCGCCGAGCTCCTACAAGCATTGCGGCAAAAGAAAAAAAAAATACCACCTAGGATCGTATATCCACCGAAAGCACACCAGGACCTGGACCTTGCATGACCTCCTCTCCATCCACACTTGCGCACACTCGCGGCGGACAATAAGGCGCTCGAAAGCAATTAAACATGTACCCAATAAATCTCGATTAAAAGTCTTGAAATTGCTTTAGCCCAGTAATTATTTTTTTTTTTACTTGCGGGATCCTTACGTTTTAAAACTTTTTATTTTAGATTACTACTGCATGATTTGCATCTATATGTAATCATCTCAAGTCAGTGATCCCAAACACACGGTGGAAATCCCATTTTGAGCTTCTCCAAGTTTAACAGTAGAGTATTTCAACTGAAAAACTGTCATCTCAGAAGATTAAAAATTTCAACCCTCAGCACGAAAGGCTCTGAAAAACTCAATGAAGAAAAAAATCCAAATTTAGAAAAAACCGCAAAGCTTTTCCAGTGCAAAGCGGTGTCCTAATTCTAAGAGGTTAGTGACATTTTACATTCTGAGCTTGTTTGGAAAGTTTGGCATGGGGAGGGGAGAAAAAAAAAAAAAAAAAAAAGCCTCGCCACTTTAACAAGGCTGTTTAAATGTTGATGAGAAGTCTGTTGCCACCCACTGGCTCATCATCAAAAAAACATGCGTGATCATGCAAATATGAATTCAATCTGAATATTTCCGAGAGTGAATAAAAATGCCCCTGAAAGGTAGATGAAACAATTGCACTTGGTGGGGAGAATATTAAAAAACAAAGCCAAAACAGTCTTATAAGTCAATTCTGTTCACACGTGAGACTATTGAAAAGATGTTATTTCAAAGGAGCTCGGATCTCTCAAGGACGACCACCCCCAACATTATCGTCACGGTCATTAAAAGTCACGGAAAGTAACTTTTAATGACGCCTTTTCTTGTTGCTTTACCAGAAATAAATGCGAGATGATTAAATTTTAAAACGCAATCGGAAAAAAATATATACCCTTTGACCTACAAAGTAGGTGTGAAAGACATTATATTTGAAAAAGTGACTTGTAGACATTTTATTACAATCCATAAAACTACCGCAGCGAAAAAATATTCCAATAATGATGACAGTTTGTCTTTATGATCTTGTCGTCAATCAAGTTGTGACACAAGCGAGGAGCGTCATCCTAATTCAGAAATCAGCTCGTCAATCATCACTTACAAAATCCGTCTTAATTTCACGACCTCAGAAATATTCACGCAATTGACTCACAACTGGTTAATTGGCCAAGAGATGAAGCGAGCGAAGGCCAACTATCGAGTTGGCATTTGGCAGCCGTTTTGACCAATCTGAAACCTGAGGAGATTTTCAGGCAAGTGAAGAAGGATGTCGATAGATGTTTGAGGAGGAAAAAAAAAAAAAAAAAAATCCTCAGATTTGGCCACATCAACAATTTTGAAAGAAAGAGCAAAGTACACAAAGGACCAGGGAGACTACAAAAAAAACTGAATGACTGTCATTTTAAAAATGGATTTACAAAGAGATGCTTCAACGAGATAAAGCCGAGTTTGAAAAATGAAAAATGGTGAAAAAAGCAGAAACTGGCAGGCAGCAACCCGAAATTGTTAATATTGGTTTTCTGTTTATTTTCCATTGACTCCAACACCACAAAAACACGGGGGAGGGAAAACGGCAATTAAAAAGCCACAATGTTGTTATTTTTCTTTTTCTAACGAAGTGTGTTTTCTCAACTCGACCGAGACTTTGCGCTCGGATATCCACCTACACCTTTTGTTCTTTGGGTAATTACGTTTTGGTGGCGCCACCCCAGGAGACACCCGTGCCTCCCCAAACCAATGCAGCAGCTTGTGTTTGCGCAAATGTGCACTTCAAGGTCGTTTCCGACGTCTGATGCCAGTGATGAAAAAAAGGAGCTTTTTTTTTAGGGCAAAGTTCAGATACGGGTTAATGCAAAAGTACCAAAGTTAGGAAAAGTGCTCCTGAGGAGATGTGTCAAAGCCTATTGGTAATGTCGCAGCTGATGAGGCGTAATTGTTGAAAATAAAGAGAAGGGCTATTTTTGTCTGTCTAATGGCAGTGCAGCAGGAAATGAGTGGCTATCTGAAACGAGCATTAGTCCAATTTCAGCGGTAGGATGGTAATGCTGGATAATCTGCCCAACGCAGGTAATGAATCCAATTTTTGGTTGGTTGGTTGATTCGCCGCTTTGAAGATCTACATCACACTGGAAGTGCAATGAGAGGGCTTAGTTCGACATTGGCTGTAAATTAATATAACTGATTTAAAAAATATATATATAGTCTTGATCTTGTCGGTAACTGTTCCGTATTTTACTTTGAAGTCATTTTGTTAAAGTAAAGAAATGGCAATCATTTTTCTCGCGCATTAAAACCACCGCATTTTTATTATCAGGTTTTGTTTTTTTTTTACAATTGAATTCTAATCTTGTGTGAATATCATTTTCAAACATGTACTCAACAGGGGTTACTGTTTAATTCGAGTACTTAAGGTCGAGAGAGCGAGAGAGCGAGAAGAGAGAGAGAGACAAAGAAAAAAAAAAAAATTCCCGCAAGCGAGTTCAAACAGGTTCAGTTCAATTTCCTGAGCAACAGATTGCTAGAATGAAGATTTTAGGAGCCATGCCAAGTCCATATTTGATACTATTCAATTAATTTCCCTGCTTTGCAGAAATGACATTTCCTATAGATTTCCGACTTCTCAACGTTTACGCCGCCACATTTATTTTGAATGACTTAAGTGAGGCCAAGCGCGAAAAGTAAGCCGCACATTATTGACTTTTTTTTCGGTTGCCAATTAACATCTCACCGAGGGCGCGAAGTTAAAAAAAAAAAAAAAGTAGTCGCTCCTTGGCTAACCCTAGCGCATTTACATTTAAGAAATAAGACACCATAAAGTCACGTTCGAACTGTTAAAGATTTTATACATAATAAATTTCAAATTATGATGCCAATACGAACTTCGTCATACATATTTAATTTTGCTCTCCGCCGAAATTCATCTCCCGTCTGTTTATATCGCTGCCATTAACATCAAATATGTATGATACGTATTTCTTCAACTCAGCTAAGGTAAAACTACCTAACTGGGTTGCTTGACATTATTAAGCGGTTCAAAAGGTTACCGCATACCGGTATGCTTAAAAGCGACTGAACTGGACGATTGGGGGAAAAAAAAATTGCCGTCGCCAATTTCCCGCCGCACGTCAGGCAATTAACCCCTCGCACGCACATCAACTCAACCGGATTGCCCTGGCCGCTGCGGCTATATTATAAAACGACAAAGAAAGGGGGAAAAAATGCTCAAATAGGCCGAAAGAGAAATTGAGGGAAATGAAGACGATATTGACAGCCCATCCATCTGGGCTGCGCTCCCAAAAGATTCCACTTCCATCCATCCATCTACAAATGGATTGCATGGCTAGCAAAGTCTCGACCAAAATGTCCTTGCCATTGGTCCGAGTTGGAGCTGAAATGAATTACGTAAGAAAACAACCCACAGCATTCCAGGAAAACCATCAAGGAACGGCTTCGGCGAAATCCGTCGCTAAAACCCAGATCTTACCACCCACATGGGTGAACTGGAGAGAAAGGAGGAGAGTTCCCGCGGTGAGTGTCAGCAGCTCAGACAGGCTTGCATAATAACATGGAGCATATTCAGAGAAGTCTGCCGCACATGGCGAGAGAGTTCAGCTGCCATTTTTTGTCAGGAGCGTTTACAAGCTTCATAGATGCTCCTCATTACCGGTGCAAGTTCCTCATCCATCCTGATGCCCCTGGGACAGGCTCGTCCCCTGATGTTGGAGTTTCTGATCCAAAGGGACAATCCATGTTCGGGCTTGTTGATCTTAAGTGGCCTCAAATACGCAATTATGCAGATGCTGATTCAGTCGGACAACTCAACGGGTTCCATCTATTTTCAACGATAACCGACTCTTTGCAACTTTTAACTGGGTTTCCTCGCTGCTAATTAGCGATTAGCAGAGCACGGCTACACTTTGACACTTTTCTAGTTTAGAGAGCAGTGGCAGTAAATTGCATTGTGCCTGAAGGAACACTGTGAGCACACCTGTCCTCTCGTCCGGCTGGACTTTATTTTGCAACGCCACTCTCCTTTCACCGGGGAGAGC
The DNA here is from genome assembly GCF_059516105.1 of Syngnathus floridae. Classification (NCBI taxonomy): domain Eukaryota; kingdom Metazoa; phylum Chordata; class Actinopteri; order Syngnathiformes; family Syngnathidae; genus Syngnathus; species Syngnathus floridae. The sequence goes on from NC_142421.1 coordinate 4,238,562, forward strand.
GCGGCGGATGGAGGGATTCAATAAAGGGAGACTGATTAACATTCGGATCCAATATAAATGTGTCAGTTGGCGGCGTGGACGCCAAAAGCCACCGCGAGAACCGCACGGGAACTGTGCGCCGCCAAGGCTTCGGAATACAGAAGAGCGAATTCGCCGCCGGGGAGATTCTGATTTATTTACATGGAACCCAGGCCGCACGCTCGGGGGTTGAGTCTGTGCCAAAAACACGAAAAGCGGCAACTGGCATCTTGACAGGAGGCAGCTCATTTATCCGACGCCATCTGTACCAGTGGCTATTAGATAATCGGCCTTGAGGTGGCGACGGTGAGCACGCCAGGCCTCTGCCGCAGTTTATGACTTTGACAGGGTCGCGTCAGAAAAGTGGCTGTCGCGAGTCCAGATGTTTTCAAAAGATCTGGAGGAGTTCCCACGACCAAAATTTGGTCGCGCTCCAAACTGAACGACTTTCGAGAGCGTTAAGGTCGCACCGTACTTGCAGTATAGTATTCACAGTACTCGTAAATTTCATGTACATATCTCAAGGTCATTTCGTGTATCAAAGTCAATGTCAGGTGAAAAGCGCAGAGTCGTCGTCGTCTCATCTTAGTCCCCGTTTTGCAAACCGAACCTGATTATTTCCTTGCAGGCAATTTTCGTGATCATGTCGCTGCTTTTCTCGCCGACCTAAAGATGATCCCTGGCACTTTGAGAATATGTTTGTATTTGAATTCATAAATCGAGTGCATCCAGAAGGGGATTTTCAAAATCTATTTGAAAGTGGCTGTGAACATGCTTTATCCAAATCTGATGCACGACATCTGAAGGGCCCCACAGCTACCAGCCGGTCGCCACTTCTTCCAAACAACTCGTTATTTTCTTGATCTTTTCTGCCTCTGCCTCAGCGACATGACATGAACAAGAGTGAGTTTGCAGCTTACAAGGGAACAAGCTGTCTTACAATGTCACTAGATGGCAGTATTGAGCAGCACAAGTCAGATATGAGGGGGTCGGGTCCTGATCATGAATCGTATGGGATGGGAACAGTGAGGAAGACATCTGAGCTACTCTTGTGCTTGGCTGTTTATTTTAATAAGATAATGTCCTCATGTGACTCTTACCTTTGACCTTGACCGGGGTGAGCTGGGCTTTCGTGAGGATCTCCGCGAATCATAGGGTGTGGTGGCTCCACCACTGCGGAACACTCAGGAAATGAATGTTTTATCAGTCTGTGTAAAAAAAAATAAAAAATGTAAACAACAAGAGATGATGAGGGGGCGGGTGTTTAGAGTTAACTCAGTAAGTTGCCCGCACAACAAGCAGCACAGTGATGTAGTGGTTAGCATGCATGCCTAACAGTTGAGGGGTTCTGGGTTCGAGTCTCATAAAAAAAAAATGCATGGAAGGGTCAGTGAAGGCTAATCAAATTAAGGGAAACAAACCAGTCGAGCCAGACGCACTGCCGATTAGCGTGAAGAAGAATCATTTGCCTGTATTTATCGTCACGGCAACGGCGTGCATTGTGCAAACGCTTCAAGTGTTCAGGTGGTGGAGAGAAAAGGCAGAACAGCCTGTTCTGCTCACAGGAGAGAGTGTGTGGGAGGGAGGCGATAGCAAGCAGGCTGTCCCTCTCTTTCCGCTGCAAAATGGAGGGGGAGATACATTCTGCTGCTTTTTTCTTTTTTGCCGCTCAAAATAAACACCGAAAAGTCATCTCCACAACTGCTTTCAATCACAAATCATTCGGGGGATGCGTCAGGAGAAGTGCATCCATCCAATCTGCAGGCCTCCAATCTGCTCAACCTCTCCTGACACGTTTACTTGGCTCAGCGTGAGAAAAGGCAGCCGCCGTTGCAGAGGAGCTGAGGGAGTGCGGGAACATGACAGGCGCCGGCGCAATTGCCGCTCATCAGGGGGGCCCCGTGACCCTCATCAAAGTCATCGTGTAAACACAATTGTGGGGAGTCTTGACGTGACGGCTTCTCCTTCAGTAGATGAGGAGGAACCACCAAATTGTTTCCTGGCTTTATTGAAGTGATAAAAAAACATTTTGGGGAAAAAAAAAATCTGCGTTTTTTAGTTTTTTTGTAGCGTAAGTCAACTTCCAAATTGTGTTCTTCCAATGCCGCCTCGTAAGACACATAATAAAAAGTAATGTGGTTTGTAGATTGGATCCGCATTAAAATTTGATATTTTCTTCCTGGGCTCAAGCATAGTAATAATAATAATCGAGCTGATATTTATGCGGTGGAAGCACAACAGGAAGGAAACTCTTGTTAACTTTCTTATTGGGACCGAGTTGCTCTGCTCAACTTATTTTTTACGATATATATATATATATATATATAATAAATCCTTTGACAGTATCCGGTGGGATACATTCCACTAATGTACAACCTTGTTTGGCTTCTTTCAAAGTTCTTTTTTTCTTGACAATTGACTACATATCCCGCTGTGTGTTTTTGTTTCAAAGCATTGATGTAATTTACAGTATGAGCAAGTTAACAGGCAACTTTATAGCACCTAGCCGCCATTTTCGCAGCTGCTGAGGCCTCCAACATCTGCTTTCTATTAATGTCGCCCTCTAAGAAACATTAGACCAAACACGCATTTGTTGACTTAAGACGTGGGACCGGGGCCGAGCGGGATTTCATAATGCGCCTGCCTGGCGATGTGAGCTATCGCGCTCGGAATCACTGGCCATGACCCCGAACGTTGCGAAAGACTCTTCCCGGTGCGCTCCGACTCCAAACGCTTACTTTTCAAATGACTCATTTTATGTTCGATGAAATTTTATCACAGGCCAATCATCACGTCCTCCCCCCCTCCCCGCTTAATGAATTTGATGATGAATGGCTTCTTTTATCGCAGGCAAATTAAACCTCCATTGCTAATGTCAGCTTTTAGCATAAGTGCTTACGCCGTTGCAAAATTCAACGTTAGAATAACACGGAAGTGCGGACACGAATACCAGGGCGGGCTTCGGTTAACCAGACATGCATGACATAATCACAGTGACACACAAACACACACACACACAGCTGGATCTTCACATGATGGAAACGATCCAAACACAACCGCAGCTAGACTTTGCGGCCAACTCCCTTTCTTAAATAAACAAAGCCTGTCTCTTTTGCACGCCGCAGCAAAGTGTGTGTGTCTGATGAGGTGTGCGTGTGGTTCTACGCCCCAAAACGGCACGGATCCAACTGCAACAATGTAAATTGTTTCAGGTTCAAAGTGGCCTCTGTAGCTGGTGTACACCCCCGCAGCGCCGGTGCGCATTTATAGAATGCCGCGCACGTACATTTCGTCAGCGGGAACTTGTCAAAACAGTCGCATTGTTTTGTACCTGCAAAAAAACTTTTGCAGCTTCATCCGACTTTCCCCGGCAAGGTCGCTCGCACGGGTTTTAAGTTTGGTGACACGCTGACAATCCCGCGTCAATTAGAATACTCCTTGAAAGCATCGAGAAGGGGGGGGGGACAACATGGCGACGACATCCTGCCCGCATGCTGTGGCTTTTACTTGTGTTTTTCAAGATGTCTGCAACCAGCTGGGTGTGTTTACAACACTTTCATCCTCCCAAAAGCAAAACACCCAGCGAGTCATATTCAAAGGTGAAATGAGCTCTGCGTGATCTTGTCCAGATGTTACGATGCGGGAAATAAGAACTGCGGGAAATTGCTCAAAATGACGGATACGTTTGACGTTTATCGTGCGTGAGCTGGAAGGCTCACTTGACACGCGGTGTTGATGCTTTATGATCCCTTCTGTTTTAAGTGCATTTGCACCATCTTGTGGCATCTTTAAGCAATTACAACTCCTTTTCGCAATTTTTTTTTTTTTACTATTTGCATTTGCACCATCTTGTGGCATCTTTATGCAATTACAACTGCTTTTCGCAGGGTTTTTATTTTTACTATTTGTGGCCTATGCGCCACAAAAAGCTGAGGTCGACCATACGTCAACGTCGTTAAGTCATGTGAAACGACATTATCAAAGTTGTAAAACCAAGAAATACACCAAACCGTGATTTCTGGCGCCTCTGGCACCCTGAAATGAAGTTACGTGTAAAGTCATCCAAGGTAACCGATTATTATCACTGTTGGCAAGATGCGATCTTATCTTTCCACATATGCACTGATAGCAAAACGCTTGTCTTCAAACGAGAGAGTGTAAAGCTTGGTTGCCATGACGACACTGCCGATGGAGATCTTAGACAAAGCTTCCCTGTTTTGCAGTAAAATGAATCATGGCAAGGATGAAGCCTTTTTGGCTCTGTTTACGCCGACTTGCCCTCAAGACGTACAATGGTTATTTTGTGGCCATTACAAAAGCATTAACTGGAATGTTCCTGACTTTTGACGTCTTCCTTAAGCACAGACTGCGAGCGGGCGTGTTACGATACTACTTGGCGCTTTTTTTATGGATGGATTCATGAAAGGCCCCCGAGTGTGTAGGCTTGAGGGGGGGGTCCAAAACCTTCAAGCTTGTTACCTTGACACTCTAGCAGCTATTAAATATACTGTTGAGGGCCTGCCAACAAGCCAGTTTTGTTATTTCTACTTGATCGCACATACCGTAACATCTAGTTTGAATTGTTAAGAATGTTCAAATCAGATCTGAGCCTCCATGTTTTTCTTCATATCTAGGGGGAATGAAAATGATTCTGAACCTAACAAAAGGCTTTCAGAAGCTTCGTCGCACAGGTTTTTCTGAAGGAAAATGAAAAGCTGATTAAATCAGCCGATATTGAAATGAAGAAAAAAAAAAAAGCTCCAAGTTTAGTCCAAGAACATGGGTGCAAACATTCTTCACCCAAGACCGCAAAATCTCATTTACCACACAAATAGATCTCATCTGTCCGGGGAGCAACCTGGGTGGACTGACCCTGCCCTAGATCAACAGCGTAGATAATGGACAGATGATTGAACAGGCCCTCGTGCGTTTGCTTGTCTTTATTCGGAGGTTATTTCCAGCGGTAGCGTTGTGACAAGGCAAAAGGGCGGGCTCGGACATCGATATCTGATTTCTGTGCTAATCTGTAAGAAAGAGACATCGGCTAATATGGCTTGACGTCTGGGTCGATGCCTCCTGGACGAAACAAGCTGGCTGAAAACTTCAAACAGTCAGCAAGAATGCGCAGGCGTCTGGGTGGGAGGATTTTCGACATGGCTGCGTGAGGTTGCGCGGCAAAGCTCATATAAGCTTTCGGCGGGAACTCGGCCAGATGGAGGGAGTTGAGCTATCTGGAGGTTTGAGGGGTCACGTCACTCCGGAGGTCAGCCAGTTCTGCTATTCATTACATCAAGCCATATGTCATTGTATCTGCTCCACCCAGCCAGCCAGCAGACTACGTTCTGTTCCCCGGAATTGTCAGGCAGTGACACAATCCTTCCATCTCTCACTCCCGCCAAAGTGTGATTGTGTACAAGTGTGTGATTAATTCGGAGTGGTCTGGCGGGGATAATGGTGCTGAGGAAGTTCTCAAAGTTGCATTCATTTACACCGCTTTTTAATTTTTTTTTTTTAAAAGAAAGAAAATCTTCGCAGAGGTTGACCAGCAAAGCGGAAAATAGTGTCCGTAAGGAGGTGAACGAGAGCCCATTTACACGCGGGGGGGACAAGTTCATTCAAGTCTTTTTGTTTTTAATTTGCTGTATCAGCTTCAACCGAACAAGCGTTCCAAGAAAACACATTTGATTAAATAGCAAACTCCTAGTGAATGATGCTTCCTCGTTAGCTTGTCTGATTACACCCCAACAATATGAATTATTCATGCCTCTTTGAGAGACATGATTCGTTTCAATCGTGTCATATTGAAGGTTGCTTTAAACATCATAACAGTCAAGTGAGTGCACGCCGTGGTTCCTAACAAGGACGGCATGTAATTAACCGTGACTTTCATTCTGATGAACCATTATTTTCTGCGGTGACTTGTTTTTGTTAGTCAAACAAACAATGTGAGCAATGTGTCAGGTAATCTGTGCAGGCAGTCATCTGGTAAATAAATAGGCTCGAGATAGAAATAAGATAACCGTGGCAACACTACTCTTGAAATTAATAGACACCCAATTAATAAATTGCATTGCAATTATTCCAAACCCATGTTGCATAGATGTAGTCAAAGAATAATTAATGGAACATACCAGGCCGCTGCATTATGTAGATGTGTTTCTCACATTGGCATCAACAGCTTCAGTGGGAAAACCACCAGATCCAAAATGGCGCTGTGGTGAAATAAATACATATATTATTTCAATGCGAATTAGCATCAGTTGAAATATTAGCAACTACCTACTTTCCCTGTCCCCTTTCTGCTGTTTTGGGACAGGTTATCAAGGAAACTGCATTGTAAACAATTAACATTATTAGCGTGTTTTTCACTGGACTAACACAAATTCAAAATCAGTTTGTACTTGAGGAAAGAAAGTGCGTACTTTTCCCTGCTTGCGAGTCAGTGATAACATTAGCTCTGCTTATTTGTGTGATGAGGAGGCGGGGAGTCAATGAATCACACGAACAGATGAAGGGAAGAACTTATTCTTCGTGAAAAGGGCTTAAAAACAACAAGAACTGGGAGCTAGTAAGACTTTGTATACCTCGTTTGTGGACGAGGAAATGGCGTGGCCGCCATGTTTGTGCGGGTTCCGAGGAGGCCTCGTGGGTGGATGAAGTCAAGTGACGTGGTCGCTTTTTCTTTTCTTTTTTTTTTTTTTTTTCCCAATACACACCCACCCACAATCTCAACCACCGACCTCCCCTCCGCACCTCCCTACTCCCCTCCTCTCGGTTTCTCCGCTACGCGCGGCCGCCGCTCGCTTCCTTCTGGATCAAGTAGTGCGCGCAATGTATCCACAACAGGACTAAAATCCACTCGGCTTACTTTTATACATCTTTTTGGAGCGTCTTCTTTTTTTGGGGGGTAGGGGAAGAATTTGACTCCGCGCCGTCCGGAGAACTCGAGGTAACTTTTTGGGAAAGTGGCGGTGGGTTAGCTTTTTTCTTTTTTTTACGATGACTTCACAGTGATTCTACTCATAAATATTAACGAGTTGAGTTTTATTCGGACACAAAACGTCGCTAAAGGTACACAGAATTTGATTTGGCTTGAGGAACTACTTAATGTGTCGTGGTTGTGATGTGTATTCATGTGTCCCTCCACCCCCACGTCCAGGTAGCCCCAAAGGTGCTAACTGCTATTCAAACTAACCCCTTTTAAAAAAAGAAAAGAAAAAAAAGACCACCTTTTGTTTACTGTTAACGACCCTTGGCGTAAGAATGCAGAGAGCTTTTTCTCCCACTCTATTTGTGTAGAGGGGGAAAAAAAAGTGATGGAGAGTGTTGAGAAATCCATGGGAAAGGAGAATTATCACTTCCATTTGGTTCTGCTCTAACTTTTAGCAAGCAAAACATGTTTTGAATGAGAATGAAAATATGCATAAATTAATCCATATTTTTTGCCATCTAGCGGAACAGCATCCAGTTTTTCTGCCTGTCACTATATGTCGCTGGCATAGATAGAAAATACAAATGTGAGGGAGTGGTTAGCACATCCATCTCAGTTCGGAGGTCGAGGGTTTAAATCCAGGCTTCCTGTGGGAAATTTGCATGCTCAAATTGGTTAGTCATAGATACGTAATTAATCATTTTCTAACAAATGATGTGAAACCGGATCATTTCCTGCAGCACACCCGATGTTCTCTCACTGCACACTAATGTGGTTGTGAATTATTGGTTTAAATCCCAGTCATTACATGAGTCACCATTGTGCCTGTTGCCTTGACAGCCTGAATGTAAGAAAGGTGCTGTGTTTTTTTTTGTACCATCATCAGATTCAAGAGGAAGCGTAGGCGGCGGGCTCTGCTGGAGGATGAGCCTGGTGGAGGTGAGGCAGTTGGCGGGCTCGCTGACCCTGTCCCTGTCCAGCAATGACTCCAAGGAACGCTGCTGCGAGAGCGACCCGGACAGCCTCCGCGGCCGGGCCATGTCTCCGGACTTGAGGCAGGACTTCAACATGATGGAGCAGAGGAAGAGGGTCACCCACATCCTGCAGAGTCCAGTATGTAGAAAAAGTCAGGAAAAGCCTGCTAGACCATCTGGATTTTATTTGAGGTTAATCAGATGGTGGCAGATGCGTGTTTGAATCTGAATGGTTAATTATGAACACACACACGCTTCTGCTATAATATGCAACTACATTTTTATTGTAATTTGGAGAGTGCCACCACATTATACTAACAAGAGTGTCTATGAGTTTCATTTTAAAGTCATCAAAATATTACACACTCCTTCACTATGTTGCAGTGCACGAGTCATTCAAAACTAAGCATTAATATCCTCGTATTAACATAATTTCAGATTTGGCTCTATTAGATTAGGTGTTACCCAAAAGTCGATTGGTCATATTTGGCAGGGAAGACTATTTCCTCCAGCCTGCTGTTCAATTTTAAAAAGTTGGCAGATTTTACATTTTTTTCCAGAGTGCCCGAGTGGTCAGTCAATGTACAATAAAAAGCTAAAATGCATCATAAGAATCAATTCAACTCTGTTAAATGTCCTATTGGGTTCTGTGATAGAAAAAGAAGCCAAGCAGCTCAGTTCAAGAAGGCACAATGAGCACATGCCAGCCGAGTGCATAGAAATAAGTCCAGCCCACACTCCTCTGCAATTGCATAACGGCCCCCAACAAGTGGAACTTATCACATCGCCATGGTTACGGCGCTCGGATGAAGCAGAATGCTGGCACTGGGCTGACTAACATAGTGCGGCTCGGAAGGTCGCGGCACCCCTGGAAAGCGAGAAAGTCCAAGTCGGGCTTAAATAACAGCACCGTCGCCCCCGAGGCGCTCGCACAAAGAGGTTTTCTAGATTTGTGGCTTGTAATAAGAAGCGCGTAAAAATGAGCCGCAGGGATTAAAGAGTTCCATCACGGTGTAATAACTCCTATTTGGTTTGCAGGTGTTCAAAGATGAGTTGGAAGGCCTGATTCAGGACCAGATGACCAAAGGCAACAACCCCACAGGTCTCCTGGCCCTGAGGCAGATAGCTGACCTGCTCATGGCCGGCACGGTGGGAGGGGCCGGGCCTTTGACGTCACCCATCAGTGAGTGTTCTTGTACGAGCCGGATGAATCTTCTTCTTGTCGGCCTGAAACAGCAGAAAAGTTGTGGAGGGCATTGTCAACGCGCCCCGTTAAGCAACCCGCATGACCGCTCGAGCGAGTGAATCGCAGCCGATTGGAATGCTAATTATATTAGCTTAACTTCTGGACTTGGCAATTGCAGGCCGCTGTTTTTATTGACTTATTCTGGAAGAAGTTCGAATGTCAGCATCTTTACAAACTAGTGATGGTGTCAATAATGCATCCATTCTTGGACTTGATTTTATCTTAAAGCAGTGGTCCCTAAACTTGGTATCGGGCCACACAGATATATATTTGATTTTTTTTTTTTTAATACAGTAAAACTAAACATACAGCAAAACAATTACACACACTGAACATTCAAATACAATAAATAATTCATTTTCATTATAAATTGCATTCGTAAAATTTGCCACTTCTACTTTTCACATCCTCGTATCCACATGTGTGCACCACACTGCCCCTAGAGGCCAAATACTATATTGACGCCATTAGTCCGAGCAAAAGAAATATCAAGGCCCGGCAAGCTTTCCCTTCTTAACTGTCTCCTGAAACCTAAAAGATTGCAAGAAAATCACTCGCAGAAATAACCATTACTAGTCTACCGCGTTTCATTTTCTGCTCAATTCATTAGCCAAGTCCCTCAATAGTCATGATGAACACAGACGGTTATCATGATTGAATTTCCAAGTATATCAATAGTTTTCTTTTAAATTTATTAACATGATCCCAAGAGTGGCTAACATCCATCTGCTGCTCTCGCTACAGCACAAGCAGTTGAGATGTGTTTTACTTGACTTGCACTCAAAGGCCCCGAAGACGACTCATCCTTTTAATGTTTCTCAAGAGAGCAACTCCATTTGACACTGTTTTCAATACACACACATAGCCAGCACTCCATACTAAAACACACATGCACTGTTCAAATCCAAAGGCAGGAACTCAGAGATGGGGTTGGAGCAACAATTTGAAGTTCAAATGCACTTCAGTCAAACTGCCGTCCATATTGTTTTCTGGAAACTTTTTTTTTTTTTTAAATGGAGATATTTGTTTTCCTAGTGAGTGACTCCCTCAACTCTGCACCCCCCCCCCCTTTTTTTTTGCCTGCAGGCCTCCTGTCTTAGGTTCCAGCTGGGATCACCTTGTTTATCTTCAAATTAAACGGCTTAATGTTCGCAAAATGGCTGTGAAGTCAAACCGAGCTTTGCCCTTTTTAAAAAGCCGCTTAGGCTGTAAGAGATGGCATCGTTAAATGTCCTTATACGGCCGCACCGTCCCGAATATCCTCGCTGGGAATTTTCAGAAAGTCTTTTTTAAGGTTCAGATGCTCCCCGAGGGAGGCTTTAACTTTATCAGCGGTGAAGGCAAAGCCTGTAAACATCCTTGTTATGTCTGAAAGTGTAGTTACATGCAAACTCCTTACAGGATGATGTGTTGTTCCGTCACAGGCTTGGGAACGGTGTCCCCCATCAACGACTTGTACTCCGCCGAGACGCCATCCTTCGCCAAAGGCGAGAAGCCGAGCCGCTGCAAGCTTGCCGGCCTCTACAGGCTGGTTGACCTTTTTAGCTGGGCTCGTTGCACCGGCGCCTACATCACCGTGAGTGTTGACAACCCGTGCACGTCTTTCCGTCTTCGTGAGCTCCGCCCCGGAGGCTCAAAGGGAGATGCGGCATTTTGTGTGTGAGCTTCCCTAAAGAAAAATCCCGGGGACACAGAGTAACGCACAAGATGATGTGTAGACAATACTAGTATTGTAGTACATCACTAATGCGCTTTTTTTTTAAATCATATTCATCATTCACAAAAGGTCCTGTCTCATGAGTATGCAAAAAAAAATATAGCAACATTACCCAAATAACATTTCTGAGCTCATACAAAAAAAAAAAACACCACCCCTAAGAAATAATGAACGCTTGCTGAATTTCAAACGCTTTGCCGCATAATTATAACCCGAATAAGGTCAGTGTTTTTAATTGAAGCCGTGTTTCTTTTCATCTCAGGTGCGTGTCAACAAAGAGCAGGATCATGTTCTGATCAGTCCGAGAGGTCTGTCCTTTGCTGAGGTCACTGCAGCAACGTTGGTGAGTGAATCTCATTTCTATTTAGGGCTTTGACTAAATCATTGAATATTTTATACTCGATTGCCATACTGGTGAGCTCTCACCGGACATTTCATTAGGTACAGGTGAAGTAACAGGTAATTCAATTTGGACTAGAACTGCATTATAAATTCCGCCTTCTTAATATTAATAAAGGAAATTGTTTTGTTTCCTCTGGTGTTCTAATAATCTGTCATTTTGGTTTCAGGTGAAAGTGAACATGATCGGCGACGTGGTGGACCAGGGCTCGACCGACTTGGGCATCGACCACTTTGGATTCGCTCCTCACGCCGCCATCTACGCCATGCGCCCCGACTTGAAATGCATCATCCACATCCACACGCCCGCTACGGCCGCCGTGAGCTAAGCTGCCGTTTTAAAGGCTCACCGCGATTCTCTTGAATGCAGTTTTTGCCGTTAACTTGAAAGCCAGGCTGTGAAATTCACAGCGTGCAGGCCGGCGTTTTTATACGCGACGGCACAAACGTGTCTCTGTCTTTTTATTTTTGTCAACAGGTGTCCTCCATGAAGTGTGGAATACTGCCCATTTCCCAGGAGGCCTTGCTCCTCGGAGACGTGAGCTGCTTCGGTTACCATGGCAGCCTGGCTAATAAAGAGGAGAAGGTGGAGTTTCAGAAAGCTCTGGGCCCGACTGCCAAGGTACTGTCAAGTTGAGAGAGTCCATTAGTGAAAGGGGCTTTTTCACAGCTTTCAACAGCGACTTTACCTCTCCAGTCACACCGAGTACACCTGCACCAGTTAATGAGATCTAAACAGCTCCAACCACAATTCCACCTCTTGGCTACATCATTTTTCATTCACTCCTTACTAATGCAAAATGGAAATACTAAAAGGTGTTAGGAAGTGAAGAAAATGATATTTCTCATAATAGTACAAAAAATATTCATTATTATGCCAAAGTACCTCTCACGCCCTGATGTCTATTTTGAAGTACTGCATTTGCGTTGAAAGAATTCCTCTTGTATTTTCCAGGTGATGATCCTAAGGAACCACGGGCTGCTTGCTTTGGGAGAAACCATAGAAGAAGCTTTCCACTACATGTACCACTCGCAGCAAGCGTGCGAAATCCAGGTACATCCAGTGACATGGTCACGGTACAGTGAAGGACAGGAGTTGTCTTATGTATTCATCCGGCTTGCGTTTAGGTGCAGGCATTGGCTTGCTCGGGCAGCGCGGACAACCTGCTGCTCCTGGACAAGGAGAAGTTCAAACCTCTCACGCAGGGAGCGGCCGCCGCCGGGGTGCCCGTCAGCAACGACTTCAAGTGGAAAGTGGGAGAGGCCGAGTTCGAGTCTCTGATGAGGATGCTGGACAACCTTGTGAGTGACGCTTTCACCGGGGCGGCTATATTTAATCTCGTCTAATACTAGCTACCATCGTGCTGTTGATGGACAGCCGAGGTGGTTGAGCGGGTTGCAACCGAGCCAGATGTCCGCCCACCTTGGCGGATGACAAGGCTGGGTGGAAGCAGCTGTGCTGTGTGACCTCACAGTCACTTAATGGACTGGATTTAGCGAGGCCCGTTTCAGCACGGTGACACTCTTGCGCCAAAAACTTACATATCTGATCTCATTCAAGCTACATATTTGGAATATTTTCACTCCCGCACATTTACACTAGATTTGTCAGCAAAAGTACTTTTCTATGTTACTGTACATGCAGTGTTTAAATATTTAGACGGCAGTGTGACTTGGGTGGCCAAGCTTTCCGTTTATTTGCGAAAGGCCTTCGAGGGAAGGTTCAACTTCCTTTTCTCGACAGGGATATAGAACAGGCCACTCGTACCGAAACCCCATCGTCCGCGAAAAGCCCCGATCCAAGAACGACGTGGAAATCCCCGCCACGGTGTCGGCGATTATGTCGGACGAGGACGGCGAAGCGGCGGGCTTGACTAGCCCCTTTAAGTTTATGGCGCAGAAGCAGCAGCGGGAGCGGACGCGCTGGCTCACCTCGCCCAACAGTTACTTGAGGGTCAACGTGCCCGAACGCTCGCCCGGCGGAGACGTCAGCCCCAGAACCAAAACCATGGTACGTTGACTTACTGACCTTTTCATGAGGAAAGCAGTGATGCAATGGGTAGCACGTCTGCCTCACAGGCGAAGTGGTTCTGGGTTCAAGTCTTGGCTCAGAGCTCCCTGTGTGGAGATTGCATATTGAAGACAAATTACTCATAAATAATGGAAGTACATTTTATTTATATACTTCACATATACTATCAGATACTGCATTTCACCTTCACTTTTTAATCTCATGTGCATTCGGGAGATTTAAGTAAACAGCAAGTCAGCAGACTGCACTGACATAACAGGACTACGAAATGACTTCAACACGGAGGCGCTAGAGAATTGCAATTGTCAAGATGCGAAGAGAAAACAAAGGCAGGTGAATCAGACAAAGGTGTGAATGTTGTCTGGAATTGGCTGCCAACCAGTACATTGTGTTCACTGCCCCTCACCCTAAAGTCTGCAGAATTGATTCCAGCCCCCAGAAACTCTCAACATGGGAGGCATGATAATAATCCAAATGCTGAGGTCTTTTAGATTAGACTGCCATCTTGTGGATAACTGGAAGATTGCTTCCTGTACACACTGAACAGCTTGACAGAAAACTTCAGATAAACAAGCTGTCAAAGCGACACACGTGTGGAATATTTAGAATTTTCAGTGAACCTAATATGCGTGTTTTGGATGTGGCAGGAAACTGGAGAAGCTCTCAAGATCACACAGAAAGCCTTGAGCCAAGTTTCAAACTCAGAATTTTCCAGCTCTGAGCCAGACATGTGAACCACAACATATCTACAATAAACATTAAAATCATTTCCTTGTTTCTTAGTGGATGAAGTCATCAGAACCAGGCAAAAGCATGGGCACCCCGATTAAGATTGAAGACCCCAACCAGTTTGTGCCCCTCAACACTGACCCAACAGAAGTGTTGCACAAGAGGAACCGGGTCAGTCGCTGTTATTCTTTATTATCCTTTATTCCATTTATACTGTTCAAATTAACATTCCGATTCTTTTCAATTGGGAAATTTGATTTGACATACAATAAATCCTACTTTTAATTCAGATAAAAGAGCAGCACAGAGGCGACCTGATGACGTCAGGTCCCAAGTCCCATTTACTGGCGGGCATTGTTGTGGACACCATCCCGGGACCGGTGAGTGCACATTTCTTTTAATGTTGTCGCTTTGTGACGGCTCAATCAATGACCAATCCTCGTGCAGGCTTTCATCCTGGAGGACGAGGAGCACACTCGCTCCCTTCCACCTAACCCTTTCAACCATCTGACAGAGGAGGTACTGGAGGAGTACAAGACCCTGGTGCAGCGAAAGCAACTAGGCCAAGACGGTATTGAGAAAAGCCCACATAAAAATGTCCTCCTGCTGTGTTTTTCCACTTCAAAGTCCAAGCACACACAAGGAAGGCCTCGATGCCGAGGTTTATATGCGCTTCAATCCATTTACAACAGAAGTGCCCAAACTTTCTTCTCAAGTTTCAAGAACATCATTTGTTAAAGGGGACAAAAAGACCTTCACGATAGGTCATTTTTAATCTGGATTTAAAAGCTTTTAAACTCAGGGTCTACTTCACTCCTGTTGTTCCATTTTTTGAGCAGCATAACAGCTAAATGCTGATGCACCGTGTTTGCTTTGAACTTTGGGCTCCAATAATTGACCTGAGTGTGACCCTTGACCCTTTGTAATCATAAGCGAGCTGAATGTAATTAATACGCGGTTAACATGCTGTTTCCAGAAGACGAAGACGCAACGGATGCAGATGAGATGCCCACGTTTGACGGCTCCACAATCTCACTCTCACTTTCTCCTATCATGACACCATCCAAGTTTGGTAGGCGCTCAAAGGCGTTTTCCGGTGTGTCAATGTATGAGAACTGAAAATTCATTTAATTTTACCTTTTTTTTTCTGACTGCGTTGCACCCCACCAACAGACACGATACCCAACGGGAAGGACCATTTGTCAGATCCGGAAGAGGACCTGACCCTGGAGGTTTCCAACCTGAGCGTGAGCGCTTCGGAATCTCTGGAAATCTCCATGAGCGCCAAAGACGAGACCCCGGAATGTCAGAGCAAGAAGAAGAAGAAGAACAAGTTCCGCACGCCTTCCTTCCTGAAGAAAAGCAAGAAGAAGGAGAAAAGTCAGGTGTCGGCACATTAATGACAAACAAAACTCGGTCATGCGAATGAGGGATGGAAACCAGCCGAGATTTGAGTGCTTGTTTTTGTTTTGATGAATTGGAATTGGAGAGAAACTTGCAAAGCTCTGAAGATTTTCCCTTTTGCACAAATCCCTCGTATGAATGTATGGAAACGAGCACAGCCGTCGTAATAGTGGCCGCTAATGCATCACAGTCAACGGACGAAAAAACAAGTACGATTTGTATCTTAAGACCTTCTTGATTATAATCTCGTGTTGCTTTGCAGCGGGGAGGGGGGTGGGGAACCTTCAATCCAAAAAATATTGCCGGTTCATTCGGGTAAAACGAATAATTTCAAGTTCTAACATTGAACCCACAAATACAGTTTCTAGGAAAAAGGTTCCCCAGCCACCACTTGCTATTCTCGCCATGACATAATTGTGTACTTTTGTGAAATGAAGTTTGTCAACGTTTACCCACTAACACTTGTTCTAAAAAAAAAAAAACATGCTGTGAGAAATTTTATGGAAGTAATAATTGTCATATATGCTGCTTATTTTTGTTCTGACGAAGCTTAACAAAGCAATGAGGCTTTTCTTGTTGTTTGCAGTTTACAATGTGAATGTGCCGACCCAAAGGGAGCGAGGTGTTTTGTAAATACATTTTTGTTACACTAAAACTATGAAAAGGTTCCAAATGTGACAGTACAATCTTAATACAATATGTCGTTTTAACAATTTGTATTCTTTTTGTTTTTATATTCACATGTTCTGAGCAGGCACTGTTGTTTCTTTGTGTGCGTATATTTTGACAAGATCATACCACTTTTTGAAATGTATTTGTTGTCGGTAAAGATACAAACCACATCCAGTATGAAATAAAGCTTTCTACAACTACTTTAAAGTTTATTTCAGTCATCTTTTTTCCAAGTATAAAGCCACTCTGAAACAAGTGCTGAGTTATAACTGGCCGTGTGAACCCGCTGCCTTGATAGGAAAGCCTCGTTGTCATGGTAATTCAACTGAGAGGGGTCTGCAGAGACAAAGAAGGGATTTGGTGTCTCCAACAGGTGTTCCATTTGGGGGAGGTGAGGGTCTTCATACGCCCCCCCTTCATGTCGATGCACAAAATGACATAAGAGAAGAGGCGACATGACGCAATTCAAAGGCAGAACGTCTGCTTTATGATCGCCAGTTTCTGAGATGCTTGATTTTGTGGTTAAAAAAAAAAGTTGGGGACACTTGGAGAAGACAAAAACTGTGATGGGAGCAGGTGACACATGTCTGGACATTCGGGGGGGAAGGGGACGGGGGAGGAGAGTAAACGCTGTCGTGACCTCGGGACAAAGTGCAGCCATTGTCTCCCGACGGCAAGATAACGTCTGGTGAGCAGCAGTAGATGCATCAAGACTACTGTTTTATAGGGTGGATATAAAAAGTCTACACACCCCTGTCCCATAGGATGGTTTTGGTTCTATTAAAGAGACCAAGACCTGACCTATTACCTATACAATAGAAAAAAAAGCCAAGAGTGGAATAAAGATATAAAAGATAGAAGATATAAAATAGAGATAAGGTGGTAGCATAAGTGTGCACACCCTCTGTTCAAACCTGTTAAATCATCAAAATGAAATTCAAAACTCATACAGCAGAGCGCAAATTAGATTTTCCCTTGAGGGATTCTAATCAGTATAATAAATAAATTAGATGACCTGGCTCGTCGGCCCAATTTAAAAACCAAATGTGGTTTTGGAGCACAAATATCCGCCTAACCCTATCACTGACATAATGGAGGTTAACTGCAGGTGTAATCTGCAAACTTGCACTTGCTGCCCGGCTGTAAGATTACGCTGATGCGGAAAACGAGCACTAGCATCAATAAACATTCATCAGGGATAGGCATAAATTTGAGTCACATGTGAGTTACACCGTGACACGACTCTTCATGTTTGCATTTGTTTCACAGCTGTCACACGTTTTGCATGACTTAGCCTTTCAGTCCACTAGTTTACAGCTAATGCTAAGCTACCATTTATGTGGCTGTGTTTGAATTATTTTTAACTGTGTCATCACTGTATATTTAGTTTCTAAAATATAATATCTTAAGTGCTATCTTTCCTCATCAAGACAGGAGACTGAAACGGATTTCCATTCATTTCAATGAGGCGAGTTTTCTGAAGTCTGACAAGAACCAAAGTCAACCCCCCCCCCCCCCCCCCCCCCCACACACACACACAGTCTTTGACTTTGCCTCGTGTGTGACAGTCAAGCGACTGTTGTAATCCTCCACTATTTCAGATTACTCCACTTGGGGTCACATTCTACACCCATGCTGCGACAGGCAGCACACAGACCCAACCAGCCGCCTGGTACAAGACCCACCCCCCTTGCTCCCCACAACTGCCCAGCACCCCCACCCTTCAGGGAGGGTGTCACTCTCTCACAGGCGTCCGTTACAGGGCGGGCCACATCTGCAGCAGGCCGACCATCTGCACCTATTGTCTGGCCGGGACCACCACGCATGGCTGGCCTTGTAAAGACTCCCAGAGACAGGACAACCCCCCCGCACCCACTCTCCTGTCTCCTGTCCTCCCTCAGCTTCACAGCCAGCAAAAAGATGACTTCTTAATCACCACCCGAGTGTTTAGCAAAGACACAAGGAAGGCCTGTTCAAAGTTAGTTGCTTTGCAATTAAACGCAAAGGTGACGGGTTTGATGTAGACGCTGCATGGTGTCTAAGTGCTTTTTGATTAGCATGAGAATGGGGGCGGGGGGGGGGGGGGGGGGGGGGGGGGGGGGCACCCATGACAGCTTGTGAAATGAACCAAAAGTGAAGAATGCTGTCAGTGAGTGAGTCAGCATGAAAATAAATTTCTGATGTTCTAGTAGGCTTCTCCTGAAATATTGTTTTTGCAGTTTTGTGCTGACACTTATAACTGCTATTTGGAAATGTTTTATGTTACATTCAACTGGATAATCTATTTTTATTTTCTCAATATAAAAGATGCCTATTCCCAATTGACATGCAGAGCTTACAGGTTACATAAATCTCTTTTTTTTTTTAACTAGTCAATACACGAGTGTCTAAAAAAGGCAAGAAGTGTACGAGCGCTTAGCCAGGATATCAAAGGTAATAGAATAAACGCTTCAACCACTTCCGGCTAACACTATGTTTGGGAATAAATAAAATGCAAATGATGCTTTGTTATAAATTCATCCGTCAGCTCGCCTCGCTTTCTGCAGCATTGATCATGAGGATGTGTTCTGTGGCCCAGTTGACAATGGATGCGGCGTGCACGCGTTTAGTGGGAGGGATTATCCACCAAGTAGGGCAAGTGGCTGAGGCTAAGGACTGCAATTCCATCCAGCCTCAGTCATCCGCTCAGTGCACACACGAACGACGAGCCAGGGGCCGACTCTTCGTCCCCGTCCATACAAAGAACACCTCATCCGAAATGGTGAAGTACGTGGGACAACAACCCCAGGACAACGAGCGGAAAAAGCAGGAGCTAGTGTCGGAGCGCGGTGCGTTCACGGACCCGCGGGATTCGGGAGACGTGTCCGACTGCTCGCTGGGCGACGCGTCGGACGCCAAGTGTTCCGCCATGGACACGTTCATGAAGAACGTACAAGTGTTGCTCGACGCCGCGCACTACATCGAGAGCGTGGATAAGAACAGCGGAAGTAAGTGGAATATACGGGAGACACGACTGTGTGCGTGCCGTAAACGCGTCTCGGTCGGATCCGAGGGCAGACAACAAAAGACGCGACGCGCACGACAACACAACATAGGGCCACGGATAACCTTTTTTTCCACGGTGCCTGCTTCTTGTGGGAGTAATAGCACACGTCATAAATAAATCACACTGGAAATGGTGCTAATTTCAGAGATAATGCGTCGCTCATGATCCAATTTGGTGCGTCTTTATTTGCAATCTGGCCCCATTTTAAACCGCAGGACACGAGCAAAAACGCACTAAGCGCACGTTTTAATATTCATGCATACACGCATGTTAAAAATATCCTTTTATATCTTTTTTTTTGACATGCATGTGAAATACGACACCAAATGCCCCTTCTAATGAATTAACTATGTCGGTTCATCTGCTCCACCTATGTGTGGAGGTGTAAAAACACAAAACAAAACCTAATAATTTCCCAATGCTGAAATAACGTATTGTTACGTGGTTATTATCAATTATAAATGCCGGTTATTACTTTCAGGGCCGAGCTACCTTCTATGTATGTGTTATTCACATGGTTTCCACATGGAACATATTGCAGCCTTCTGATTGGCCTTGCACTCTTGTTCTCCACAGCCTCTTAGCCAATCAGATGCGAGTTCAACCGTGACGTTGACATGCTACCGGAAAAAAAGCATTATGGGATTTGTATTTCCCACAGCGGCACAGAAAAAAATATAAATGTATAATATAAATACATGTATGTTTTTGCATTTTTATTAACCAGTACATTTCAAATTAATGTCAATATAAAACATTTACTAACCTGTTAGAATCTAAACTTGCTGACAATTTAGGTCAGGACACACATGCTAATGCCGTTAGATAACTATGAAGGTGGTGGATATGTGCCAGATTGAGTTATATGAACTTGTAAATTAAAGTCTTTTTTTTTTTTTTTTTGTCCACTACACAGAATGCGAGCATGGTTATGCTTCGACGTATCCTGCCAATGATCTGGCACTCCCACAGAAACATCGTAAATTCAACAAGAACAGGAAATTGGACAATATTCACAATAGGTGGGTTCAGTAAACACTGTACTGTTTTATAGTTTTTCCATCAGCCAATTTTCAGAACAATAATGGTAAATAACTTTTTTAAAAAACTGTTATGTTGTGTTTTATGTATTAAGTCATAAGGAAAATAAATCATGCATTATGCTGTATTATTTTCTACATTCTATTTAACATAGAAGTGCTTTTATTTTAGATAGCTATATTTCAGTTTTCTCTATCTTTGCCTATCATGGTTTACATATTTGTAATTTGTAATCATTGCAGGTCAGCCCACAATGAACTGGAAAAGAATAGGTGAGCATTGCAAGATTAAAGAGATTTTTATCTATTGAGTTATTTTTCCATTGAGGTGCAATCAAAAAATCTTTCTGCATACTTTTCATGCTAAACATATTGCCGAGTCATGCGAAATGATCACTGCAATGATTACATCCTTAACAAGGAGATTGCAGCGCATAGCTTTTCAATTCACCTTTAATGAGGCGTAGCCTTTAGCGACGTGTTCACGCTGCCTTGCTTAGCAAGTGACACAGTTCCTGGAGGACTTGCAGACATTTCCCCAGTCAGCAAATGTGAAGCATCTGTTTCCAGACAACAAGACTCCTTCCTGAGCCTCCTCCCTCTGGTGTGGGATGAGGCCACCGTAGCTGGGAGCGGATGACAAATGTCAGAATGCGTTTGTATCCAAAATTAAATGGCCTGTTAATGTTTGCTAAACAAATTAAGCATGGGGGGGAGGGGGTTGCTTTGAGAAAGATGACAGCACAGTTTGACCTATATATATATATATACACTACATTTATTCTTTAGGCAGTATTTTTACCTCATTTTGGCAACACAAGGCGGAAATCTGATTGGACAAAATTGTATATATTAATGGTATATTTTTAAACACTGCTGTGTCTAATATTTTGGTTACCTTATTTAGCTGCATCCGTGAAGGGGAAATTAACTTCCCGCTTGTGCGTTTCCTCCCGCCGCAGACGAGCGCATCTCCGTCTGTGCTTGGAAAGGTTGAAGTCGCTCATCCCTCTGGGACCAGACTGCAGTCGGCACACCACGCTGGGACTCCTCAACAAGGCCAAAGTGCACATCAAGGTGTGGTAGTTCATCTATAGCATTGTTATGTGTTAGCATTAAGCTAACGAGGTCTGTGTATTGTTGTATTAAGACCAAATGCACGTCCAACCACCAATGTCGAGATGACACGATGATAAAAGACACGTATATACAATGTCCAACTGCATGGAACATTCCATTTTTCCTCATTTGAGAAATGTGTGGCTTGCTTAGACAAGTTTATACTGGCTGCTCACTGAAGAGTTTCCCATGACCTTCCTGTTGTACACTCTTGCGTTCATGGCTAATAAGTGCATCAACAGCGGGTACTTGGGGATGTTTAATGTCTGATTTCCTGTTTTTATTTTTGCATTGTGGGGATTTGAAACTTTTGTTTGCACAACAATGAGGGCACAAATGGTTGCCATTCATTGTGTGGCGTGTCTACTTTTCTGGGGATGACATTTGGGGGGAGGGTTTGTGGTTAGTGTGGGTATTGCGTGTACATTATGAACTACCTCCAGAAGTCAACAGATGACTGCAGTTCGGGAAATGCGGTTCTGATGTGGTTTTGGGTGGAAACTGGAGCAGGTACAAACAGAAGAGAACAAAAACATGGTGTTATTTCAGATTCAGGAAATGGCTTGGGAAGTTCTAAAGTACACATTGACAACAAAGCCCAATCTGAGAAACTCAATTGTAGCATATTTTAATATACCATTAATTGCACATGTGCACCCTCTAGTGATAAACCAAAGAATCACTGGATTAGACTGTTTACATTATATTGGCTTCAACACATTTGTTGTATTTAACTTTTGAGTGCGGGACAATAGATGGGTAGAGGTTATCTCATTCTCACACATTCCTTCCGCTCACCTCACACCTCCTGATTTTCCCCTTGTAGAAACTAGAGGAGGCGGACCGGAGGAGTCAGCACCAGCTGGACACCCTGGAGCGGGAGCAGAGATACTTGCAGAGGCAGCTGGCCCAGCTCCAGACGCTCGGCGAAAGAGACCGCGTCCGCACGGACAGCCTAGGCTCCCCCACCGACTCGGACCGCTACGAATCGGACCGAGGTTGGGCTGCGGTTGTTGCCGACGGCAAAGGCGGCCTCGTTCGACATGTGTGGGTCACGGTGGTTTTGTGTGCGTTTGCAGAGGAGATCGAAGTGGACGTGGAGTGCACCGACTTCTCCCTAGGAGAAATGGACAGCGTGAGTAGCGGCGGGGCCAGCGACCTGGACGACCAGAGCAGCCGGCAGAGCTCGGCCAGCGACGAGGGCTACTCTACCTGCAGCCTCAAAGTGGCCTTCTCTGCTTGAGGTCCGCTGCACTGTGCTCCCCCCTTCCCCAAACACCACTCTCTTATGGCTTTAACCAGGGGTGGGGAACCTACGGCACACGCGGGACAGAATCGAATTCAGTACAATTCCCTCTAACACGGTTCACTCTTTGCAGCTTCGGACAAAAATATTGCTTTCCACGTAAAAGCAGGGATTTGAAATGTTTTATTTAGATAAAAAACAAATGATTCCGAGGATTTTAATAATTTTATGTGAAACAATGGCTCAAAATAGTTACCGTAATCAAAAATGAATGATCACATTCATCAACGTTGATTCATTTCAACCACTAAAGAACATGTATAAACTGTCAAATAATTGTTGAGGGGATTGCTTAAGTGCTTTCGTAATCAAGTTTGCTGCTATTTTTGCTCGCACCAAGCTTTCGTAAATCGGGCCCAAGGACTCAAAATGGTCCCCAACACAAAAAAAGGTTCCCCACCCCTGACTTGAACAATCACCAGCCTGCAGCTCCACAAACATGTCCACCTAAGAACCAGCCTTAAGCTTGACTCCAACCTAAACCTGAATGTCTGTTGTCCCGTGAACAGCCACAATCAAAAAGAAAGGCACTCAAAGGGTACAAGTCAAACCTTCAACCAAATCAATCAAATCAATCCTCTTCAAAACCAGCAAAAAAGGCCACAAATACCAGCTTGACATTTGCTCCATTTGCCTTTAAAAAAAAAAAAAAAATCAGCAACTTAAAAACAGGTCGTGACTTTACTTTCACATCTGCATTCCAAAATCTGCTTTTAGTTAACAGAGCCACAAGATTCAAATCTACACACATTAGTTGTTCTAATTTATTTTGCATAGTATTTATTATGTTTGTTATATTTAATTGTGCTGCAGCTTTTGTGGTGGAAAAATATCTGAAAATGACTTGACCTCCCTCCCCTTGAAATGCATCAGTGTCAGAACCGGTTCTATTTATTTTAACCCCCATTTAGAAAGTAATAAGCTAGCCGGTACTTGTCCCGCCGGCAAAAGGTGAAAAAGCAATAATGCATTTTTTTTTTTTTAAATACATTGCTTTTGTCCGTCCATAAGCTCTAAGACTGGTGATTTTAGTAAAAAAAAAAAAAAAAGTAAATGATTTTCCAAAGCTACAGTGCATGTGTGTTGAATGTTATAATGGAAAAAAAAAATGTCTGTAGCATGAACAAAACACTTAATTTTTTTAGTCCACATTGAAAAATTGACTGTTATGTCATTCATCGTTGCACTGTTCCAAACCATCAACTACAATAACGTCGCCCATTTCTCTCCCCGCTAGTGACTCCATCAGCACCAAATTGTGTCTTAATGTGAGTGTTTGACTCTTGCACAAGTCCCTGCTCACCCAACCCACCCAACGTGTTTGGGGAAATGTAGAAAATGCACTATAAAAATAATAATTGTGCTTGGGGGAAGCACAGCCCTGATGTTTTCTAGTGCTTGATTAGGAATTTAATGTTTTTTTTTTTGTTTTTGCAAAATATGCTGCTGGTGCCCTGCTGATACTTTGTTACGGTTCCTGACGACGCTCCCTGGAATCCTAATAAATTTCTTCCACCAACTTGAGCAGTTTTCTGTGCCGCTTATCATATAGAGCGTCTTGTAAAATCTTGTAGCATTAATTTGGTTGGCCCAAAAAATAATTTTTCTCAAATTGAAGTAAGATTTTCAAAAAATGACAGCTGAAATAGAAATACTCACCGTTAGATGACAGATGTTTTGGGACGAAGCGCATCACTGTAATTCACAAAAGTTTCATTATTTATGTTAGCATTTGTGCAGGTAGTCATATTGTTGTATGGTTACCATCACACACTAGTTAGGCCATCAGACGCTCACTGACTTCAAGTCTGGCTTGACTCGCTGGCGTTCTCATTGATGCTGGTCCCAATGATAAGAAGGCAGTCATTTATAAAACTCAACAAACGGATGTTTATTTGACTTTTATAAATTACAGAAATCAAAAGATCATCGACGCTGTTTTTGATGTTCTTACTCGAAACGAAAAGGAAAAACAAAAAATACAGCCCGACACTTACGGAGCAATTCTTAGAAGTGTTGAGCTTGAGCCACAGCACCGTGTGTGGAATTAGGGCACAAGCAGCTAACTTCCTGTTGGTACATAGCAAGTGACGCGATTACAAAGCAGGGTGGCTTCCTGTCTAATTTGGACAGCTTTTCTTCTACCTGTACGACATTAAAAAAAAAAAAAGCATCAAGGCTTCAATTCCGACACGTATATGTAACTCCAACTTTCTTTCATTCATGTCACACAAAATGAACAACACTGTAATATTCAGTATACAACATGGGTGGGGGGGGTGAGTATTTACAGGAGATGCCGGGTCACTGCGGCATTAAATGCCTGACGTTGTATTTGGACGTGTCGTTGTACTGCGTCATGGGTTTGTCTGCGATGCCGCACGTGCCCACCCCAACTTTCCCGTTGACGCTTTCTGGAGATGCAAATATGCTTCTCTTCACCTAAGGTAACAAAAAAGACCAAAGACAAAAAGAATGATGGAATTAACAATATGTTATGGTTAGCGTTTGCAATGGTACCGGCTTAGATTCTTTGTGATATTATTTTGTTCAACAATATTAGATCTTGTTTAAGTGAGAGAAGCCGTGAAACTACTTGAAGAAATGATAGGCCTGTGGTCACCTGTCCTTTCTTGTTCTTTGAGTAAGCTTTGTTGTTGAACTGTTGCCACTTGGACTTTTGGTCCTCTCGTTCCTGCTCTAATTCCTTCATCCTCAGCACCTTTTTCTGGGCTTTCTTCTTTTTGTATTCTCGCTGCTCGGCGATCTGCTCCTTTCTAGACCCCCGAAGAAAAGAAGAAAATGTCAAAAAGCCACTGCCACGCGGACTGCAGGAGGCAAAGCACATTGCGGTCGTACCTTGATTTGTTCCTGGACAAGCCGAGGTCGTCTTCGAGACGCCTGCGGTCCTCCACCGCTTTGAGGTTCTGCAGGGGGATGATTTCAGCGTTGCCGTAGCCAGTGAAGGTGACAGCGGCTGTGCTGTTCTCGTGGTCGATCTCCTCGATCTCGGCCTCATACACCCTGCAAAAAGCCACGTCTGTAAGCAGGTGAGTACGGTTCGCAGGTGGGCCAAAAAGGAATACTTGAGTGTACATAAGCTATGTAAATATTCAGATTAACACTTTCAGAATGCATACTCCTACCTAATATTATCATTTAATTTTTTTATTGTTTGGTTCTTATAGAACATTCAAATTTCTTGAGATAATGGATTTGAAGGTTATTTTGGCTAAGATAAAATCACCAAAATGACACACTCGAGGAAATATTCCTCTCTGAATATGGTAAATGAAATTAATGAATGAGGTTTTCTACCATACTAGAGGTGGGTTTGAAGCACCCGTACATAAAAGGCACATTTCAAACCAAAGAAAACTTGACGTAGGCTTGCTTGCAGCGATACAGGTGACACTCACTGTCCATCCTGACTCCACACGGACAAACATTTGTCTCCCACTTTCCAGATGTGCCTGATGGGTGTCGGTGCGGCACCATTGGCACTGGGGGTAGCGTCTGCAGGCTGTGAGGCCAAGAGGTCCTTGGTCAGGTCAATGACTTCCTGAAGGAGAAATTATAACAGGCGTTGGGTCAGATGTTGTTCCCTAATTGATTACAGTATACACTTTGCTGTGAAAAATGTACTTCCTATTTTTCACATTTAACGGTAGCATAATTTTATTCGATTAAAACAATAAAACGTGCAACAATTTGTTTACATGTTCTGTTAGAGTTTGGGTTATTAATATAGACACAGAGACCATTATAAACTCTTTCTGCAGAGGCTCTTTACACATTATTGCAATCAATCATAATGATGGACATAAACAAACCTGCAAGTCTTTCTGTAGCTTGAGGAGATCCTCATTTTCTTGGTCGGTGGACAAGGCAACTTCAACCTGCTGTAGCTGAGCTTTGTAGCTGCCGAGCTGCTTCACTAAATCCTCCGACATCTGCGAAACGGCGCCCAACACACTACATTTGAGTCACTCGCCGTGTGTCAACTAGCTGCGTACGTTAGCACACAGTACGGTAGACGGAAAATAAGCCATTGAGGATGAAATAGACATGGTGTTTCCATTTTGCATAACAACAGAGACTACACGAGGAGCCAAAACTAATAATAAATCTTAGCTAAGACGTCACAGTGCTGTAAATATTTACTTCGTCTGTTAGCTTCGGCCTTCGTTAGCCGACGTTTACCCATCGCGCTTGATGCTAATGCTAATGACTTAGCGGCTCAGGAGGAAACGACAGAAAAATGTAGTTTAGCGTTCATAATTATAAACACAACGTAGTCCAAAACTAAACTCACCTCTGTATGGTTATGAATAATGTATAAATTAAGTAAGCATCCAACTTTCGCAGCTTCAATAAGGCAAAAAACAATGCGCTGTTGGGAACAAGAGTTTACGTCGTCGACCCGTAACAAGCCTGTCAATGAAATCTCGCGATAATTGCGCAAATCTTGATTAAGCTCAAGGACGTCTCTAGTGGCCATAATATCAAACTACCATAACCAAACACCTGTTTGATAGTTCGTCTTTGTTCGAAAATCGAGTTAATTTTAAAATTAAAATAACTCCTTTAAACTAAACTTATACCCAAACAATGTCAAGCAAAAAACGCTGAATAATTAAAATATTAAAAACTGCTCCGTGTATAATACAATACACGGCCATAGCACAGTACTAATAAGCACATTGTTAAATTAACGGGGATGGGTTCTTGGCTACATTTCCAAGATTTTCAATAGATAAAATGAACAATGACTTAAATTAATTCTTGACTCACGGAACTGAATTAACTTGATAAAGGCAATATTTTTCCAGTAGTATTGGAGCTCATTAGAATCTCATTCCGGTAACTAAATGTAAATATTAATCCAATACATCAAAATGACTGCCAATGTCATTACTAGGCTTCAGAGCAGCCTCCAGAAGCAGGAGGAGCCCTCCCACCCTCGCTTGTAGCGTCACATGCATGTGGTATAAAAGAGCCTCTTCTCCAGTCTACCACACCTGCTTCAAACATCTGCTTGAACTCCATCTGTGTGCTGAATGATTTATTTCAAGCGTCTATTTTTAAAGCGCTCGGATGCGGAGCCATGGGAACGCTTCCTCTTTTCAACACAGTAGAATTCCTCGCCTTTTTTTCCCTAACCGGAAGATCATGAACAAAATGACGACTGCTTCCACTGATGCCAAACGCCGCTAATCGACTTCAATCCAATAAAAGTGTCAATGGACTGCCTGAACTTGACCAATAAGACGGCGGTGGCCCGGCACTTGTATGGCGCTCAGACCTCGGCACCTCTCACCCTGCTGGTGGGTGTCCTCATCCTGCTGACCGTCTTCGGCAACGTCATGGTGGTCATCGCCGTGACCACATGCCGTGCCCTCAGAGCCCCCCAGAACTTATTCCTGGTGTCTCTGGCGTGCGCCGACATCCTGGTGGCTACCTCGGTGATGCCCTTCTCCCTGGCCAATGAACTGATGGGTTACTGGTTCTTCGGCAAGGTGTGGTGTGAAATCTACCTGGCGCTGGATGTGTTTTTCTGCACGTCTTCCATCGTCCACCTGTGCGCCATAAGCCTGGACCGATACTGGTCCATCACACGGGCCGTCGAGTACAACTTGAGAAGGACGCCTCAGCGGATCAAATGCACCATCTTGATTGTTTGGGTGCTGGCGGCCATTATCTCCTTCCCGCCGCTGATCACCATGAAGAAGGACAAAGGCCAAGAGGACCGACCCGAATGTAAAATCAACGACGAGAAGTGGTACATCGTTTTCTCCAGCACCGCTTCCTTCTTCGCGCCCTGCGCCATCATGGTCCTGGTCTACATGAGGATCTACCAGGTGGCCAAACAGAGGACAAGAGCCCCGCCGGGTGAAAGGTCACGAGAAAATGGACGCCCGGAGCGTGAGGACGGAGAGGTGAACGGGGAGCTGGCAGACGAATCATCATCGGACGGCTACGAAGTAACCTTGTGTTCTCTGAAGAAGAGGCGACCCGCCCGGACGTCCGAGTGGGGTCGCGAGAAGCCCGGAGAAGCCGCCGAGAAGACACAGGCCAACACCAGCCGCTGGAAAGGAAGACAGCGCCGAGAGAGACGCTTCACGTTAGTGCTGGCCGTGGTGGTGGGAGTGTTCGTCCTCTGCTGGCTGCCCTTCTTCTTCACGTACACGCTCACGGCCGTGTGCGCCTGCTGCGTGCCCGAGACGCTCTTCAAGATGTTCTTCTGGTTGGGATACTGTAACAGCTCCCTCAACCCGCTCATTTATACCATTTTCAATAATGACTTCCGCAGGTCCTTCAAAAAGATCCTCTGCAGAAAAACACATGTTGATTTATAAGACTTTGGAATGTGTGTTGAAATTTCAACTCAGCTACTTATTGAATGTTTCATCCATCACTGTAATTTGTTTAGGTTCTCTAGCACTTGTCACTTGATAGGGAATAAATCCCCCAAAAATATCTGCAACACCAGAAAATCCCATCCCGTCAGCAACTCATCCACATTATCTTATTGAAGCTCAAAACCTTTAGGCTTTTGCTAAAAAGCAAAACAAATGTTAAGAAAACCCCACGAGAAGCTCTGACATTTATTTGGGCATATTTCGAAAGCTCCTTCAGCGCTGACTCCCATTTAACAGAAATTGGAACGTGATTGGTTCATTTTAAACAGCATCATCTCAATTACACTACGGTGTGCACACTTACGCAACCACAGTGGTTTAAGACACTCAGACAATATCAGCAATTTTTTTTTTTTTTGCCACTCAATTGTGACAGGCATTATTTTTATTTTAGTTTAAATCGTCAGGGGCATTATTTTTATTTTAGTTCAATCTACACAATAACAACAAGACTGATGATGGCAAATCTAATTGATGCCACCCTCACTCCTCACTTGTCTTTCCTAGGCCGGAGACGTTTCGATGAAGGGAAAATTAAAGCTAGGGGCTGCGTGGGCGACCACGGAATCATTGCAGGCAGCTTATCATGAATTATTGCCTTCATATCAGGATGTCATTAAATCCTCCCCTGGAGTCAAACACAAGAAATGGAAATCGGAGTGCCTTCTGCCGATGACACAATTAACTCTCATACACACACACAAGCTTATCTGTTTGCTACTAACATCACCTTTTTCACACGTCAACAAATAAACATTTACGATCCCGCAAACCTGAATTAAAGTGAAAAGCGCTTCTCAGTCAAGACAGGGATGATTCCCATGACTCATGTCGTGGAAATTTTTTGTTTGAGATTCCTGTGGTACGCATGTTTGGACTCAATCTGTTAAAGGCTTAAAATATGACCGCCATTAGTCACCGCAAACGGTCATCAGTGCCGAATAAATGTCTCGATGTTGGAGTTCCCATGAACAATACAGAGTGAGAAAGATTGCGCAACACGTGTTGTACTTCACCCTGGTATGTGAAGCTCATGCATGCTATTAATATGTTGACATGGGAAACAGCTATGATGTCAAAAGGAATTACGCCAATATATGGTTCATAACAAAAGTCTACACCCCCCCTTTAAAAATAAAAGCTTCATTTGTGACACGAGTATTATATTTAATACCCAACTGTGATATGTTTTAATAAAATGTCCTAATTGATTGTGTCAGTCTGACTTTATCCGACCGGGTCACAGTGAACAGCGGAAATTTGCACCCAATAAAAGTAAAAGGTGAGTACATTTATTTTTTTCAGTTTAGCATCAGTGTGAGGATGGAAACTGGTACGCAATGGTCTCAAACATGTGACCCGGGGGCCATTTGTGGCCTGCTGAATGACATTCTGCGGTCCTCTACTTGACAAAGTTAGTGCTTTCAAACTTTTCACTGGTACTGATTTTTTTTTTATAGATTTACATGCCACAGTTCAAGCCCTACTGTAGTTTTTCCAGCTGTCTGAAACTAGTGTTGTGTTTCGCCAAATGTGCTGAAATATGTATGCCTTTCTATTTTATGTTCCTGCCAAGCGAGCTGATTGCGCGTGCATCATAAATTCACACATGTCCACTTTCACTGTGTGCAGATTCAATATGATTTATTCAGAGTGTTTAAGGGCATCCATAAAATCACTAAAAACGAGGCCGTTGGCAAAAGTTCCCACAATCGGCCGTCTCCGCATTCTGCGGTTTGCTCTCGTCCCTTTAAATTTTCTCGTGGTGTCTTTTAAAAGGGCGGCTGAACTTTGAGGGAATTAAAGATCGCAGACTGAATCCCAGACATGTGGGATGATGAAGGCTGGCTCGCGGTGTCAGACAGAGGCCTCGAGACCATACTAATAAGTTTACATCATAGCCGGAGATGAATAGAGGAGTTTTAATTGAATGTTGGCTCATTCATTATGGATGGAGCGCTCGAGTGCACCATACTTCCTCCTGCTCGGATAATCAACTTTGATTCTACGGAATGAAGGCGGAGTGGCTATCCAGCTTTATTTTTCAGCCTTTTAATTTTCTATTTCTTTTTGCTTTCCCTTCCACCGCTGATTGCTTGTTTACTTGCTTCAATTTCTTGTTTTTCCAAGATGTCAAAATGTGGAAGAAGCCCAATTGTGTCAAGACGAAAATGAGTTTAACCCAGTTTACATGTTGGGCTCAGTGATGACATTAATACAAGCTGTCGTTCTGTGGAGTGATTTAATTACGATATTAATTCATGTGTACACATTTGTTGATAAAATAAGGCCACTGGCTTGTGTTTTTTTTTTTTTGTGTGTGTGAGCAAAACTATCCATTGCAAAACAAACCAAGGTTAAGGACTCGTGGGAGCAAAAGCCACACACATGAAGTGGAAATTACCAAATATAACTCTTGTGTTTATACATGTATGAGAAAATGAAGCAATCCTTCAGGGATACTCCTTCACACTCGATTTTTTTCCACTCTTCCCGATAATTATACCACATTGCTTTTTACTGGCCGAAAGAAGTCGCTGTTGAATTATTCATCGCAAATTCAGTTATAAGAGAAGTCCTACTTCAAATAAAAAATAATTAAAATGAGTTAACAGGAGTAGAAAATGCCGAGTCTAATTTATGGGATCTTATCTCAAGTTTAGTAATATTAAAAAAAAAAACTTTCCAATATATGCTGCTAATGAGGATGCACAATAACTGGACAGGTGTGCCAACCAGTCAAAAAATGTATGTAGCTTCTTATTAATCTGCAAGGCCAATAGACAGCCGGATATAGCCGATGGAGGATAATTGTCAGTGCTAATCAGGAATGGAACAGATGCTAAATGCCTTCCTGCTTTGCTTCAACTTCCTGCCGTCTCTCTTTCTACAAAGCTATTTATATGCCTCATGCAATCAACGATTCATATCCTTCTTCGCCTGTTAGCTGCATTCAGTTTGATATCAAATATAAGACACCAGTTGCGTTTCCATTGCCGTCTGTCGCCAGAATGTGGAGATGAACAAAACATCCATAACATTTAACTTAATTATTGTCACCGGCAACACATCCTGAAAGCATCTTATGAAAATCGAAATCACTTACGCCAGCACAATGAAATTGTTTGCTTAGGGATTATGGCTTCATAAATGTTTTTTTATTTGTTTATTTTCCAGGACACATGCATTGCTTATTGAATCAACAATAGTGACATTTCACGAGCAGTCAACATATTTCCATCTGGCCATATGCGGTACTAGGCTGCTTTATTGTACTTTGGAGGAAATGGCCACAAAATTCCAGGTGTTAGGTGTTCTCATTGGGGAATTATTGGATCTCTTCCATATTCAGACTTCCGTATTAGACAGATGGATGATACTAAATTGTAGAGTATATACGCTTTGGGTTATTGACCTTCAAACTGGAACAAATTCAGCGCAGATGATTACGTTTCCAAAAGTAATATAGGGAGTAAGAATCCCAAATTGAATGCAATTGGGGGGGATCAAAAGATTTGGTTGGTTAATTTCACACTAACTTGATGAGCAATAAAAAGTCAATTTTACACAACATCTCCCCTTTAAAGAGATATTTTGAGAGTGCATTTGAGTGCATGACTTCTCTCCTCAGAAACAACATAACAGCACAGTGCAAAGAACCATTGAAGTTATATTGTTTGTTTCAAAGAGTATTTCAATTAGGTAGATTACAAAAGGAACAAGCTCGTGTCTGGCAGGAAGAAGGACACATTTCAAAGTAATAGCTTCCCTAAATTGCAGAAATAATTGAGTTTTCCCAGAATAATCAGTCACGCTAATCTCCACGCGAGGAAAACCTAATTTCATTTGCCCGTCTCAAATTTGAATTCGCCTCAATGAGATAACACGTACTATGGAATTGTAATATAGTCACAACAAGAATAATAATTAAAATAAATTAATATGCACGGGTATAAGTCAACAATAATAAAAAGCCAATTTGCTTATTTCAGTTAATAACGTCATACCGGACACGTTTTCTTAAATTGATGACTATTTCTAGGAGAATTATGTGGAAAAATAAATGGACATTTTATCTGTATAGAAACCCTGCTATCACCATTAATACAATAAAAATAAACTCAATAATCTCACGATCTTAACAGTACAAATACTATTCTAAAAAGGGCAATGCTGCTTAATAATAATGTCCTTGTGAGGGGGTTCTGATCTTTTACTGCCACCTGCAGCCAAACGTGCAGAACTGCCTCCCACCATTAACCCACAATATTTATCCCGACGTAGTCTGTTGAAACATTTTATTTGTGATGTATCATATAAATGTCATGGTGTGTTGTCAAACCCCGGCTTGTGACATTTAGTGTACGCAATAAAGGAAATGTTTACCCCTCAAGCGTGGGAGCGCATGCGCGGTCTAGCCCGGAAAGGCGGGGCATACGTTTTACGTACCGAGCGCGCCCCCGCCTTATCCAATCAGCGTTGAGGTAAACACTCGGTTGCGTCATTGTTATTGTGCGTTGCTCGGAAGACGCTCCATCTGGTCGACTCTTGTTAGATATTTCGCCACCGTTTTTATTTTTGACACATTTAAACTTTTTTTTGTTCAACGCTTAAAACGAAAGAGGAGTCCAAGTGGCGCCATGTCGATACCAAACGACGCTTCTTCCTTGGAGGAGAGTTTGCAAGGTAATATGTTGAAAAGTCAGCTTTTGTTTGGAAATTTGGCCTGCTAGCATGAAAACTGTTGAGAAACAAGCGTCTAAAAATATGTTTTGTATTTATCTTAAAGTTTTATGGGCGGGTCTGCAAATAGATTATTAGAGCAAAAAAGAATGTCTGTGAGTTAATGATTTGCATTGTATTTTAAGTCAACTCCCTCAATTAAAAAGAACAAAACGTTTTTCACCATCACTACCGCTGTGTATTCTTTCTACACCCCCCCCCCCCCATTATTTTTCCAGGTACTTGGGTGGAGTCACACTTCAGTGCTGCAGCCTCACAAAGCAACAGTCACCACGGAAGCCAGGAGCTCGTAATGCCCACATCCACGCAGCAGGATGACGTGGAGAACATGCTGCTGGATGCCCAACGCGAGTCCAGCAGGAGTAGCTCAGGCGGAAGCTCGCAATGCAACAGGTCTGCCCCCGAAAAGGGAACTAAGTGGTTGTGAAATAAAGAGTCACACTGACCCTTTGCTCCCTTTTCACAAGCCCACGCAGAGCACTGACCCCCCTTGTATGGAGAGGCTCTGGGGGAAGCAGCTTGCAGGTAATATAGGAAGTAAGATCAAGATTGCCTTGATTTGATTAAAAGCAGTATGTTTAGCGCTATTTAGGCTTCAATGTCTTCCAGACAAAACAAAAGTGGCTTTAGTGAGAAAATGTTTTGGGACAAATAGTCATTAGGCTGCTTATGGAGGTTATACAGGTCAGCACAGCAATGCCTATTGTAGTACTAAAGTTGACCTGTTAGTGGCAGCATGGTGCCAGAAGACATAAGGACTGGAAAGGAATCAATAGTCTAACTTTATGTTTGATGTTACATTGCAATTGTCACTCTACTGGTTCTTTAATTTTTTTCCAATGTGACCAAACCCACATTATGTGTTTTTAGTCAGAAGAGGACCTTCAGGAAAGAAGACAGGAAGTGGAGGTGATGATGAAAAAAAACGCAGACTGGATCTGGGACTGGTGCAGTCGACCCGAGAACAATCCGCCAAAGTAGGCTTTTTACGTAACTATATTTACAAACTGTTACAAAAGTCACATGGTTTTCTGCCACATGATGTGCCCTGTTGTTTACAAACATTACAAAATGGTCAATGAGGAACTATGTTAATTTTCTGTGGTCGTGACCTTAGACAGGACCCCTAGTTGGCACCAATGAAAGTTTGATGTGCTCCTCTGCAGGGAGTTCCTGCTCAAACACCCCAAGCGCTCCACCCCGCTCAGCATGCGCAAGAGCAGCGTCATGAAGAAGGGCGGCGTCCTCTCGCCCGACTTCCTACAGCTCTTCCTGCCCTCCTTAATCATCTCGCACATACTCGCAATCGGCCTCGGGTAAGATTCGTTAGGGTTCGGGTTTCAAGTCATGTGGCCCACTGTCTTTATTTTCAGGATATACATCGGGAAGCGCCTGGCCTCCCACCACACCTTGTGAGAAGCCTTGCGTTCGGACCTCCATGAGACATCGGCATGCCTTTAACTGAAAAGAACCACTGTGAAAAACTAAGCGATTGTGGGCCATATGAGGGAAACGCCGGCCCCTCTTACACTCAGACCTCTCCTGCCTTTCTGCTGTTTCCTCCAGCTTGTTTTAAGATCCGTCCTACGCGTTTGCTTTGAACCACTTGGTTAGACTTGGTAAAATGTTTGTACTATTTTGTAATATTATTTGTATCCAAGGGATCATTAGCATACTGTGATTACTTCAATATAAATTGTGTTTTGATATTTGTAAAAATCAAATGTGATGCACAAATATGCAGAGGGGGCCATTTTACTAAAAGTCAACTTTCTTTGCTAAGTACAGTCAGGGCATGCTGGTGGCTAGCTGCAATAATTTTAACTCCTCAAGCACCCAAAAGTTTGACTTTGCATGTTGCTTACCTTAACTTGAATCCCTTGTTGCATGTAGTCAAAGGTAAAATCCAGGTGGAATAAAATGCACCATCCTAAAATCTTCACCAGCTGTTTTAGTTGATGCTTTGGCCATCTTCTTCTTTTAGTTCTTGGTGAATAAATGGGTGCACTGCTGCCACCTTCTGAAATGGAGTGTGGGGCATGCAGCCTAACCCTATTCCCAAAAATAAGAACAGAAATTTAAAAATGAACAGTGCCCACCTCTGCAAATATTATCGGTTAATAAAAATTGAAAACACACACAGCCTGGTGAATTATATGAAAAAATCGCTCAAAAGATGAACACAATTAAAATTTTATTGAACTTTGGTCAAAATAATAAACAAGTGAATACATTGCCACCATGTTAGGAATCAACGGACAAAGACAATGCCTTGGTGTGTTTTGTCTGAATGTAATCGTAACCGTCACGTCTGGATTCACGTGGATGTGTTTTGAAGAACTTCCCGAATTAGTGAGAACACGGATGAGGGGGGCTGTCATCACTCCTTGGATTGGGAGGCACTCTTAAATCACCCACGTGTGACAGCTACACGTAGCAGCGGCGTATGAAGCCATCACGCTAGAAAATAGGAATTAACAAATAATGCACATGAGGTTTGGGGTGGGAAGGGGGGCATAGCTGTCACTCATAGAAAGTCGGAATTAAGGCTGCAGATTCCCTTTGTCCGTCTTGTGCCTTACCAGCCCGCCCACCCCCCAAGAAAAGCTCCAAAGTCAAGACGATCTTGATAACACACACCCGCACACACACACTTGCGCTCTCTCACACACGCATTATTAGCTTGTCCAACAGTGGTAGCCCCAAAATAGTAGTTCAATAAACACATTTTGCTTGAGATCTGCTCCCAAGAAAAAGGAGAAGAAAAAAAAAAAGACAGTGGTGCGACTGGACATGTTCCACCTCTCTACAACATAAAAACATGCAAAGCAATATACATACTTCTAAATTTAAAAACACATCTGTCGTTTTAGTTTCTTTTTATTATGTGGATGACAAGGTGTACTTGAGTAGATACAGTCAGTGAAATCAGGTCACTGTATTGATGGAGGGGGTGGGGGTGGGGGTTATGAGGCGAGGAGGGGGAGAAAGAAAAAGAATCGAGTCCACTCTCCAGATTCACAGCCACCTCCATCAGTGGACGCGCAGCGGACGGGAGGGAGGGAATGTTAACAGTTTGGCTTTACGTGATTCCCCACCAGCCGCTAATCCGCACTTTGGTGCTCGGAAACCTTTCAGACGGTGGTACGACGTCACCTCTCGGAGGGAGGGGGGAGGGGGGGGGGGGATTGGCTTCCGAGCCTTTAAAACGGTGAAACGAAGGTTAAAAATGTCAACAAAAACATTGACGTTCAAGAGTTTGACCTCCGTCTATTAGACCCACGTACGGCTTTCTGGGTCACTGGGGGGTGGGGGCGAGGGGAATGAGAGTGTATGTGTGTGGGGGGGTGTTGGTGATTGCCCTGATGCCAAAAAGGCAAAAAACAATCTAAGCTTAGATTCAAAATAAAACAGACCTAGCGGGTCGGCCTCCAAAAAAGTAGACGCGTGCTTTCGAAAATTCTTCACCGGGAGGACGACGAGGCCGTTTGTTTTCTTCTTGTTCTTATACAGATAGACACGTAGTAGGCTGAACTAAAACGGGGACGCCCAAAGCCCGTCCCCGCTCTTCTAGTTGATCTTGTCCTGGAAAATGTACAAGTTGTTGGTGGCGGCCACGGCGATCACGTTCTCTTTGGGGTGCCAGGCTGTGTGCAGGATCTTCTTGTTGAAGTCCAGGCTGTCCACGCTGATCTCGTCCTTCTTCCGCTTGCCGCCCGTGGATACCTTGCGTGGCTTGAGGGTGGCCCGTGGTTTGCTGCTCTCCCGCGACGCTTCCAGCGTGATGTCCCGCCGGGTGTTGCGGTCGAACATTCGGAAGAAGTTGTTGTACGAGCCCGTCATGATGGCACTTTAAGACAAAGGAGGTGATAGTTAAAGTGGTTAACTCGCAGATGACGCTATCTGGTGGGAGAGCATTGAATTATTCTGCAGACATTGTCACGATTGACACAAAAGCACAAACCTGTCACTGCCATTCCAGCAGCACTCAAACTTGTCAAAGATGCAGTCATTTTCATACAAAGAGCACAGTTTGCTGCGAAGGTATTCATGGACCTGAAGAAGAAAAAAAACCCGAAGCAGATTAGTGTATTGGACTGGAGACGACATTTATTCACACAAGATTTAATCAGGCATCACCAACAGACATTTCTGCAAAGAGAGCAGGATAGATTAAAAATAATTGTACCTGATACGTCTCCACTGGCCGGTTCTCCATGTTGAGGTCCCAAACTTTGACAGAGAGGTAGTCACGTGTCATCATGTAGCGCCCGCTGTGACTGAACTTCACGTCTGAGATGGACGAGATGATCTCGGAGAAGAAGGAGCGGCTGCTGGGATCCTCGGGCTCCTCGAAGACTGCAAATGAACGGCAAACACGCTTGAGACAAAAAAAAAAAAAAAAATGGACGGAATATCGGGCGGCGATGGCTACTCACATTTTGAGTGGCGGTCGCAGAGCGCCGCCGCTCGCATGTCGCACAATCGGATGGTGCCTTTGCTACTGCTGTACACAAATACGTTGCATTGGTGGGGATGGCACTCGGCCGCTGTGATGACTTCTGTCAACTCCTCCATATTAGCGGGCTTGATGTCTACAATATCTGTGAAGGGCCGGGGTTAAAGGTGATAACCGGCAGATACAAGGCGTCTTTAACAAGCAGGTTCCAGTTCCTTCAATTCAGGATTCTCACCAAGAAATAGAAAGAATCTCCAAAGCCGTAAGAAAAAGGATACTAAAACTTCTGTCTGTGATTTCCAAGTGCCATAAATTTATTCTTAGGTCATCTGCAGAGAGGTACGTTTCGTGGTCACTATTTACAGAAATGGAATTAATGTGATAGGTGTGCGCATTTGCAAAGATCCTCCGCGGGCTGGCTTCTACCATGAGATCCATGGGCATTAGCACCGGTACCTGCAAGGCAGCCACAAGGGGAGCATGAAGGCGAGCTCAATGGGAAGAAAAAAAAAAAAAACCCAAAAAATAAAGACGTGGACGTACCCGTAAAGAGGTGATTCTAAAAGGGTCTATGAGTCGGCCATCTTCATATTTCAGGTTGTAGCCTTCCGCCCGCTTGTCTCGTTCACTTATTTTCCACAATTTGATAGTTTTATCTGATCAAAAGAAATTTTGCATCAGACGCCGTTTGACGGAGCAGAAAAAAGTGATTTCTTACCGTTTGTTGAAAGGA
Source organism: Syngnathus floridae (assembly GCF_059516105.1). Lineage (NCBI taxonomy): Eukaryota > Metazoa > Chordata > Actinopteri > Syngnathiformes > Syngnathidae > Syngnathus > Syngnathus floridae. The sequence continues at coordinate 4,277,552 of NC_142421.1, forward strand.
GAAAGTGAGCAGCATTCTGTTGGGGTAGCCACCTAATTTTATTGATTTTCTCCTCAATTTCTAAACTTTTCAAGTAGTCAAATTCAGGCTCGTGACTCTGAAAAGTGCTATAAACGTTGTACTCGCCGCGCAGGTGAGGACGATTTTTAGACTGTGAAGCAAAAGAGAGCAAACACAATTTGCTGTCAGTAACTCGTCGGATTGACAAATGCATTAAGCGCTCTGGAAAATTGGAACGAATTGAAGTACCTCCTGCTCGTGTTGAAATATCACTACTCTGCCGCCCTTGTCTCCCGTAGCGAGCAGCTCTCCCGAATAGTTGAATTCAACCGTGGAGATTATGTCGGCTAAAAATAGACACAAGCTGTGATGATGTGTAAAAATATCTGCATTCAGTTGCAGCGGCATGCCCTAAAAATCCCTCTCTTCACAACAAAAACAGCTGGTCAAGAATAAACAAACAAGCATTATTTACATTTGAAATTGTACATTTAAGGTCTATGACAAAAATTGCAAAAGTGGTTGGAAAATGTATTCATGTTTGACCTGCATGTCAAAATGATTCATGAAAGCAAAGAAGTGCAATGTCAACATTTTCACGACCTTACAGCGATGGGATGAAAATCTCCCGGCCTGTACTAAGGTCAAACGTCACGTTCGTTTTAAGACAGATCAAAAGACAGATGACGATAGCAACTAGGTTGTATAAACAAGCCAACATGTACAAATTATAGAAAGTTGTCCACTCAACTCTTGTGAGCTACCGCCAAAGGAAATTGTCCAATTCCACTCAACTGATTGGAATTATTTTATTTACTTCAATCTTTCCATGTCAATGAATTTAGTTTAATGGATACACTTGGCAAGACACCAATTTCTCTACTTTTCTGTGACTCTTCCAGTCTCTCTTGCAACTTGCTGTGTAACTGTTGCACTTTTTGCTTATCAGGAAATAACCGCTTCAAGCGCCAAATAGACTGGACTGTATTAATTTTACGGAACCACAAACAACATGGCGTTGATTTGTGCTTCATTAATAATTACTTGCTACAGTCCAACAAGCAACACCTTGAAATCTGTCTCATTTTCTTCTTGCTTGCTTAGATTAATGTTCATTTTCCCAACTGTTTTTATGGAACGTACATTTACTTCATTATGATTCTATCACTTGGATACATGTTATATAACACGAATCTACTTTTCCCCTTCTAATCCATATATAAAGGCAAATATTTGCTAACTGTATACGCTAACAGATACATTACATGAATGAATGAACACTAACGTGATGTCACACGATTTATGGGCGCAGTGCAATGACGTCACGTCCACAGGCGCTCCCCCTTTAATAGCTTAGCCGCCGTGTAGCATCCGGCTAGCTAGCCGCACACACAGTAGTGGCTCCGTTTCAAGACAAACGGCACCTCCCACACACAATAACACAAACGCACTCCATTCCGCCACCGTAGCCAAGCCGCGGAAATACCGGCGGCTGCCTCTAACTAACCCGCGTCAAGTGCCAAAGAGCGGCTGGCTGTCCTCTTCCAGCCTAGCCTAGCCTAGCTTAGCCAAGCTAACGTTAGCCACATACCTTCCGCAACATCTTCATCTATCGCTCCTTTTACTTGAGAGAAACACCACTGGAAATCATTTCCTCCTGCAACCCCTGGAAGGGAACAAAAGAGAGAACCATGTCAGCTTTGTCGTGACAGCGCGTTGCGTTTCAACGCAAAAATGACTTGACAGTGATAGTTTTGACAACTAGCACGCTAGTTAGCTTAGTCGGCTAACTTGCAGAGACTCAGGGCCATCTCACGCGCGCGCACCCACACACACAAACACATATCCACGCGTACGCGCAAATACATAGATACACATACACACAAATACACACACGAGCTAAGCGAGGTGGTGGATCCTTTTGCTTCCCATCTCCCCTAATGTAGCTCACCCGCCATTGCTTCATTTAGCAGCGCTTTTGGCTGTACACGGCGCGTCCGATGCCCAAATCGACGCGCGCGGCTTGCTCTGAGTTAACGGTGAACATCCACGATGGCTGCGAAACGCCGGGGCTTCGGGATCTGTCAAGACCACACAAATTATCCGTGATTTTTTCCCCCTCCTCTCCCCCTTTCCAAAATGGCGCACAGGACATGGAGCGGTGACGTCATGCACGCATGCCACCCTCACGCGCGCGCATCCTACTCCAGCATCACCGAGGGAAGAAGTTCGCTTGTTTGGAATTTTGATTTTTTTTTTTTTTAAATCGTAAATTTGACGTTACCTACAGTGCACAAATAACACATCTGCACGAGAGTGTGGTGACCTTTGTTACTACTACAGTACAACAAACAAACAAAATGTAACCACGATAACATGCCAATAACATACACGTTCGCGATTCAATAAATATTCTCAAAACAACTGTAGCTGTTATTTTGCAGTCAACTTCCTTCGGAGTCATTTTGATGGAGTTTCCATTCAAGAAGCGACAACAAATACATAAATATTATGACAACTTGCAAGCATTTGTATTTTACGGGTCTATTACCACCACCTAGTGGATAAAAAAAGAAATACAGAATGTGTTCATAGTGATGACGGCCTCGGCCAGTGCACAAGTGCGCGCGCCTCGTCAGCGAGTTATTCACAAGTTTAGCGTAAAAAATGAATGTCAGATGAATACTGGAGTAAATAAATGTTTAGCTCGAATTTTTATAAGTAAATAGGGGCACTCTATTATTACACTTCTCTATACAAAATGACCAAAATTGAGTCAGTACACTCTCAGGGATTCAAATAATACATCTGCGTGAGTGATTATTAATAACATTTCAACAAACTAAATTTGGTCACTGCAGGACAAGTGCAAGCGTTTGCATTTCACAGTCATTGAGCACCACCTAGTGGATAAAATAAAACAATGCAGAAAATGTTTGCACATGGGGTGACGCTCCTCAAATGACCCTGAGGGCCTGAGTACGTTATTCATATGACGTCACAGCGAGATAATTCACGATAATCACTCAATAAAATATTTTAAAAAATATTTACACAAATCGTCAAGGTAAAGAAAAACATTCTGTGTGTTGTGTTTTATTTTATTACACAGAAAGAGTTCTTAAGAAAGGGTTATTAAATATTTTGAAAAGAATACTGAACATTCTTTTTTTTAAATTTCTCAAGTTACTGTCCAGCTGCTTATCTTCACTCTGAAACGGTATTTTAGAAACACAATAGGCTAATTGGTAAGCAGAGCTGCATTGCGTTTTGTCTGGTCCACAAAGTAGCGTTAGCTCATCCACTGTGTAATATATACGTACATTTTAATCGACTTTCTACACTCTGAGCTTAAACATATACACACATTCTTTATCCTCCGCAGAGAACCAGTATTGCTGCCACACTAAAAGAAGCTGCAAAAATAAAGCATATATATTTTAGCCAACAAGAGGTCTGTTAGGAAAGACTAGAAATGAGATTTCTCACTTGACATGAAAGCAACATCCCAAAATTTGGCCGTGCACAAAACATGAACGCTTGCTTTGAATGTCTTTGCCCAAACAGAAGCCTCGAGAATCAGCACGGGGACACCCGCAACCTTGTCTGCACTTTTTTTTTTTTTTGGTTAACGCTTTAATGAGCGCTCCTTCCTAATTGCCGCCTCTATTGTATTTTTGTCCTCACTTTTCTCCAAAGTTCAGTGTGCATTGTGAGCGATCGCGCTCGCTGGCTCACTGGGCTGCCGCGCTGCAGCTTGATCAGGTATAAGGAGAGGTGTTGACTTTATTCCGAGCCTCCAGTAACACCACCGACTCTGATAGTTCCCGATCCCGGCGGGAATTCATTATAAGACAGCTAGAGGCTGCTTGTGGACGCTCCCCGCACTCGGCCGTATGTTAACGTGTCGCTGTGGCGCTGGGCAAACATGTGCTGCAGCTGCTTTCTCTGGCTGTGGGCAACCTGGAAAGATTGATTGGTGAGCCTTCTGTTTCATCCAGGATCAGGGCCACATTCGGCAGACACGACGCCTCCGGAGAAGGCGCCATTTTCCCAGCAAAATATGGCTCATTACCAGCGCGGGCAAAATGAAGGTATTGACTTTTTTTTCTTTTTGAAAGCATCTCTTAGACACAGCACACCTATTGTCTATGTTTTATCTACTGGCTTTAAAAAAAAAAAAAAAAAGCTAGCCAGGCATGTTTCACACGTCTCGACATGTTTTATATTGTGTAGCTAGTTATTCAGAAAAATCAAACAAAAGCGCTCAAGAACCACAAATGAGTCATGTTTGTGGTGCCTTGAGATACAAGTTAAATTTGTTCCGTGACCTAAAGTGTATCTAAAATCATTGTTTGCCATTAAACTGAATGAGAATGTCATTAATCAGTTCAGGCCTCTCCCAAAATTCAAATAGCACATTACAATATTGTATAGTTTTTGCATCAATTCAATTCATATTGTCCTATGCCTTCTGGTGTCCTGCCTCGGCCACCGGGGGGCAGTATAACATAGCCCTATGGATATATTCAACTCCAGGCTATTTGCTGAACTGGACCGACATGTGAATAGTGCATATCCTCAAATAAATGATGGGCATCGTAAATGCACTGGAAAAAAAATCTTTTCAACTGAAAAATTCAATGCAGTTTATATTAATTCTATAAAATACACTCGCTCCCTTTCTGTTCTTGCTTGACATACACAATTGTTCACATGGAAACTCACAGAGGACCTTGCACACACACAACACACAAACACACAGACCCTTCCCTGGTCCATCAGACAGTTTTTAAAACTAACCATTGCTGCGCTTAGGGGCATGAAGCTGTGTCCAAGCACACACAAAGCAGCAAAAGACAAACACAATTAATTATTCAACAGTCTTGTTTTTTTTTTTTTAGATGATTTTGGCCGTGTTGTCTCTATAGCATCCGTCCGCCTTGGCGATCTGGAAGCCAGGAGGCCCGGCAGATGAGTGAGCTTGAGGTCCTTGATATTTGCATGCGCAGACCACCGGAGGTCAGACGCGGAGGACGCGCCGCTGCTTCTACCCTTCATGTGAGCCTTTTTCTTTCTTTTTTTCTACTTTCTCCTCACTCTAGCATTAAACCCCAAACACAAAGCCAGGTGTGTTTATTTTACAGCGCAAACTTGGCATTCCAAGCCAAAAGTGTAAAAAAAACAACAATCTGTCATCATATGTGATGTCACCGTATGGTAATGCTAATTCTAGTTGCCAACGAGCTAGCTGGTTTGTCACTTATGTGTATTGTGTTTTACGTCACACAAGCAGTTGACTTCTATTTTACGTGTGCATGTTTGCAGTTGTTATGAAAACTACTTTAAAAAAAAAAATCATTTTAGCTGTGAATTTCTGTTAAGCATATTTATATAGTTTTTGAGATCCAACTAATTACACCATTGAATGTTTAAAGAGTATCAACATAATATTTATTTTTACTTGTGTGACAGAAGAAAGTGATTACATTTTTCATTTCAAAAATGCCGTTTGCTGGCTCCCTCTAAATATTTATTCGACGTGTCAGATTTCACATCTTTCGGTTCTGATTAGCTCGTCAAAGCAAGACTGTTAACGAGCAAAACACATTTATAAAGATCTGCAAATATTAATATGTTTAACATATGAATATCTGATGAGTCCTATGTATTAAACTACAGTTATAATATTAGACAAACATTTATTTTGATTTGAAAGTAATAAAAGGTGTAATTAGGGAGCGTATTGTTGAATTGACTGTGACGTCATATTTTGCATACAGTGTGGTAATTTGTACACTAGATGGCAGTATGGCATTTATTATTATTCAACCGTCCTTTCACCTTTTTGACAAGTTGTGATGATGACAGTGAAGGCCACCAACTCGTTCCCGATTTAGGTATCACACAGCGCCTCTTTGATTACACTTGATGTAACATTTAATTTAATTTAACTGTGTTTTTGTCGTACTGTGCAGCCAATCTATCGAGCGTTTCTTCATGTTGACTTTTTGTTTTGTGTCTACAGACTTCCACAGGCTTATTGGACATCACATCAAATATATTCTGAAGAAGAAGAAGGAAAAAAAAATCAATAGATCACACTGAGGAGAAATATTAGACGCGGATCCTTTGCAGAATGCATGTCCTTGTAAAACCATCACATTGTAAATAAGAAGGGTTAAATTGCACTTGTAGCTCGCTTTCCAACAGTCGGCCTATTCTCTCGGGGTACCGTTTGCTCGATTGGGGTGTGTGTGGAAGTGAGTGCTGCACTCTTCCTTCTAATAACGCCAGCAGACAATGAGAATCCCGGTTCATAACGTATAACTCCCCCCTTCGCCGCCATCCCTGTACGGAACACGTTTGGGGGTGGGTGGGGGCTTAGCAGCTAATAAAGTGGCAAGTCGTCAAATCCGTGTGAGAAGAGCGCGGCGCCACAGGGACCTTTCATAACACTTGTATGCGCGAGTTCAAGCGCAGTGTAAAGGTTACACGTCGGCATTGTACGCGAGCTCACCTGATGGCTCGCCGTAAGCCTCGCGCAATTTCCAAGGCCGCCTTTCTCATTTGAACCGGCGCCACTGAATAATTCCGCTCCCAAAGACAGCAGAGGCCCGATGAATGTTTCACAAGCGATACAAAATTGACCATGTTCGCGGCGGTTGTGAATTAATCAGCCTATGTTGGATTTCCCGTTAAGACACAGAGCTTTTCGCTTTCTAATGTGGAATCAGGGCCCGGCCTTTAACCGAAAAACAGAGTGTCGCTAATTAGCTCGCATCGGTGGGCTCGGGTCTGAAGCTGTCCTTCACGGGAGCGCAGACGCTCTCCCGCGGCATTTCCACCCACTTTGTTCGCCGGCCTTTGATCCGCACGATTCCAGTTAAAGTTACAGCCATCGCCCTGCAAGTTGAAACTTTGGCCTTTGTCGCCGGGCGGAACCTTATACCCGTGGCGCCTTCTGGCTTTTGTCCCTCCCTTTTAGCGACGGAACTCTCCTAGCGTGACGCACAAAAGGCTACTCACGACACCATTTTATCGTCTCGCTCACGATAGCCAAATGCTAACGCCGAACAATCGAGATATCGGGAGCAAACGTGAGCGCCTGGAGCCGCGCTAGTGAGTAGAACGTGGTTAGCATCCAGAATCCATCTTGTTAGCAATTTCTACAAATTACAAATTAAGCCACACATTGTGTTCTACCTTTTGTGTAAACTCCTACCAAATAACTAAATACTACAATATTTACAATATTGACATTACCCACAAGTTAGTCTGTGTTTACAGATGACGTTTTTGTGGGAAATCCTACTTAGTAACCTGCAAATTAGTCGGCGTTTCGCTAATTATTTTTGGTAGGAAATTGTCAAAACAACCCTCTAATTAGTATGTTTTCTACAAATTGCTTTTTCACAAACAAGTCTCTTAAAGCCTCCAGTTCTCATGTCTGTATATTGAGGTTAGCAATTATCTCAACACCAGAGGATGACCACAAACACTTTAGCGTGCGTCGCCATCACGTGTGTGTTGTCGTGGTTGTTGTTAGAGGAGCATGTCGCCGCTAAACTGAACGGAATGCTTTGCGGCGCGCTAATCTGGCGCACTTAAAGGCAACAACAACACGTCGGGTCGTGCGTGTAAAGTGGCGCTCTCCGTATAATCGGCATCGTGCCAGTGAAACATTCATGGCGCACTCAATCGGTTCAATATTTCATTTCTCGACAAAGAGTACACGACGGAACAGATGCTCAAACTTTTCCTCAGGAGAGTCAAAGTCACTTTCACGCACGTCGTGGCGCAAAAGACCAAGTGGAATCACTTGCTCACGCATACACAATAAAGTATATCTCGATATCGGTGGTGTCCAAGCTACGGCCTGGGGGAGCGGGCCGTCACTCATTTGATTGCGCGATACGAAATTTAGAAATACCCGATTCAAATACTCCCTTTGCATACTTTTATAGTCGTTTCTTAATTATTTTCCCAACTAAAAATGTATCATCTTTTAAAATAATCAGACCCAAGATGTACTACATTATAAAATGAATTTTCAGTCGTCCCTTTCTGTAGGCGTAAAAAACAGGATGAAAGAAGATTGCCATCACGAAAATTTTTGTTTTTGAATAGTATCAAGTGCGATTTTTCTTTCAAGGTATTTCTATACATTTCTAGGGTCATATTCTCATATTCAAGGCAAATCTAAAGGCACCACTGTCTAGCTTTGCTCAGCACATCCATACCCACAGATGCATTGGTTTTAACGTGTTACTGGAAATAAATAAGTTTGACTACGTGTGGCGTACGTGGATACATGATTGTTTATATCCAGGGGCAACGAAAAAGTCAAGCCCTTTAGCGATCCGCCAAGGTCTCCCCCTTCGACTCGGTGTCGCACGCACGCTGAAAACCGGACTCGGCGTGTTTACGTTAGGATTTCTTCATCTGCCTTTTAAAGCCCGATGGGCTCGCTTGAAGGTGAGGAGAGCTAAGATGATGATCCCCTCTTCCTCCGAGGAGCTTTTCCTCGCGCGCACCCTCGCAGATGTCGACATTTGGTTAGGCGCTGTACACCAAGCCCCAGATTATCAAGACGCTCCTCGCCCAAAGTCTGTCGAGTCAAACTCCATAGCGCCCCCACCCCTCCCCGTGTCCCGCCCGTCTCACCCTTTCTCGGCCCGGGTGTTGTGTAACCCGAGCTGCCACCTCAAGACCCGGACGAGCGTCAGCGAAGACCTGTCGTGTTATCGACCAACAGGCAGAGCAGATGGCGTGCGCCGCGCGTTCTAATGCTGCTCAAATCCAACAGGAATTGACAAGTGAAATCCCGCGCTGGAGTTTGGCCGCCTTTTTAGCTCGGCCGTTAAGCTTCTGCAGGATTCTCAATTGCAAAGTCAAACAAGAATGCCAAGGGGGGCGTCGACAGTTTAAGGACGGTACCGACGTTTTGAGGTCAAGAGGTTTGTGTGGTTTGGGATCTAATTTCTGTTCTCCATTGTTTTATAACCTGGACTGTAATTATGTCTTAACCGCCACAAGATGGCGCCAAAGAAACACACTTATATTAAACAGGGCTCTGGTCGTTGGGAGCGTGAAACCAGCAAAGAATGTAGAATCGGTAAATATGGAGTCTACAAATTATTTGAGTTAGTATCTGACTTTATACTTCGAGATAGACGACATGTCGAGAATAGGCCCAAATTTTTGGAAATCAGTCGTGAAATGAGGCCAGGAAGCAGGAACTCGGGGAAGGTCGACCACGTTGACTCGCATCACTCTCCCTCGCTTTCCCAGAGTGTACGAACATCCTCCGCACTCTCCTGCGGCCGCCCCTCCCCGGAACGGAACAGCGCTCCCCTTCCCACTGGAAAGTAGGCCAAGTCCAAGTGAGCGCCAGGGCGTTGCTTTTTTTTTTTTTTTTTAAAGGATGATCACTTTTTTTATGAGTGTTTTGGTGTGTGTGCTCGCTCAAGACAAGAAAATTCACGTGGCGTGTAAAACAAAGAGCAGCATTATACAATTTGTGGGGAGAAAAACAAGGCCTGTTGAAACAAAGACAACAACAAAAATGCAGCTTTCCAATTCATTGACTTCCTCTTTTTCCACCTCTTGGAAAAAAAAAGGTCCCCTGCTACTAAAACGACTCTGCAGGATCATTGTGTGCTGCTGGATTATTTTTAGCGTACACTTGTCTTCTTTTTCTTTTTCCAGCGCAGTTTTCACCTTGACTCCTGCTCTGGTGACATCACAATTAACATTTCTGTTAATAAAATGGCACCTCGGCGTTTGGCGCTGAGTGTTAGAAGTCGCGCTACATCACCGGAAAAAAAACACACACACACACACTCAGGAGGAGGCAAGTTCAATAGCACCACATTACTGTTAATGATGTATCGAGATGGAATGATGAATTCTTACACAGGAAGACAATATTATAGATTTACTGTTACGTGAATGCCATTTAAAAAAAAGGCTCTTTATAGTGTAAAAATGAGTCAACTCAAACTTTAAAGACTTCAATTATATTTTAAATTGGGCAATTCGATAAAATATTTTTGTGCTTGTGAAAATTCCTTTTCCTATATTTCGCAAAATATAAAAGCTTACATAACTAATTGTCTCTTGCATTCCTCTCTACACAAAAAAAGAAGTAAAATCAACTCAGCAAATTGTTTTGGAGCAAACAACTTGCTTGCTTTGTTGTGTTAACTAACACGGTTTACATAAATTTCAATCATGTATATTTTGGAGTTGGCCAAAATTAAATGACTGTTTTAGCCCCTCACCAACACTTTAAAAAACACAACTTGTGTTCTTGTGTCATTAGACTCACTTTTTTCCCCCCCAACCAAAAACCTTTCCATGGAGGCATCATTAAAAAAAAGTGTCATTAATCCATTTGACTCGCTTTCAAGATGTAGAAGGTAGGTCAGAATAGTTCCAAGACAGAGTTCAAATCCAAACTACAAGTTTTCCCCTTAGATCATAACGCATGTTGCCAGCCTCATTTCATGCACTCCTGCAAGAATTCATCAGCTTGACATTGTCAGCATCTTCAAAATGGCTCCCCTTGAAGATCCAGAAAAAGAATGTTTGCTCGGAGCATGTTCTTCTTGGTCTGGAGGTTCACATCTTCTCATGGAGCAAACATGTGTTTTTAGTTTGGGTTTGAAACATTTTGACACCATTCCTGGAACTTTTCTGACACACTATCGAACCTCCATTTTTTTTTTTTTGCAATTGCAAATTGAGAGATGCTGTGTATTCCAGATAACGTTTGAGGTTTGTTACATCCAATAGATGTGTGACCATAGCCCTGCCCACCCACTTATGATTATTTCAATTTTGACCTTCCTCATTTGGCCTTCAAGTTAATATGTTTCCACTTATGGCTGAATAATCACTTTTTATTGCCTTCTCCCTCTTTGACATCACTCAAGAAACGCACCCAAGTTTTATTTAAATCAGTGCCGGATAGCTCCACAAAGCCTTGATGGACACCACCACGATTGGATTGGTGTGGAAGTTTGGGGGGGGGGGGGGGTGAGGAGGGAGGGGTCTGCAGGAGAGTGATGGCACCCTGGGTATTTTTTTTTTTTCCTGGTCATGTGTATTTCGGTGGAAATTTCCAGGGGATATTTTAGATGTTAATAGCCCTGAAGTGGTCTCGGTTTCTTATTTAATTTCTCTCGCCTTCTTTTAAAATGTAATTCGCCCACAGACTGCGCCGCGAGGCTCGAAAGCGCGCGCGGGTTAAAAAAAAAAAAGTCTCTCATCATTTCCACCGCAGAATGGAAATGCAAATGGCGCGCACGCACACACACTCATGCCCTTGACAACTCACCAGTGCACACAATTAAGTTGGTCACTGAGTGTGACGTCACTACAGAACACATTATTATTATAGTTATTATTACTATTGCTATTATTATTATTAATCCCAATGTATGTCGTGCTGGCCTCACTAAACACTAACGCTTTTTCATCTATTGTCCAGCACTCATTTCAAACAGGCGTGCCGCAATGATAATAATAAATAATAATAATAATAATAATAATAATAATAATAATAATGAAAATAAGCAAAATCAACGCCAGTTTTGGACAGGCTTTTATCCCTCACTAAAAATCCACGTCGAGATTTTGGCACCTCATGGAAGTGGGAGGGGGAAAAATGAGTGTTGCCAAAGAGGGGCGCTGTCCGTCTATCAGCGCAACAAAATCGATCCCATCGCGCCTTATGGCTAGAACACATTTTTGCCATCCTCCCCCAAAAATGCCCAAAATAATCCATAATTTGTCCTTTTTATGTCTCCTTCTAATGTGTTTCGCGCGTGTGGAATTGGGGATGCTTTCGTTTTAATTGTGAGCTCAATGTGAACGCATTTATTTTAATGAACAACAACAAAAAAATAGTTTATAGTCAGGAAAAAATGATTATTGGTAATAAAATGTGTTTGTGGTGAAACAAACACGGGAGCGTAATTATTAAAATTCACATTGTAAAATAAAAATGTTTTTTTGGGGGAAAGCAGCATTGCGAATGATTAAATGAGTAAAATATGTTTTGCGTGATATCAGACGTGAGAAGTCATCATCGCAACGCAATCGAGATATTAAAACTTACATTTAATGAAAGAAACGTGGTGAAATAATTAGGAATCAATGCAAATGTCTGAATCAAAATATTTTGGGTGAAAAATATATATCATGACGACTGTAGAGTATAAACCGCGTCGGACATTGCGAATCAATTAAAACCTGTTCTAGTTAATGAACGTGGGAAAATAAAAAGTGTTTTTTGGAAAAACAAAAAAGTCTGAGAGGGGAAAGAGGACATATTGCTTTAAAAAAATCACGTCTTTATAATCCTAATCAGCCAATAACAATGTTCGAATGCTTGTAATAAAATAAATAATTATTTGAAAATAATATGAATCTTAAACGTCCTTTCCAGTCAAAGAGCTATAACAAAAATATAGTTTTAAGTGCAAGGAAATATGTACGCTTGCTGCGTGGGCTCCTTCTCTAATCATTAAGAATTTGCAAGGCATTGTGGGCGTGCATGTAATTAATAATTAATCGACAAAAGATCCCTTTAATAAAGCCAGCCAGCCTGGGATGCTTGCACAAAAACCATCCGAGCAAACATCACAAAGCAGGTGAGATCCCTGCAACAAAAAGGACCGTAAAAAAAAAAAAAATTAAAAAAAAAAACATATATGATCTTAATGTATGGCCGCGCGTGGATGTGGAAGTGGGCTGGACAGCTGGGCAGCGGCCGGCTGATTGACTTTGCCGTGACATCTGGGAGGCCCGCTGGCCCCTGGCACGCGCGGAGGCTGATGTCGGCCATTTACATGCAAATTTGGGGGAGATCATGAAGGGCCTCGCCCCGTAAATTCAACACACGCACACGCACACAAAGGCACAGGGGTGCATGCGCACGCCACGCACACAAACGCACGCGCGCACACGCACGCACACCGGAAGCCCTCATTGGGAGTTTGATTTGATATCAGTAGAGGTCAATAGATAGAAGAGTGAGTGGGAGACACGAGTGAAAGCGACGCGTTTTTTTTTTCTTATGGCGCATCTTCTCACCACCCCTAAAAAATAACAAAAAATAAATCATGCTCATAATTACATTTTTATTCATTTTTGTTTGCTATGTGTGAAGACCACCACAGTACAGGGGGCTCAGCTGACGCCCCTCTCTCCGTCTCTGCACGTCCAGATGGCTGCAGCACACAGATTTGCATTCATTTCCACCGCTAATATGTCCACAACGAGCGGGGCCAGCTGCATTTGTTGTCAAATACGCTTTTAAAAAGACGCCGTCGTTCCACCGACACATTGTGTGTGTACGCGCGCGCGCGTGTGGCGGCTTCTCTCCAGTCAACAGTATCTGATCTCTAAAGAGGATTTGCCTTTTAAGGAGAGTGAGAGGAAAAACGCGCACCAGATTTAAAAAGGAAGGTTAACTACTTAATAACCAAAATATCGTCATCATTTTGGAGGCGCTGTTTTTTTTTGATGTTCTGTTTTTTTGTGATTTTAGCGTGCGCAAATGTGCAAAGCTCAATTTGGCAATAGATTTGCGCGGAGGTGAAAGCAACAGCTTATAATTCACTTATCTTTGGCAGCAGCTATTAACCCTCAGCACCGGCTAGATAGATTGCTCAGGATGGAGCAGGCGGCCCTCCTCCTCCTCCTTCTACTCCTCATCCTCCTTTTCACCACTAATGAAGCAAACTGCTCGGACCGAGGAGCATGCAAGACAGCTCGTGAGAGGAAAAAAGTGTAAAAAAAAAAAAATAGTCTTAAGTTATTATTAATATACATCATTTATTACAGATCGTCCAGTATTTGCATGTAATAGAAGACGTCATAACAGAAAAACACAATTTACAGAATGATGGCACTTAATATAATTTTCGAGCTTCAATTTGTTCCTTTTTTTTCTTGATGCTGATCAAAATATTTAAAAATGAATAAATAATAAAAAAACTAAATAAAACTCACCTCTTTTGAGGGGCCTACATTGGAAAAGGTGGTGAAAAAGTGAACGAGGCAAAAATCTCCGTGCTCGGCGCTTTGGAAAGAGGCAAGCGTCACGCCTCCGTATATGGTCAAAGCTCCGCCCCTTCCCCCGCGTCATCCCGTGACGGCTCCTCTCCCGTGGGTTTAGAGTTTTGGCTCCCGGGAAAGAGTGCAGTCCTCGGGGAAAGAGGGCTTAGTTTTGCATGTTCCCATCCAGCGTGCGCCACGCCGCCGCCACCTCCACGCCAACGGGGCCCCTCTTCTCCTCCGCCAGCGCCGACACTTCCACATCTCGCGTGTAGCGTGGAACACCTTTCCACTGGCGAGCAGTGTTTGGAGTGCTTTTTCTTGAGTGGGGCTTTCTATTTTTTTTCGTCAACTCCTGAAGGTTTTGGACGCCGGTGCTTCGGGGATGTGTCCACTTTGAGAGCAGCATCACCCACGAACACAATCATTTTTATTCCTCCACGCAAAGAAAAAAAAGAAAAACAATAATATCGCATTTTTTTACGCTCGCGCGTGTGTGGATATCTCTCTTAACCCACTCGAGCACTTTTGAGAATTGTTCACAGCGGACGGAGAGAAGAGGGAGAGCGGACCTGTGTGGACTTTTGGACGGATAAGCCAACACGCGTGGCGTGGACCCTTATTCCCCCAACTCCCACCACCGCCACCTATTTTTTTTATTATTTTATTTTTTATAATCTTTCCCACCTCACGCAGGAGGCTCCATGTTTGGGATTCAGGAGACGATACCGCGGGGCGGCACGACCATGAAGGAGGAACCGCTCGGCGGTCTCAACTCGGTGCGCTCATGGATGCACACGGCCGGGGTCGTGGACGCCAACACAGCCGCGCAAAGGTATCACCATTGTGACACCACCACCCAAAAAAAAATCATAGTGGAACTTGAATCTCCGCAATTGGACTGTTTTTGTTCGGGGAAGCTATTCCACGAACAAAAAAATTCCAAATGCCGAGATGGGAAGTTTGAGGAACCAGAACGACACTCCTCCGTGTGTCCTTGTTCACCCCGCAGTGGAGTCGGCCTGGCCCGGGCGCACTACGAGAAGCAGCCCCCGTCCAACCTCAGGAAGTCCAATTTCTTCCACTTCGTGCTCGCCTTGTACGACAGGCAGGGGCAGCCAGTGGAAATCGAGAGGACGGCTTTTGTCGACTTTGTGGAGAAGGAAAAAGTAAGAGCACACCTCCTAATTTATCCCATCTCCAAAATGTCAATTTATCCACTATTTTA
The DNA here is from genome assembly GCF_059516105.1 of Syngnathus floridae. Taxonomy (NCBI): domain Eukaryota; kingdom Metazoa; phylum Chordata; class Actinopteri; order Syngnathiformes; family Syngnathidae; genus Syngnathus; species Syngnathus floridae. The sequence continues at coordinate 4,292,850 of NC_142421.1, forward strand.
TTTTTATTGATTGCTATTTTGATTTTTTCCCCCCTTGCAGGAGCCAACCAGTGAAAAAACCAACAATGGGATACATTACAAACTACAGTTATTGTACAGTAACGGTAAGTAAACTCATTATTATAATAATGCCACCTGAATTGACATTTATAGTAATCATGATAATATTTATTGAATTACTTACGAACTAAAATCAATTTCCTGTGTTCATCCAGGTGTCAGAACAGAACAGGATCTTTACATTCGGCTAATTGATTCCATGACGAAACAGGTAAGTTGCATGGATGAGAACCAAAGAAAATTCAAAATAACTAAAGCGCCAACAACAGCTAATATAATAAGCAAACGATAATAACAAGGTGTAACGTGAGAATAGACTCACTTTGTCCGACCATTAAAAATTGAAACACGTCTGCTGATCCCCTTTCTCGCAAGGGCTCAGAGGTGAAACCCGTGTCAGTAAAAAAAAAAAAAAAAAAGCGGAAAAATAAATGCAGCTCATATATTCGTGTTTTAATTTTTTTCAATATATTTTATTTTTTAAATAACGAATACACGCGAAAATGCCCGCCGTCCATTTCGTACGAGAAATTACGTTGTTTGATATTTGGTTATTATTTTTTTTTAATTGAAGAAATAGAGCCGTGCCGTGAGGTGACGTCCAACGTTCACACACACTCGCACGCGCACACACATTCCCGCGCCAATGATCCGAGTCAATGACGCAGAACAAGCAATTTATGGATTTCTGTTTCCTCGGCTGCAAAATGGCCACATCAATCAAAAGCAATAGGGAGAAGGGAAAAATGTTAAAAATAAAATTTAAAATAATAATCAGTCACGATGTCACAATTCGCCACCAAAATTAGAAACAATTTAGTCGCAAAACACGTCACGCGAATTAACGCTCGCTAATGATTTTTTTTTTTTAAATCTATTGGATTGATTTACTTTTAAATTTTAAAAGGGCGCCGTCCGTTGGATAATAGGTGAGTCTCCTTAGAAACGGGAGGATGAGGAGGATGGTGAGGATGATGAGGAAGAGGGGGAGGAGGAGTGAGGGAGGGCGGCAGAAGTGATCGCTCCACGCCATCTGTTTCAGCCAATGCTCAAAAATTACTCGAGCGTACACCGCCAGACAGCCGCCGCCGCCGCGCGCGTTTTATCCACAGAAAAGATCATTGTTAGCGGCTCAAAAAATAAACAACAGATTGCCCATTAACACTTTCCCCCAAATATCCCCAGATTATAAGCATATTGATGACACTTCTATTGGAGCGAAAATGCACCCCCCCAACACACACACACACCCCTGTCAGTCTGTCCGTCTTAAGTGGATTAAATGGGAGGGAAAACAATACACATTGGAATTATTAGTATTTGGAATTTCATCAATAAGATTAAAAAAAAAGTGACGGAACATAAAAAAAATTATGTGATAAACTGATACAGTATTAATATAATTGAAATAGTATTACAAAATGTGTCATTGTAAAATGTGGGTTGAGATGCCAGAAATAATTTCATTCAGAATTAATATATATATTAATAAAAACGTGTGTTCATATTGATTCGTTCCTGCCGTCTTTCTAATGTTCAAATGTCAATTTTCATTTCCAAAGGCCATAGTTTACGAGGGCCAAGACAAGAATCCGGAAATGTGCAGAGTTCTTCTGACCCACGAAATCATGTGCAGGTAAGACGATATGCCACTTTTGGTTTTCTTTAATATTTAATCTTTCAAATCTCTTCCTCCGTGACGTGTGACTCAACATGCATCACCAAAGAGTGGGCGCCAAGTTTTTCAACGCTGGTTGAAATTGTTCCTCTTTCTTTTTTTGGAGTGTGCTCCACTTGATGTGAGCTGTCAGCGATGTTTAGCGAGCCTTTTAGCGGTTTGCGCACGCATTTTTGCCTCTCACGTTGCGCTGCCATTCAGGCGCTGTCACCGATACCCAAACGCCTTTTGTTGTTATTGTCGCGAACCCCCCCCTACTCCCCCCCGCCCTCCCTGCTAGCGATTGCAAGCACTGAATTCAGATACTCGTTGCTTGACCCCCCCCCCCCCCCCCCCGCCACCTCCTCTTTTTATTATTATTGTTGCATCGCTTCAATTGAAAAGCGCATGCATCATATGCTCTTTTTATGCCCCCCCCCTCCGCTCCTTGTAGCTCAAACTCATCACTCACACTCAATTTGCACGCGCATCCATCACTTTATTTTTTCACACTCGGAATATCCGGCGTGGACACCGCATTAGGAACGACACACGTGCTCAAAATGTGCACCGCGTCATACTGAGCGTTGTTCCTAATATTTTGCTCTTTGAAATAAGATGCATGACCTGTCATGAGAGTAGTAGATTATTTGATACTAGTCATTTGTATTGGGTAATAGAAACGACAGCTGTTTTTAATATTTAGCTTTCTTTTAACTGATCAAATCAATACGAGGGCAGCTGTAATATTGAAAATAATTCGTTGACTGTTCATCACTGTATTTTGCAATACTTGAACAAAGAGAGCTGTTGCTAATATTTTGCTTGTTCCTGTATTTACTGTATGGCCAGTAATCTCATCCAGACTAGTAACTGATTACTTTTATAAACATGACTGTTTCATCTTATTGTAGTTTGTCCTTGTTGTAGAAGAGTGTGTGGCTGTTCCTAATATTTTGGCTGCCCACTGTGACTGATATAAATGTTTTTATTAATGTTACAGTGCTGGATTTTGTTAGAGTAGTGAGAGTACTATTACAAACAGCCTCAAATAGCCTTTAAAGTGTAATCGTGCACCCTTTTGATTGTCACCTCATTTAGGAATTTGTCAATTATTTCACTTTGTAATGTTGTCAAAGTGTTAACGCACTAGAGTGAGAGCTGTTCCTAATATTATGACTTGCACTGCGATATGATTATTGTGACTGACTTTATGTAACAAATATGTTCAGCACTGTTGTAAAGACGAATCGAATTACGCTGAGAGCGGTTCCTAATATTTTGTCTGCCTCTTATGACGCATATTATTTATGCATTATTGGTAAATTTACATTGACGTCATCTTGACTTAATTTCCCAACACAGCATGTCTCTGTAGCTCGCTGAGACTTGTTTTTGACGTCTATCGATTCATGCTGAGAGCTGTTCCTAATATTTTGGCCGCCCATAATTATCGCTATTAATAACTACATGCCCGGCAATGCCGCGGGCTGGTGAAGTATATGCAGAATGCACCGATGGAGTTTACAAAGGTGCCTTTCGACCAACAAAGGTTGGAAGTATATTATGTTTATAATCGGAGTTTGAAGTGCATGGTTGTATCCAATCATGTCCGTTCATACACACAATATGAACGCTCACTTTTTGATTGACAGCTATGGGTTCTTGATTGTGGCTGTTGAAGTGTAGTGAGTCTTTCTGTGAGTTGTTGAGAATATTTGGGAGAAGCTATTACACGTTAGATCAGCGAATGATAATTAAGGCACACCTGCACAAAAAAAACTAAAACAAAAAAACACCCAGATACTAAATACGCTTTAGAAAGATGATTGAGGAAAATTCGCTTTGCGTTGAACAATCTTTGTGGAATATTTTGTTAGATCATTATAGTACGTGAGTTTTTGTGTAATTTAAACAAAGTGGCCAATCCTGAAAAAATCTTTTAGTCACCTAAGAAGTGTTAATACAACTTTAAAAAGATAAGAGTGTGGTAACCTATATCACTCTGTCTTTTTTTTTTCAAGTCATAGATCCCTTTTTTTAAAAAAAAAAAAGGTCTCTTGAAATGACGCGTTAGCATGATTATTGCTGCTGTAAATCAGACATGTTTTTTTTTTCTTTTAATTTCCCCCCCAAGCTGAGCGAGCTCGACCGACAGTATCTTTGCACAAATCTTTGTTTGGTTTCCTGCACCATATGGCGTAAATCAATCTTATTCTCAAGAGTTTTCATTTCAAATGCAAGCCCGGATGATGAATTTGTTTATTTCAGTTTTTTTTTTTTTCCTTTCCTAATTCATGTTCAAATCAAAGGATGTGAGAGTCAGCTAGCTGCAAGCTCTGGATTGGCGTGGTAGAACGGCAGGGGGGGGGTTATGAGGGGGGTGCGTCTGAAACATGTGGTGGAAGATAGATTAGTGCTTTTGAGGCCATAATTGATAAATGCCTCGCAGAAATATTGGTTGAGGGTGGCACCTTGCATCTCCCTCAGAAATAGCAGCTTGGCAATTAGAGGTAAACAAAAGCTGAAGCTGTGAAAAGTGACTCCCCTGCCTCCGCCCCCCTCCCACCCCCGTGCATCCCCTCCCCTGCAACGCTATAAGCCAAACAACACAACATGTTGTTTTTCCACATTTTTTTTTTTTTATCTATCAGCATCAATGCAAGCAGTCAAGCTAGCCACATGCGTGGTCGCCACTCGATAAACGCACGCTGGGCTTGGGGAGCTTTTGTGTTTTCAGCGCTGTTGCTGAGCAAGCGGGACAAAAAGACTTTGTGGCAAGTGAGTCAACGAGAGTCGGCCAGGATCATTTTGAAATATATATAAATATTCATTTTTGAATCTTTTTTTTTTTTTTAACTTGCCCCATTGACATCTGTATAATTTCTTTCGACACAAGACGGGAAGAATGAGATGTTACATCACACTCTTGGACAAAATGTAGTCTTACATGTTAGCCAATTATGTAATTTCGGGGAAGTTAAAAAAAAAAAAAATTTTTTTTAAATATGTATCCGTTTAGATTTCCCTCAATTTCTTGACAGCCCTTTTCACACAGACATCCAGCAAACACGTTGGCCCCGAGGACCACACAAGTAGCTTGGCTGGCCTGTTCTAAAAATAGCTCATCAATTGCCAATTTGAACATTTGCAAAGATTTTCTATTTTGTTTCGATTTTGTTTCTGGATGATTCTGACCTGTCCCGTGTGTGTCCCGACAGCCGATGCTGCGACAAGAAAAGCTGCGGGAACAGAAACGAGACCCCGTCAGACCCGGTGATCATCGACAGGTAGGACCCCCAGCTTGCTTTCTCTCGTTAGGGTGGATGGGGAGGGAGGGGGGGGGGAGTCAAACGAGCGACAAAACGGCCGAGGGGATGCGAGCCGGCGAACAAACGAGCGTCCTTCCCCTCCCTCGGCGCTGCCAGACGGCGCCGGCTCGGGCCGACTCGCATCTTCTGAGCGGGGGGGAGGCGTGGGAGTGGCTGAGGGGGGGTCTTTCCCAGCTACCTGTGTGCCGAGGGGGCGGTCAACCACCTGGATGGTGGCGGGGGTTGTTTAGTCGCAGGTGGTTCAATCACTAGAGGATCACGCTGGGAATACACCTAATTAGCTCGGGCAACTTGGTGTTTATTTGGCTGGTGCACCCCCTTTTGTTTATCACGCCGTCAGACGTTACCTCCACCAAGGAGCTTTTTTTGTTTGCCAGCGATTTGATGATATTGTGGAAAAAAAGTTGACTCCCAATTGCTAAAATAGATTCACGTTTAGACTTTTGCAGGACTGTACAGGCCCTTTTTCCGAATCTTAGCAGCAGGTGTAAAATATGATGGGAATTTTTTTTTCTCCCTTCACCTTGGGGGAGGTCTGCGCTCCTTTCTATCTCCTCCTCTTGTGCTGCTCGCACCTGGAGGGGAGCCGCCGCATATCTGTGACCTTCCCTTTTCCCATCCAAAGTGGGCGAACAAACGCGTCGCTCCCCCCGCCGTGGATAAGTCATGCTGAATATGTCTTGTGCACGTTAAAGAGGGGAGCTGGGAAGAGGTGTGTGTGTGTGTGTGGGGGGGGGGCATCTCAATGTAACTTTCAACATGTCGTAGAGATGGATTATTTTGTTCCATTATTTTATTTCAAATTTTTCTTCAAATTTGTAATAGACTCTTTCATACATATCAAAGCTGAACAGTGGTGCCTTGAGATATTCCAAAACCAAATTCTTTTTTTTTTTTGTAAGACAAATTGCACTCAATGGTATTATACTGTAAACAACTGCAATAATTTCTGCCCAAGAAAGCCGGATCACGTTGAGTACAAAACAGTACCTCATGTCTTGTGCTTCTGTGTTCTTCATCTGTGGTGTCCATTGGGCTCATGACTGCCGCCAACAGGTCATGTACGTCCACTGTAAGTGAATTGGTAGCAACTGGATGTTGTTTTATCTCGTCTTGTCTTGAGGCAGAAGCGTAGTCGAGACATCTTTCCAATGTCCGGCAAAGGCGGGAAATTTCTGGAATGAGACGGCAATGACATGAATACTTGGTCAGGTTGAATCTTTCAGTCTTGAACAGTTTGAACACGCCCCCAAAAATGGCAAACATCAGATATTCAGTCAGATTTTCACGCTGCAACAAAACCAAAACAAAACATGCAAAAAAAACAACAACACAGATGTACTATTTTTCAAGGACTTAAACTGCTGTCAGCCACTGCTCTCACCCAGACACTCCCGCCACCCGTCTAAGTCCCGCCTCTTAAAGACACATGACACTGCAATACATATTGTATTTTCTGTCTATTTTACGCTGGCAATTCTTTTAATACTCAAATCCATTTACAAGTCATGCTGAATGCATTTTACGCGGCTTGAGGAGGTGAGGCAGGGCGAGGGGAGGGGAAGGCTGCGAGGGGGCATCCGAATGTAACTCTCACCACGTCGTAGGGAGAGACAGCAATGCTAATGTTTGACTAGGCGGAATCACTGTTTGCTTAGCGGCGAATGCCTGCTATCTGACAGAGGGGACAACTCTCTTATTAGTAATCAAATCGGGCTGAGCAGTTGTTGCTGCCACTCCACTCCAGCCGCTTCTCATGCATGGGGAAGTAGGAGCCGGCTGCCCTGGGAGCCTGGATGGATTACCGCAGCTACTGCTGTCTGCAGGGCAAACTCACACACACACACACACAAGGACACAGACGGAGGGGATGCTGCATGCAAAAAAGCGGGCCACGGCGCTTTCATGTCGCCTCGGTGTCATTCAAGAGTTTCGCACGCGCATTGTTCCGCAATCGGACGGACAAAACGTGTAACTTAAGTACAAGGCGAGCGGGATGAACGCGAGGGGAGGAGGAAGAATTAAAAGTCAAGCAAGGAGAAGGGCTGGGAAGAGAAAAGGAATAGGAGGGAGTGGAAGAGAGAGAGAGAGGGGGCGGGGGGTATTGTAAGCTAGACCGGCTCAGGGAAGGGCTCGGGTTTTCATTGTGGCCGCTCTGAATGGGAGTGGAGTATCCCTTTCCTGGCACAATGAGCGGCTCTGTTGAAACACAAAAGCATATGTTCCTCATTAGACCCTCCCATTGTCTCCATGTCGTAACTATGAGACTGTCAGCGCGCCCTCGCGGACCCTCGCAGGTTCCCAGTGACTGGGGGAGCCTCACTATTTAAAAAAAAAAAAAAACAGCCCAAGCGGGACCGGGTTACTCCCCCCCTTCCCCTTCTTGTCCTTTTTACGCCGGTGTGTTAAATTATTCGCGGCGGCTGCTCCAAACTGGCGTGTTTTACGGCCGTTTGTGTTACATGTGTCGCCCTCGCACGCACGTCATTACGAGGCACCTGCGCGAGCGAGCCAGCGGGGCCGCCTGATTACTTCCAATCCACTTGACTGACGCAAGGTTCGGCCGCCGAGGTCCGAGAGCCTGAATCAAGCGCGTCTGCGTACAATTACAGTGTGGAAACCCAACCTTTGGAAACACAACAGCTCCGCTGGGAATTTAAATGGGGAGGGGGACGGGGGTACAGTTAAGTTGCACCTGAACTGAGTTTGAACTGGACGATTTTCCAAAAACGGGACGGCCATTAAATTCCAAGGCCCCCGAGAAACAATGGTTGCCACATACGTGGTGGCTGTGACATGAGGAAATGAGACTTTGCCACAAAGACACCTTCAGTCCAGACATTTTGCACAAAATCCAGCTTTTCCTTTGAGTTAGAATGGATTTATGCAAGCAACACAGAAAACTGAAGTTTTCAATTAAATGTAGCGTATTACTTTTTCATACAAATTATTTTCTTTTAGTGACATTTAAAAAAAAAAAAGTTGTATTGGGTGTTGGAGTTCACATATTAATAAATTAAATCTTTTTTTGTTGCAAGGATATTTTTTTTTAATCAACTGATCATTTAAGTGGGTCAGAGGTTAAAAGTAGGGCAGTTGAGTTACTTTTTGTACACAATCCTACTATTTACACTAAACACTTAAAATTGAAGGGTTTAAACTTTGATCGAATGTTAAATTGGCTAATTCAGCAAAACATTTTAAGTTTTGCTATTGTGAAATTTGCATTTCACAACAAAGAAATACACGTAAAAAAACTCACAAAACTGCTTCGACGCAAACAACTTGCTTGCTTTGTTATCCTAACCAACATTGTTGCCATACAAGTTAGTAATGTATATTTTTTAAAGTTAGTATTCCAACTTAAATTATGATGTCATGTTTATAGTTATATGGAGTTACTGGGTTGGAGTCAGGGCACATCTGTTCCATAACGTGACTCATAAAAATATTTGGGCGTCTGCTAGTCATTCAGAAAATGTCCATTTTCTTTCTCCTAATTAAACAGCATTACTTTTCATACAACATCTCACTACTAATGGTGTCATATTTATAGTTTTATTATAGTAAAGGGGTTAGAATCAGGCCACATCTGTTCCAGTCATAAAAATATTTGAGGGGTCTGCAAGTCATTCAGAAAATGTCGATACTCTACAAAGTAAAAGATCCACAATTTTTGTCCGAGATTTTAGTATGTATATCCTTTTTTTTGGTAGAAAATCATAATATTTATGCGCTGTGTAATTGTAGCTCTAAGCAATTAGGGGGTTACAATAAGAACATACGAGCCATAAAAAAAGTTTGGGGTCTGTTAGTCATCCAGAAAATGTCACTTTACTACTAATTGACGTGTATATGCAGTCAGGTGGTTCGCTCGCTTTGATTTCCTCCGTGGGGGAGGGGCCGAGCACAATCCAACTAACATTGCCATTCATTTTGTGGTTCTGAGGTTGAAGTTGGAACACATTAGTCCCATGTTTGCGGATAACCCAGAAAATGTCACTTTTCTCTTCAGTGGCTTCCTTTTTTTCCCTTCTTCCCCCCGTACAAAATCTGAGTAAATTCTCGTGAGAACAGGCTCCTTGGACTGTATCATTGATGGCGTTCACGCACTGTAACATTTTCCCAGATGGTAACGCGGGGGCGGAGGGGAGGGGAAAGGGAAGGGGAGGCGTGTGCTGCTAGCTGGCATCGAGCGAGACATTAACTGGCGTTCCCATGGATCTGGCATGTCCGACAGAGTTTGGGAAACTTATCATTCCAAATGTGTCCTATTTTCCTGCGGTCAGGCCAGACATCTGTTTACCCTATTTTCCCTTGGAGTACTAATACTATTTTTTTTTTTTAAAAACACAAGAGGAAGGATTCGCTTTTTAAAAAAAAAAAAAGTTGCTGCGATATAGAGAGCCAACAGCTGTCCCATAGTTTCAGCACTGCTTGCTCTTTAAATATTTCAACAGTTAAATTTGATGCCTTTGCATTATTCAGACGCATTTTCACATGAAGGGAAGTTGCGTTTTTGGTGGATTTGTGACTTTTTATGTCTTCGGGGAGCGTCGGTGCACTGCGAAATGAGCCGTTTCGATCGTGCCCTCATTTTCTTGCAAAAAAAAAAAAATCAAACACTCAAGTCTTGGCGCTAGCGTGGAATGAACGACTCATTTTTGTTAGCGAAGTCAAATCAGTGTAATGTTTTTTTAAATTGAATTTGGTAAAAAAAAAAAAACTCAAATGAGATGACCTTGCAAAAAAATCACATATTAAATCACAATCGCAATATTGGGGGGACTGGCGCAATTAGATTATTTTTCCAAATGATTCCGTCCACGATCACAGTTGGGTAATAATCGCGCGCGGATTTAGCAGATCCCCGCAGATGTCACATTTCTAAGTTAATGGTGCCTTAAAGTAAGTGGGGGTGTCGCTTTATTCAGTGGGTAATTTGAGTCTTTAGAATGATAGTGATGAGATAGCCAATATGTGATTAGATGCGTCGCCAGTCTACAGTGCGCGCCGAGCATGGCGCGCATAACTCAATTTGCCGCGACTGGGGCGCGCTTGCTAGCCGTCCTCGCTCGCTCGCATATTGACTTTGTCTCCTCGCGTGTGAAAGATTAGACACGTTGTTGTGGCTCACGCATGGATTTTGTAATAAGACAACAGCGTGCCGCTGAAAGACGAGAGAAAATGACTCATTCCCGGCGTCCGGGTTCAAAGTTCACCTTTGACTCAAGAAATATGCGCTCAGAAGAGGGGGGCGGAGCCAACAAATTCTTTTTACTGGGGCGACAGCGTATTATTCATTGGTCTCTATCTACATATAATAAAAATGAGTGGCTGTTATTGTGTTTATATATATTTTTTATTGTGAACAAAGACCTTTCTTTCTGCACCAGATAATTCACTTATGCCGCAGTATAGCGCCACCTACTGATAAGGAGGACTTGCACAACGTGTGCATGTGTGTTAAAAAAATATATATATATATATATATACACACACACACACATGCACGCAAACACACACACGCAGGCACATGTGTGAGTCTTCTTGGGGGAATCCAGATGATGTTCGCATCCGCGTATACCGACCCACCCCGGATCCAAACCCACGCCGCCCGCCTCCTTTCATTCCGGCCGTCGAGGCACTCCCTTTCACTTCCTGTCACAAAAGGTCAAAGAGCAACGACCTCTGGAGAGCAGCCCAGCCGTTGAATAATTCATGACATTGACTTGTTATTTTCTCCCCTTGTCTTCTTTTTGGTCAGCACACGCACACAGCAAAGAGCTTGCGGGCGTGCTGCGGGAGGCTTTTATTCATTTAGCTCATTTATAAAGGCCTCAGCACACCTGTTCTTGTGTTAATGCAATTACATTTTGGCCTAATGTACATTTTGCTTAGCCCCCCCACCCCACACACACACACATCGTCGTGTCTCTCATTAGCTGGCCTGTATTTTCCAAATGACTTTGCGTTCTCGTTCATTTGCGTAACACCTACGAGGTCATTTCCCAGAGTGCACTTGACTTGTTGTCAAGTTGTTTACCAGAAACAAAAGGTGGCAGCCCTCGGACGCCTCGACCCCCCCCCCCACACTTTACCGTCAGCATCGCGCAGACAGAAATCTGGGTAAATTTCCGAGCTCCCCATCTGTTTTTTTTGCAAAATTGTGATTACCTTCAAAAGCTGAACAAATGCCAGTATTTATAAGGTCAGGCCTTTATGTGGAAATGTGATGTAAATGAGAATCAGCGAAAGGGGACATTAAACAAAATTAAATTCATTGTCTCCGTTAATGTCATTTACATTTTTGGCTAAGCCGCGCTCTGTCAAAAGAGGATTTCTAAAACCATTTTAATTGCGCGATGGAGAGGAGGGCGTGTTTGCGGCGGGCGTCTTGATAACCTGCGTCGACCGCTCTGTTTATGAAGCGCCTAAATGACTTTTCTTTTTTTTTTTTTGCACCGCATCTGCACGGAGGCAATTAAGATGGCACTCAGTCGCCGGTGATAATCTGCTGCCTCCTTAATGAAAATCATAAAAGAGGAAGGGGTCAGTGTTGTCGGGGATTGCGGCAGGTGCTTTCTTTCTATATTTACACACCTGCGGGCACTAATGAACTCGCCCCGCCGGGTGTCACGTCGAATTCAATTTTTTAACATCTAAATATTTCATGTTTGAATGCAAAACCTTTGATCATCCACCGATATCGAGTACCGATACTTAAGTGCTTTTGATACGTGAAATATATGCCAAGGAAGTATCGGCAGCCTACCCGATAAGTAAAATAAGGCTGATTATCAGCCCATCCCTATAAAAGGCGGGGCCTAACGGGCTTGGTGTGACATCAGCGGGTGTGTGTGAGTGTCTGGGTGTGAGCTGTGGCTGACAGCAGTTTTACTGTTCTTCCGGCGTGGCTCTCCTTATGCTAGGGCAACACAGTAAATCGTCAGGAAAAAAAAAAAATACAGAAACGTCAGGCCAAGCGCTGAGACGGGCAGGGCCGCCGAGGTCGGCGTGACGTTGGAGCGAAGCTCGTCTCCTCCCGTGCCAGAGCAGCGAGTGCAGGAAGTGTTGAGAGCGAAAAGCTGTACTTGGCGTGCAGCCGTTGGCTCGCCGTTCGGCGAAAAATGAAACCCAGACCCTTTTCACTCTCTCTCTCTTTCTCTCCGCGAGCCAGAACCTCCGTCCCAGCGCTCCAACACGCGGGATTGGGTAATAGTGTTTCGCTAAGCAAAACATTACCTCAAATTATCCTCGCCCTGTTTTCTATTCCCTCCTCCCTCGTGTCAGTTTTATCGCAGTTTGTAAATGTCAAGACGCGCACAAAAGACGCGCGGCGTGAAAGGATTTTTTTTTCTCTTTCTCTTCCTCCTCTTCTTCTTCTCCTTCCAAATTACGCTCACATGTTTGGGTTCGCATGAGTGGCGGTTGCACGTAAACGCGGTGCCTGGCGTTCCCCGGGGACGCCCACCTCACCGGGGTAGCGTTCCCTAGTGGCATCAGCTAATGGCAAGACTTGACAACAGCAGAGGAGCCGGGGGTGTTGTGTTTTACTAGCGCTGAGCAGGGGTGATGACTTTAACATGTGTGCGCACAAGGAATGTTTGCGTGTGCGCGCGTGCACGTGCGCTAAAGAGAAGCGAGCGAGGTGCACACGCGGGCCAACACAGCCACGGTTCGGCTTGATGGCAGTGAAAGACGAAACATGGTTCCACATGTGTTGAGAAAGCGCAGTCCATCTGTCCATGGAGACAACCCCCCCCCCCCCCCCCTCCCCAACTCGCCACCCACTTCTCTTTCCCCTTCGTTCTTTCTCTTCCTTCCTTCCCTGGCTTTCGCTGCTGACAGAAACAAGGCCAGAGTTGGGCTGATGGGACGGACGCCGGCGCCAAGAGCAACACGCGTTGCATGAGGGGAATAAGAAAGGCTTAGAGCGACTTATTACCTCCACCAAGGAGGTTTTTGCTAGTGAGAGGGTGTGAAAAAAAAACACATAAAAAAAAGGGGGCTGTGTCTATCTATGACCAAAAAAAGTATCTGGAGTCGTTGCAAGGACATTATCGTTTCATTTTTAAAGATAATTGAAAATAGATCAATAGCTTTTTTAATTCAAAAATTTAAAATTCAGCTACCATCCTTCATTAAAACCAGACTTTGTGTTGAATAAAAATAAAAGATCTGTATTTACTTTAGAGAACAAGCCACATTTTTGCCTATTTTTTTTAATTTTTGCATAAGGGATGGATTTTTTTGAATTCTTAATAATCAATAAATCCACTAAACAATCGACGTATGAATCGATAAAAACAATCGTTCGTTGCAGCCCTACTGCATAACCTGAGCTACACTGAGGAACAGAGCACCATGTCATTATTTTTTATATATTCTTATATAATCATATTTCATTATTCATGTCTGTTTTTATGGAACATCCAAACATTCCAATGCACTAACAGACGCACGCACGAGTGGCGTTGTGGCGCTACGTAGCTACGTAGCCATATGTCTGTTTGTTTTGACTCTTGTCAGCCATTTGGTGACATTTCCCGCCACCTCTCAATGCACAGAGCGCAATTCCTGCCAGTTCTCATAGCTGCTTGTTAAAACTTACATCCGCCGTCTCGTTGTTGCGCTTGTGCGGCTTTCTCAGCGAGGGCGAGTGATTTATTGGGATATTATGACAGAAAACAACCGATAAAAGACTCCTTCCCCCTCGCAAGCGAGTCGACTCGACTGGAAATGGTACATTATTGAAATTAAAGCCGGAGTAAATAAAACATGTCACTCTTCCTCAAATATTTAGCGCTGCTGTATAATTGACGGCGATGTCGTTTGGTGGCCTGAAGCATTAATGACGCTTTGCCAAACAGAGTCTGTAAAGAGCCACCGCTGTTTTTGTTTTTCCCCTCCATGTTTTTTTTTTTTTCCTCCTTTCCTTGGCGTGTTCTCGCTCCCATTCTGTCCCTATTAGGTTTCCCTTAATTGTCAAACAAACTGTTGGGTCAACCTCAGTCGTATCTGGCCGTAAAACAACGGATCGGGCCGGGTTGAGGGATATATGTGGTATTTCATGGGAGGCGGAGTAATGCTGGGGTTTTATGGTTAAGTACCAGTTCACGCCCATGCCATTTGTTTCGCATTAGAGTGGAGGTTTTGTAAATCAGATCAATATGTTCGCCGAGATGCGATTCCTCGCCGGGATCTCCCGACCTGTTCTTTCCTCAAGTATTTTTCTTGAGGGGGGATAAGGAGGGGGGTTGCTTGTCAATGAGAACCTCTAACCCCCCCCCTCCCACTACCCACTTTCTCCCATGCGTTTATTTCCTCTTTCTGATTTTTTAGTGTGTTGTGGTTTGTTAACAAGATGATGTACGATATTTTATGAAAACAAGCCGACAAGTCGGTAAAGAAGTCAGGCCAGGGTGAAAAATGAAAACTAAGTCGTGGAAAAAGTGCAGTTGTAGCTGTCTGGTTCCTTTTAAATGGGGTTAAAATTTGTTTTTCTTTAGATTTTTTTTCTATGCATCCTACAGTTATCATTTGAATATTTTCTATATCCACACTAACATTCATATTGATAAAAAAAATAAAAAAACAAGTCAAATTTTTTTTTATTAATGCACCTGGGCTTTTTTTCTCCACTCTAAACAGTGTTTAAAAATTTGACTATTTCTAACTACACCCCAAAAATTGTGGAACAAATAAATTCCATCCAAAATATTTTGAAAAATATACATGTTTTTTGTCATCATTGGACGGCAAAAAATTGCGCAAGCCTTCCTCCCATCTCCGTTTCCCCTTCGCTCCATCTATTTCCATTTTCTGAATGTTGCAATTTGTAGTGTGACACGGTTGAGATTAGGACAGGCCGAGCGCTCGTAAGATTCCATCGGACATGCTCCTGCTGGCGTGAGGTCACGGGACATGCGATTGTGTGTGTGTGTGTGGGGGGCTATTCAGCGAGAGGGTCATCAGTTACCTCGGGGAAACGAGCTGGTCCGCCGGCTGCTCCGCCCGGGGCCCCCAGGGGCTCCCGGGATGTATCGGAGCAGAGGTCCCGGCGGAAAGAGCCCTGAACCGGTGTCATTTATTACAAGTGACAAGTTATTTCTAACTATGGCCGTGTTTTGATTGGTTTACAAGGCTGTCGTTTGGAACGGTAACCACAGCTTCCTCCCCATCTGCACTCACAAATCACAAGCAAATGATGAATGAAGCTGAATTAGAACAAAAAGGTTGAAAATAAAATTCAAGCTAAATATTTTCACATGGCTTCGTTCTCGCCACGGGACATCTTTCGCCGCGCATCTCGGCTTCGAAACATTACATCGGTGCTATTAATGGTGTGTTTTCACAACGTTTGACCATTGCTCTGCACAGAGGGTCACCGGGGTGTTCTGCACAGCACCGCCCCCCTCCCCATTCTTTTTTTTTTTTTAACTGCCGACCCCAAACTGCGTTAATGATATATGACAGAAATTTCCTTGTGCTGGTTCAGTGGCAAGAAAGGTCTTGGCTAGTCTATATCAATCCATCTGACTTATGTTCCCATGTCTTGAATTACCGCTTGATGGAAACCTGCTGCGGGCTTCACTTGCCAATTGAAATCAGATCTCCTCCACAGCCCGGTGTGATATTGATCCATATTCAACACCCAGGCTGCAAATCGATCACTATTGATTTACAATAAAAAACCCTCCTCTGCTTGTTCAGCATTGCGGTCGATGCTTTAAAGCAAAAAAAAAGGAGGGGGGAGGAGAAATGAAAAAGAAGAGGAAAAAACTGGTTTTTACAGCCGTGTCGTGGTGTTGAAATAGCGAAAGGAAAGGAAATGTGTCATTTCATTCGACAAGGTGGCGGCGGGGGTGACGAGAGCGAGTGAGCAAACCTTGAACCGTGAGCGATGATGCGAGCCCGCCGTGTGAGACCGAGCAATAAAAAACGCTTTTACAGGATGACACTTGTATAAGGACTCATTTACGGGAGGGGAATTAGCGAGCCCCCCTCGCTAAAGCTGTCATCCACCAAGTTGACGAGCAAACGTAATGACGCCTTCCTGCCACCCAACCAGTCCCCGTTAACGGCGCTGGAACGGACCAAGGCGACCCCGCTCACTTCCAGTCCAGATCCACTTTTATTCCTGTCACATCTTAGTCCTAATCTCTCGGACTTCCTCCCCTCCGCCAAGTAACTGTTCCCATCCAGCAGGTCCCGGCGCCGACATCTGAAAGTTATTATCCCCAATCTCTGACATCCAGGAGTTTACAGTTATATAATGATGGGGAAAACCACATGTCCCCAGAGGCAGAGAACATTTTTGAGATGCCTCTCCATCTGTTTTTAGGGGGTGGGGGGGGGGTGTAAACCCTTTTCGGGCCAAAGTCAGAATGGCGAGTTGTTGTTTTTTTGGAACCAGCCAGGCTGGGAGTCATTATAAGGGGTGATAAAGCAAATCCAATTGGGTCAAATTCCCCCCCCCCAATACAGTGCTGGTGGCACCGGCTCGGCCCGCCTGGCCGCCTCCCCGTAAGTGCTGCTTGTTTGTTTGTCCTAGAGAGGCTGGGCCGGGGGACTAATGCAGGCCCGGGGGCCAGCCGGGTCGGAGGCGGCGGGTGAACCCGAGCCGCCTGGTGCAGCAGTCAGCGTTCTCTGGCTGCCGGCTCACTCTTGTTTGGACTGCAGCTCCGGTTTGCTTTCTTAGAGGGAAGCTGAGCCTCCGTAATCATTGAGCCCTTTTGCCCGTTGAGGAGGAGTGGGGGGGCGGTGATGACATCGGTCTGCGGCAGCCTGGTCCGATCCACGACCCCTCCCTCGCCTCGCCCCGCCCTTTGCTGCTCCTCACATATTTATTTTCTCTTCTCATTGTATGCTTGAAGTCACAGCGTATTATGTTCGGACCTCATGCGCATGCATGACGAGGTGCATGGCGTAAAGCTGTGGGCTTTGTTTTGACTAATAACGTCAGGGATTAGTGACGTGCTGACCTCGGTGTAATCTTTATTAGGCCCAGAGTGTGCAAGTGCCCGAGTGGAACGTCCCCAAAGTCATACAATTTGAAATTAGAGCAACATTTCAAAGGGAAAATATGCTTCTGAAGTCCACGCTTAATCTGAATGACAAGACGAGAAGCAAAGCGCTACAAGACACTCTGGAGGACACTTAGACCAAAATTGAGCGCTGGTGTAGTTCATCGGTCCAAAAGAAGGTAGAATTTTCAAGAGCGCAGAGAACCTTGAGGGCGAGTTCTGTAGCGCTGTTTTTAAATTTTGACCAATTAAAAAAAAACTTTCTTGGATAAGACAATGTCCTATTTTTACAGATAGTAAAGTTTTTAGTAACGTATCTCTAGTGTAATAATTTTCTATGGGAAAAATATGTTGGACTTTTTGTATGCTAGTGATGTAGCACCACTAACTTGGCTGACTGGCAAAAAGCCTACAAAAAAAAAAAACACGCCGTCCTTTTGCGTAATACCACATCACAAGAATGCCGTTTTTTTTTTTCGTGCAATCATTCCGCTATCATATGGAGATGTTTCCTCTTAAGTGTTGGGAGCCCCTTCGCTGCCTCTCGTGCCCCCCCTGGGCTCGCCTTCAAAATGTTTTATTCAACATCACCACTCTGTTCTGTTTTGTTACGTTATTGAAATGGCTTGTCGATTCGAATAGAGTCAACCCTGGTGGGCCAATCTCATTGTAGCCAGTGGAGAGTGAAAGCCATCACTGCACCATAGACCCCCCCCCAAAACACACATACATACACACACAGATTGGACGAGAGGAGGGAGGGGGGGGGGTAGAGAGAGCGCCTCCTCCAGATGGAGATGGCAGATACGACGGGGGGAAATGTCCGGGCTATTTTCCAGGCTTTCCATAATGGCAATCTAGCCCTTGCTTGCTTATTAAGTTGTGCACACAAGAGGAGTGGAGGGGCGAGATGGAGAGCAGAGGAGATAAGGGTTAGGACAACGGGTGAGGCGGCTGGGGCGGGCGGGGCGGTCACCTCCACATTGTAGGTGTCAAGCAGACCCTGTCGGCGAAAGTGCGGGTCATGTGGATAGATGATTGTCAAAGCGTTGATATAGCAACACCGCAGAGCGCGTGATAAGATTTGTTTGTGTTTTGTGCGGGAGAAAGTACCACACAGGGGTCAGGGAGGTCGACTCGGAGGGGTCACCGGGTCCTACTCGGAGACGAGGGGGTGGGTACCTGAGTAACCTCGCATGGGGAAGCCATTTCTCAGGTTCCTTAGAATGATGTAGGGAGGGGGGGTCGCATCGGAGGGCGATCTATCAGACGCGCAGACAACATGGCAGCTACCGCGGCTAAACCGAGTGAGACGGATAGGCGGGAGTCCCTCATACGTAACGGCGGCAGCTTGAAGACGACAACGCTGAGTGTTATGGATGCTTGACATTGACCCGCTGTACGGCGCCGGCGTATTCATCACCGCTTTAGCACACAACAACAACAGTCCATTTGAAGCGGGCGGGCGGGCGGGCGGACGGAAGGGGAGAGCGCTACTTCGCTTACACTGCGCTTGTCATCCGTGAATATGAGAAGAACAACGCAGCTCAATTTTTTTTTTAAAATGTTTAAAAAGAACGTTCTTCTTTATCACAAACCTGAGCAAAATTGCGTTTTGGGGGTTCTGGAATACATTAAGAGCATTTCAACTCTTTTTGACGGTTTGGTCACGGTACAAATGGAACTCGGCAAGGTATCACTTTATCTCCTGCGGGAATAATTATTTGTCTTTGCTCAGCGCATGTATTTGATAGGCCATAAGTCGAAGCTGTGATGTCACACCGAGTTTCATTCCGATCTGATCCAGATTGCGCATTTGGCAGCAATTTGAATTTAAACACGGAAAATCCCATTTAACATGTTCAGGCGCTCAGGTTGTAACTTCTCATGACCTCATGCGGGATCTTTATGCACGTGGCTCCCTCGGGTGTAGAAATCATTTCACATCCGGACGAGACCTCACTTTCCCCTCTCGGACTATTAACGTACGAGCGGTTCGCAGGTGACAAATGTTTTGCGTAGCTTGATTATTTTTCGCTCGGCCTCTTCTTTCTGCTTCTCGTCAAGGCGATTGCGTTTTGAGCGGTGTCGCAGTTCTATCGCGCCGCATCCGCTTTGGAGCGGACGAAAGGCTCTGAAGCGTACATTTTTCTGCGAATGAAATATTTGTTTACACGTCGGCTTGTCACACTGCGCAACGACAGTCGTGATGCTTTTATTATTCCTCTGCCGTCGTCACCCCCTTCCTTCTTCTTCAGGGTAAAAAAGGCTAGTCTACAAAGTGGCTTTTTGTCGTTTGAGAGAAGTAAACTTCATCAGGTCGACGGCGAGGTGCGCTTCACGTGTCACTCAGCGGCGCTCGCGCCTAATGAAATGCTGCATACAGATTTCTGCCTGCGGGCTCGGGGGGATAAGACCGCGCTAACAGAATGAAACAAACCCATTCCCATCGCCTTCACTCACTTCCCGCGCACAAACACACACGCTTGCTGGAGAGCATCCATGTAAGGAGATCCAAATCTGCAATTTATTCAAATATTGATATTTCCACATGTCACCAGAAAAGGTGCCTTGAAATTTCCTCAGAGTACGGCTGTCAAAAAAAATAGCAGGAAATATGTCAGATAATTCATAAATGGAGTTCAGCGCCGCAAAGTCAGTTGGGAACGGCAAGGGGTGGGGGGTGGGGGGGGGGAATAAAATATAATATGCTTGTCAATGAAGAATCGCGGCAATATTACTGAAGCCGACGTTTGTTCTTCCATCACGTCAACGCAAACAGCCCCACGTCGTGTATTTGTGTACGTGCGTGTATGTTTGCGTACGTCTGTGTGTCCAAACATGTTGGTGTATATTTATGCATGCGAATGTGTGTGTGCTTTGGCCATGTTGTGGCTTCTACTTAGATGTGTTTGTTATCTTTCCCCACCAACGCACCCCAGTTCCCATCCCCGAGCAGCCAATGGGGAGAAGCGCGTCCTCCTCCCGCAGAGGTCCGCAAACCGGACGTCGGCCGGCATGTGTTTTGAATTAGGGCCCCCGAAAAACTGCGAAGGACGCCTCGGATGACGTGAGGCCGCTCGCGGAGCAAATTCCATTCTGCTGAACGGCGGAGGAAAAGAGCTCTCCGGAATCCTTCGAGATTTTTTTGGCCAGAGCTCTCGCGGCGATTAAAATAGGGCGGAAACCAATAAGTCATTGAGTCATGGAGCAAGGTCCCATGAAATCTCTTCGTGCTGTGTCACACCCAAATCAGCTCACCAAGATTAGTCTTTTTTCCCCAAAAAATGAGAAGGGGAAAAAAAAAAGTTTGTCCGGAGAACACCAACAAGGCCATTATAACTTCTGATGATCAGCACATTTGCTACCCGGGCCTTCAGTGTGGACTTCATCCACGGCAACGAAAATACGTATATACAACAAAGGCAAAATAAGCCAATGCAAGTGTTCCAGGAAGCAGTGCACAATGACAAAAACTTTTAAAAATCCACAAAATCCATCATACCCGCCATAGATACATATATCGAATGCATTAAGATCACTACGGCCTTGTTTTGCTAGTCAAACTTAGCTTTAACAAGTTTTGCTCCTGCCAGCCAATCAGAAAACAGAAAAATGCCGATGCCAGGGGACGAATCCAAAACCCGAGTGGTTTAAGAAACAGTCACATGGCCATGCACACTTTTGGCCAACGGTGGTTTTGGTTATTTATTTTAATTCCACAAAGGCGGGCACTTCTAACATTCCCACATTTAGACAAAAGCAGTGATTTGCCACCATCTTTTGGCCTGCATAGACCATCGTAAACCTTTTAGGGGGGCTGTCAATTACTCAGGTCAGTGCTTCTGGTAGTGTTTTGGCCAGCCTAGAAGGCCTCCCTCGCCCTGACCACCCGCCACCGCCAATGATGCATGGCCCGACGATGCGCTGCCAAGACGCGACAGAATAGCGGCGCGCATATCTGCGGCGGTCATGTGATGCCATAGTTCACAGCAGCTGATGAGATGCAGTTTGGCACAGCTTGGGACCCATCTGGGAGATGGAGATACGCAGACAGGGGAAGTATTTTACGGCCACGCATCTGCGCACTCGAAGAGCTATTTAGCATATGCTGCCGTAGAGGAGAGGAGTTGTTTTGCCGCCGCCAGCTGCAGCGAGCGTCGTCATTGCTCAAAAAACAGCCGACTGAGCGGCTGATCCGTCGTACGCCGAGCGGGATATTGTTTTACATTCGCGCCACGCGTCACAAGACGCTGCCTATCATTACTGATGGAATGTCGCGTCACGCTAGCTGTCGGCAAGTCGGGAGTATTAGCCTTTGAGTCAAACATGACTGAGAATCGAATGAGCATGTGGTTGCTTTGGCTAGCTGTCAGCGGCAAACACTAGGGGGAGCTTCATTTGCGGAAGACTTCTGCTTTTTTGGGTTATGACCTAGCTTGAAAGCGGCGTAGCCTGTCGCTAAAATATGCTAACGTAGAACTCGAGAGTAAAGACGTCTACGTCTATAAGGTTCTGTAGTTTGCTAGCTCTGATAAAATGAAGTTTGAAGTGATGTAATTGTTAAGCGTGGATATTTTGCCACAATGTTTGTTATGACCCCGTTTGAGTCACACACAGCTTGCACATTCAAACAATGTGTGCACTTACAATTGTGGGACACAAACTCCATGGTGGGAACGAGTTGCACATGACTGCGGTCGGTCCGTTGCGCGATAAATTTGGGGAAGCCGGCAACCACATGAAAGCCGTGTTTTCGTTGCTTTGACTCATCCCGAGCGCGTGGGAATTTGTATCTGACGATCCTGCGTAACCTTTGAGTTTAAAACTTGGAACGCGGCAACACCGAAATTTTAAACACAATCTCAACAAAAATAAAAACACTGTCGACATAAATCATGTCGAGATAAATCAAACACAAACGTGTTAAGTCTGACACATTCAAGCAAACACATATGACAATGATCAATGTTAAAAAAATATGCTTTGCAATTTTTTAAACTGTTTTTTTTCTGCCAAAAATCAGCATAGGCCTAAGAAACCAACTACTACCAACTAGGCTCCGCCTCTTTAAGGCACACATGTGCAGGGAATATGCACAGCACTTTCTATCCATTTTATGGTTGCAATTTATGATCAAATATAATTCCTATAAAAGTATATTTGAAGTCTTATAGATAGTCCTGCCCACTTTGTGGTCAAAACATGACCAAGAGTCTGAGCGTCTGATATGCGAGGCCATCCGGGGCACGGCAGGCGTTTGACAGTCCGTGCAGCCTGTCGAGCCCCGCGCGACATCTCCACACAGTGTGTCCACAGCGGGGGCCCTTGGCGCTGTCATCTGGGCCCACTATGGCCCAGTGCTCTGCTGACAGTGAGAGGGTAAACGTTTACCACCTCAATCCCCCATTAACTCGGTGAAGGCGCTTCGATCCGCTGTGAAAATAATGATATTGATCGCCGCTGCGGCTCTACAAACCAAACGCTCGCAACTAAAAGAGGGATGGGCCTTTGCATTAGAATACGGGATTTTCCAGGATAAAAGAGTGTTTGGATCTTGTTATATTTCGCCTCTCGTCCATCTCCCGCCCCCCCTGCTCGTATCTGCAAAGATTAGCCTTGCCTCTCGCCTGCAATCTCACAACAAATGACAACATCATTGCTCGGGCCCCTTTCGAATACAACACAAGTGCGTTGTAGCGACATTAACTTGCAACAAACCCCCCTAATAGACCCTTGTGGGTGCAGCATCTCTCCCCCGCCCGCCCTCTCCCCTTTTGCTGGGCTGTCACCCGCCTCCCTCCTCCCCTCTCCTTGCCTCCCAGCGCCAGCCTCCGAGCCTCGGTGGAGATCAGGAGCTCCCTGTCGGAGGTGCTTTGTCACGTAGCCCGGGGAGCGTGGAACTCACCCAGAGCTGTTGAACAAACACAAGCGCCGGGCCTGTCAATAGCAGCTCCGCAAACTAATTGCCTGTCAAATGAACCACCCTCGTTAAGCTGCCCTCACACACACACACACACACGCTCTCTCACAGAGCGAGAGAGCGCCGTCTTGATTCAAGGCGCAGTGATACCTTGTTAGAAGAAAAGACACACGAGTGGCACTTTTCCGTTTGCCATCTTGTTGCTGCAGTCGTTACGGGCGCGCGTGCGGCGCACTCGCCGTGTGATTGCCTTTTTTGTTATTATTAAGGAGGAGCACAACATGCGATATGGCGTGGCTGATGTAACCCCCGGCACATCAGCTGCTGCAATATTTCAGCTTTTAAAAGCACTCATTAGATGGTAGTAGAGATCCACGCGCCAAATGTTATTGTTTGTTTTTGTCCCCCCCCCCCTCCCGCTTTGTCTTCTTCTTCTTGCTGCTGTAGTCATTAGGCGCTCGAGCCCGCCGCCTTGTCTGGGTGCCTGTAACAGTGCTGTCGGATTGACACAGCTGGGGAGAGCAGCTTGAGGCTGCACGCTCAGGAATACACAGGGGTGTTCAAAGCCCCTCTCTGAATCCTGATCAGAGCGCTGCCCCGGCCAACTGATGGCCTATTAAATATACATGCGCAGAGGTCAGAGCTGGAGGTCCCGGCTTCCTCCCAGCCATGTGCACTTAAGCGGAAGGGCCGGGCAACAATGAAAACCTCCCCGGCCCGCCCCGCCTCTCCCCCCTCCCGACGGCCTCACCTCCGCGATGTACGTCAAGCGCGCCGCTCACCTGCCCGCCGTCCGACGCCCGCCTTTTGCGAAAAGGCCAAATGATGCATTTTTTACACGCTCATTATCTATTTATATTCAATAACACCCGGGACAGCTCTTTGCGTCTGTCTGTCTTTTTTTTTCTTTCTTCTTTTCACCGGCAAAAAAAACGAACAGCCCGGCTCGACCCCTCAGGTGAAGGGGAAGGAAGCCCCATAATGGCCGCTCATGATTAACATATTCAGAGTGACACGCTCTCTGTGTTCCTTCGTTAAGCCCGCTCTGTCTGACTAATGAAGTGGAGCGGCAGTTTATCAATTAACCTAGCACCCAGCCGTTGCCGCTAACTCTCTCTCGCTCTCTCTCTCTCCTCGGATGTCACACCGATCCGCCCTTTGACCTTTTGCCAGTGTCCAACAAGGCGGGACGTGGTGACAATGACAACCACACACAAACACGCGTACAAGCTAGCATGCGGCAAATGCGATTTGAAGGCCACCACGCACGGAAAAAAAAAAAGTGTCAGATTGATCGGGTAATGGGATCACGGAGAAAGATGTCTGACGTTGGCGCTTTCCAACATGGCCGTCGATCATAGCAAACAACTTAGCGGCGCTGTCTCTATTAAAAAAAGGCCTCCCTCGCCATTATGGTTCCCCCCCACCGCTGCTTTACCTCCATTTCACATTGTTTGTGTTCATTAAGACACGAGCGACCTGCCTTATCCACACATCAGAGGCGGCTCTCAAGAGTAATTGCGATGCTCTCGCAGAGGATAATGTGGTTTAAACTCACTATGGCCTGTCTATTAGGAGAGACATGATGGCGACCACAAATAATAAAGAACTATTTATTCCTCTCTCCGTGACGCTAACTAGGTAACATATCAAGGCAGCACCACTAAGGGTCTCTCTTCCTGTCAGACGTGGCACCCTTCATCCGTTCCCGACGGACCCCCCAATCCCCCCGCCCGCTTCATTTCCAACATGAGCTCGGTCATAAATGCACACGTGCCCTCATATATATTTGATAGTTAATATTTATCTTGGGCAGGGGAAGTGCACTTTACATGTGGTAACATACGATTACCTGCAATTCTTATAGCAAAGAAACAAAATCGATATGGATATATAATTCATGGCGGAGGGGCTATCAGTTTTTATGGCTCTCTATCCAGCCTCATTAAAGTTTTATCATAATTGACTGCCAGCACGAGTTTTTGAAGGCATGTTTCTCCTTCACTTTCTACCTTTAATAATTAAATATTGTTTAATTGGTTGTATTTTGAAGCACCTAGTGGGATGATAGGGAGGCTGCAGGATTCACAAGCATGAATTATGGAGTGATATGTTATGCATTAACCTGTCAGTTTGTTCATTTGTTAAGGCGGAAAAATGCGAATCTCCAAATCGAATGCGCGGGGCGCGGCGTGAACGTTGCCCCCCCCCAGACCCGACCCCTCCCCCCTCCTGTCTCTCATGGCCGTGTTAATGTGGCGACGCGACGGCTGTCACTCAGGCCGACAGCCCCGAATCGACTCAGCTGATTGGTGGTCAACTTGTTCTCCTGACGGGAGATTGACAGACGGAAAATTGCACTCTCAGATTTCACCCTTCATTCGCCGCAGTTGTTCTTCCACTCGTCAAGCCCTGCGCCGTGGCCCAGACAGACAGAGGCTTTATCCATTAGCTGCCGGCGTGGCGCTCGCTCGGATGGACGTGCGGGTGGGCGGGTTAGATTGAGGCGGGATGCGAGGGGAGATGGACGGGGGGGGGGGGGGGGGGGGGGGGGGGGGGTAGGAAGACAATCCTACATTTGAGCACTCTGAGGGAAAATCAATCATGTCATCATAAGTGAGAAGTATGGATGAATTTCATCAGCTGGCTTGTGTCCTGTTCGCGCCGTTGGCTCCCTGACTGGCCGGCCCCCTCCGATTGGCTCCCTCAATGACCCTTAAATCCAGAAAGGATGGGAGGGGAGGGGGGGTCGGAAAACACTTTAACAAGAGAAGCCTACTTTCAAGGCTGCGCTTCCCCACTTTGCCTGGGAGAACCCTCAAGTGGTTTCCCTTGACAGAGTGGTAATAGATTTACCATAGGATTGTACGCCAAAGCACCATTTTGTAAGAAAATGTTTCTCAACTCCATTCTGTCCTCAGTTGATATGATGAAGTGTTACAAAGGGCAAGGAGCATTCCGCCAACCAAAAAGACGTTCCGTAACCCCCCCCCCCCCCTCCCCACACTCCGCCCCTCCCGTCATCTCACGGCGGGGTCAGCGGCCGGCGTGCCGACACGGGGGTGTGAAGCAATCAGAAAGCGGATGAAAAGTGAGGACATGGAAATCACAGGACGAGAGATTGCGCCACGTTTACGGCTGAGTGACAAGAGTGAGGCGGAGACGGCGGCCGTAGGAAGTGAGAAGGCGAGCCGAAAAGAGAGCGCAGACGGGCGGGAGGGATGGAGGGAGGGCGGCGGTAATAAATTTAATGGCAAAATCAAATACAAAACAAATTCATTCCTCCGGACTGGACGCCTCGCTCGGCATCCCGCGCTAAGCCTCGGAATAAACTGTCACTCCTTATCGATCGCATCTGAATTGTTACCGAGATTTCTCAAAAGTAGTCCTGACACGCCTGCCCCCCCCTTGTCTGAGCCAAACCCTGAATTGTAATCTAGGGAGAGGAGGAACACGCGGACCGAGCGGCGGATCTTTCTTTTTTTTCCCCAAGACACTTTGGAGAATTCCAAAATTTCCTGTGATGAATATCGTCTGGTGGTGTTTTACGCAGCCAGCGAGCGTGAAATGTTGCTACATGATTTGTTTGCCATTTGCGACGGAGATGACATGATGAAAAAATCAATGGGCCTCACGTTTGATTTCCCGCCGAGTCGGCTAAATGACTGCTGTCGGCGTACGCCGGCTAGCGCTTGCTTCTATTCTGATGGCGTATTAATTACGAAGATGGGAGCGGCCGCCGTGGGGCTCGGAGGAGGCGGGAAAGCCGGCCTCGTATCCACTCATCTCTCGGGCTGACAGGCCCCGCTCCAGGAGAAAGGGATTTCTCCGGATTGACTGCCATTTTCTCTTCTTTAACAAGGAAATTAGTGTGTAAAGGAGATCTGTCAGGATAAAGTGCAGCTTGACTGCCGCCGCCCTCCTCCCCCTCCCCTCCCCTCCCCTCCCCTCCCTCGGCTTCCTGTTCCCGCCGCGTCCCGCAAACCGGCTCTCCCTCCATTTCTCACCCTCCATCCATCCATCCGTCCGCCCGCCTCTCTCCTTCCTTCGCCTTGCACTCGATGGCTCCCTCAGGGGATCTTCCTTGAGCATTAGCAGAACACATCCAATGTCTCAGCTACATGATTTCATGATATGATTTGTACGGGGGATTTGCAATAATCCGCAAATAAAGTTGAAAGCGAACGACTCCGAATAAGAGGCGCGACCGAAAAAAAACCTTTTTAAGATTTTCTTTATCGTCGGCGGCACGAAAAATTGTCACCGCGCCGCGTGGCGGCAATTTAGCGGTGCTGTTTTGGTTTTTTTGCCTTTTTATGATCATGATTAATTCGCACACGCAGGAAGTCGGCTGATATACATAATACATCGTTCCCCTCATTTAAATGTGGAGTTCCCGCCCGCTCGCTCGCTCGGCACATGTGATCGACATTCTGCTGCTTTAGCAGGATGTCACGCTTTGACCAGGTGATTAAAAATCACACGAGCGGCGGTGGAACTTTTCCAACGCCGGGAGATGGACAGGCCAAACCTGGCGCATTTGAAAAAAAAAATCCACACATCTCGGGTTAATTTGAAATGCACTCTGCATCTTTGATGGGAGAGGGGCTCTCAGGTAAGTGAGGGAGACAATTAGGGAATATATGTGAGTTGAGGAGCTGCATAATAAAAAAGGAAGCGGGCGTGGGTGAGGGTGGGGGGACAAAAGAGAGCATGAGAGAGAAAAAAACCGTAAATCACTATTTCCCCCATCTGGCCCCTACTGCGTCGAGAACTGCAGCTGAGGTCCGATTTCAGCCGTCAATCAGAGGCGGCGGCGCGGCGGGGTGCGCATCCTGGTGAGCGAGCCTACCCTCAAGTCATTAGCGCTCACACTGCAAGTGTACGGGAGGGAGAGAGGGAGGGAGGGAGGAGTGGCCGGTCGGTCGGTCGGGCGGGATCGCTCCGCTCCGCGCCACGGTTTAAATATCCCCAGCCTGTGACAGGATCAGTTTAGCGATCTGTAGGATTGATCTCCTCTTTAAAGTTTTGCCTGAGGCGACTCTAATTGGGAACGAGGCTGCCTCCGACTCCCCTCACTCCCTTAACTGTCAGTCTTGGCTTTGTTTACTGAGGACATGCCCAAACCTATTTACTCAATAATGAGGAGACGTGGTGGGGATGCTGCTGATCACATTCACGCTCCCAGCGGGACTCCGCCATGCCGGGGGAGGGCGGAAACATCATTTTAGACTTTTTTTTTTGGGCTGCTGAAAGTTCACTTAGAACGCAGATGAAATTTTCATCTCTCGATTTGTGGGCGAGAGACGGAGATACAGACAGAGAGAGAGAGAGCTTGTCAACCTTCAGTGCTTTTAACATTGTTTTTATCTGTCGTGGCGCTCAGTTAGCGTAAATAAATCATTCTACTCTAATGCCCTACATATGTTCTGTTATATTCAAGGCGTGTTATTTATAGAGCGTCAAATCGCAAGAAAGGGTCCACAGGTTCTAGTCCGACTGAACCGGCGGATGGCGGCCATCTGCCTTGGCAGGTTAGGGTTAAAAGAGCAAGATGGAGGCTGTTAGCACGGCGAGCAGAATGCTCATCAGTTGTGCAAAATATTATCAACTACATTCCAAACAATTTATTTATCGTATAGTACGGTCTAGCACTGTTATTTAGCCCGGCCCAATAATAGCCAAAATTGGTGTATAATTCAAACCCATTGGGGAGGAAAGTAATGACAAAATATTAAATTTGCCCCCAAATGCTGCTAGACATTAAACACACCTCCCAAAAATTGGGTGGGGGGTAAACTTTTATTGATTAATCGGCAAAATCCGTCTCAACTTCTTTAAGCTTCTTTAACTGAAAATAATTGTAATGAATTGAACCTGTCAAATATTCCTTACTAATTAGTATAAATAACCATAAAAATGTAGAAGCACCTATACGAGAATCAAAAGCCCTCTATGTACACGATCGCTCGAGAAGGGGGAAGGGGGGGGGGATTTCCTGTCACTTTATGTGAATTCCTCAGATTGTCCCTCTCATTTAGCTTGTTTTCATTTGCGCCCAGCGACAAAGCCTTTGGTGTGGATGGCGTCGCTAAGGAGTCCATTGATGCCTACTGGGATTATGGATGATGAAGTGGAGAAGCTGGTGCTATCACGGGGACACAACGCTGCTCTTAATAGAAAAGCATTTAGGAAAAGGCGATGGGGAGGGTAGGGGGGGGTCTTTCTGACACTCCACTGATAAGAGGCAGCTCTTCAGAGGTGGTTGTGTGTACAATGAAACACGCTGATGGGGATACAATGACACACATGTTGCATGTGACAGGTGGTGATTTAGATGTGGGCTAAAAAAGGCGGAGGAATCATAACACACACTTACGCACACACACACCAAAACGGACGGCGGGAAGTGAGAGTTTCACGACGCCTCCGTGTAGTATTTCCTCACTATGGTTATTTCCCACTACTTATGTGTTTGATTTGAGGCAAAACGCATTGTCATTACTCATATCCGGGCCCTGACAGGCTGCGGAGGGATGGGAGGAGGAGGGGGGGGCGAGTGGAGTTAGCGCACAAGTGGCACGGGAGTGGAGGCGAGATATGCAGAGTGGGAGAGCTGTCAGTTTGAGGAATGAGGCTGATAAGAGGAAGGGACTCGGCAGATGGGCACAAGAAACGGCAGCACACTTCTCAATTAAACATGTAAATACCACAAGCAGGCGGCGGCGGCGATGAGAAAACGTTAAACAAACACGGCGGCGTGCTGTGATTAGCGGCTCAAAAACGCAACCACCTTTTTTTTTTTTTTTTGATGCTTTTCAACTCCAATGAAGCGCTTTAATCCCGCTCAACTCTTGCTTTCTCGCGGCTTTGCTTTTCCATCATCATGCCCGGCGGCCAAATGTAGTCACGCTGGGCATGATTCTTTAAGACTTTTCCTGACTGTGACCCAAATTTCATATTTGGCTGAGACCTCAACAAGTATCCAATGACAAATTAAAATGTATACCACAGTTTATAGGAGCATAAACCATGTGCGGCAGCTAACAAAACTTTCAACAATCATGCCCAAAAATATACATGATTGTACAATTAACCTATCGTCACTTTCTGTAGACATAAAACGCAGGATGAAAGAATTTGACATTCAACAAAACAACGTTGAGCTCAAATATTTCCTGTTTGAATTTTTCTTTCAAATTTACACCGCGTAAACAAAACAGTACACCCCCATCTAGAGGTCAAGGGTGGAATTACACTCAAAATGAACAAACTAGATTTATTCGTTATATAACTAGAAGTTGTAGTTGTTTGAGTACCTCAAATACTGTTACCAACCCATCAAATTTGAATCCCAATATCCTATATCCCAAAAAATAAGCCGTAATAATTTCAGCTGAGAAACTGCCAAATGATAATAAAACCCAATTGGATCCAAAGTTTACGAATGGCTACGCAGGACAGACTAATCAGCCCATCTCCTTTTAATTGCCCTTTTTAATCACGTTCCTCCATTAATATTTCATCTATTAATTGTCACTTCGGCACAGGCGTCCTCCTTGAGCGCTCGTCGGCGCGAACGGCGGGCGGTATCTTAAACACCTCTGTAGGCAGCGTGGCTGACATTAATAACAATGAGATTGGCATAAACACTGGCGCATTCTCAGGCAACATTCACAGTTTGACATTCAGGCCAGATGCTATCGCAGCGCCTCGGCGTACGGCGGAGGCGGCGGCGGAGACAGACATCTGTCACTTGTTACCTTTGAAGTGAATGAGAGGAGCCGCGGCCAAAGTACACGCCGGACAAAAGGCCATTCTGAGCGCGGACCCTCGGTGTTTACAAACGGAAGAGGGAGAGTGACAGGGGAAACTCAAGATGAATGGATCACCGCTGTTGATCTCGCCTCCTCATTCCGTGTGCTAAATTATTCCGTGGCTGCTAACCCGGTGGGTGGGTGGGGGGTTACGCGAGTGGGGGGTACAGGAAGTTGAGAGAGGCAGACAGAATGCCTGAAGGACTCCGGAGGAGCAGAGAGCTGCAGCCTGCATGGGAAAATCAAACTCCCCGACAACTGACTGAACACTTCTCTAACCGGAGGTAGCAAACACTGCACACGCAGAACCCGCCGAGTAGATGATGCTACATTAGGGCAATATTTGCAATCGGGGGGAAACAGCCAGGCCAAGCGCGGACAGTTTCGGAGGAGTTAACGATGAGTTCAACATCCCGGCAATGCTTGCATACCACGAAAATCGGCTTGCCTTGTGCTGTGTAAGGAAGCATTTTTTTTTTGGGAATGTAAGTGGAAGAAAAAAATACGGTAAATTATGCTTTGCTATTTTTTTGTTCTGGCACAGCACAATTTTTCAATTTTTGTTGAAACAAGCTGATGTCCTACAATCCAGTTGATCTGAAACAATTTTCCCCAGTTCCGAATTTGATTCTCTTTCTAAAAGTGTATCGTTCTAGCGAATATTTCCTGTGGCAGACTTTGGTGCAATCCGACTTTTGGTGGAAATTTTCTATTTCAATACTTCCGCCGCCATTGGAACAATGGCCGTGTATTAATTCATCTCTTGTCAAGCCTCCTCAGACCTGCTTCTATTTCAGTCGCACGTCAAGTGAGAGCAGCTATATCTGGCTGGCAATTAAGCCGGTCCTGCCTCCCCTTGATGCTTGATTAGTCCGATTGATGGAGGAGGCCATATGTGGCGGTGTCAAAACTTGGCAGACGAGCGCCATCCTCTCAAATGAGAGGCAGGCAATAAAGAGGCAGGCTGCCCAGAGTGGGTGCACGTATGCGGCACCCTCCCCCCTGGTGTTTCCTCCAGAGGGGTTGGCGGTGAGAGGGGGGCGGGGTCTCGCACCACTCCAGCCAACTTGTGGTCAGGCCACGCAGAGCAGAGGTGGTGTCACGAGCTCTGGGCTCGCTGTTTGTGTCTCCTCGGGGGTGGTTGAAGGGTGGGTGGCGCACGAGGCGGTTGGAGCAAGAGGGGGCGGGGGGGAAGGGGTGTTCCAAAGATATGGCCCCCTTCCCAATCTCGCTCGGAGACAACAAAAAGGGAATGCTTGAGAAGGGGAAGCAGCGGGAGGAGAGCACAAAGACAAAGGCGCGGGCAAGGTCAGTGTAGCTAATGGGCCTGAGCTGTGGGCTGCCTGGGGCTAGGCACACTTCTGTTCTCGCTCGCACGCCGGGCCTTCAAAGCGCCTTCAGTCCGGCCCCGCTCTCCTCCTCTTCCTCCCCGCTCCTCCACTCCTCTCCCGCTCTTTCTTCTTTGCCCTGCTTCCATTTGTGACACTTCCCCTCTTCAAAAAGGCGCCGCCGCGCAGGTGCCTTTAAAGACACCCCCACCACCACCACCACCAAATGCCTCACACGCGTACTGTATCAACAATTAATACCGCTCCAACGTGGAGGAATCGTCGTACAACCAAAAAAAAAAAAAACGGCCAGAGGGATTGATCAGGTTGGCCCACCGTTAAGGCGGGCGCCCGCCCGAAGGCGCGGCTTTGGAGGGACGCCGTGCTCAGGTTGGCCGGCGTAGCTTGGCTCCACTCGAGAGCTCCTTTAATGTGCAGCGGAGTAGAATAAGTGAGTGGCCGCGGGCACCAGCTGAGCTCGCCGGCATCTTCGCCGCTGCCACCTGACACCGGGCACCGGCTCCTCTTGGCAAACGTGGCACGGCACACATGTCCCCTCATTTGGATGGAGATTCAGACGCAACACACAAAAGCGGCGCCCGAAGCTCGCCCCCTGTTCCCGCCGCTACTTTCTGACGGCGTCATAATAATCTGCGTATCTTCTTGATCATGCCCCCGTGTTCCTTTTTTTTTTTAAATCCCCCCCCCTTCGACTTCTTCCTCATCTTCTCCGAGACGAGTTTGAAATTGCCTGCGTCAGGACTTTGCTAATTAAAGTCATACTTTCAAAAATGCCATAATAACTGTTAATTAGCTTGATGCTATTTTCAGCATAATTTGCTAATTAGTGGAAAACCTGTACAGCGTTTCTCTCTAATTACAGTATGGCTCCGCACGGCGCATCTGTGCCTTGACTCCAAATGATACCATTACAAAGTCCCGTATTACGCGTTCTCTCAAAACAGTTAATTGCCGGCGCGGATAGTGAGATACTTCAGTCAGCTGATTTTTTATGGTAATAAATGGACAGACACAAGCTTCCTCCTCCTCCTCCGCTTCATGTTTATGAAATGCAAGGAAAACAAGCTCCTTATGAGATGCGCGCCCGACATCATCTCGTCTTTCTGTGATGATTTCAGCGCAAGACTTGCTTTTTTTTCTTCTCCGTTTTTTTTTAATGAACTTTGATTTATTTAGCGTTGCAACCTGGCCAGGAAGGAAGCCGTAAGATTGCAATTAAAGCGAGCGAGGCGAGCGCGGCCCGTGTAAATACAAGCGGCAACATAATGCGGCGGCCGCGCGGCAGCTTATTACCGCCAATGTAAATATGTTGTTGTCCCGGCGAATTACGGACATGACCACAGGATGACCCCCCCCACCCGGCTGGTGTGTGTTGCAACGCGCATTATGACTCATTACGTGCGGCGAGGAGCGTGATTGGCACGACCCCGTGACCTCCTGCACGTCAGCCGTGCCCACCCCTCCTACCCGCCCTCCCCTCGCCCCGGCTCTTGACAGCCACCAGTCTGACAGCGACTAGCGCGGGCGCGGGCTAATTAATGCGCCACTTCAGAGGCCCTTTCATTTATGGCTTCTGAAAGGCATTATTAAATTAATTAAACCACCAAGAGTTAGTCATTATGAAATCAGGAGGTTTACATGGATGACAGCGTTTATGAATTAAACATCCCCAAAGTTCCTCGCAGGAGATACCCTGAGCTTCGAGCGGGTACCTAGCGCGACAGATGTTGCCCCCCCCCCCCCGCCGTCTCCCTCCTCAAGCTAACCTGTATTGCAAGCGATTTAGGTCTCATTTGGGGCTTTGAAAAGTGAAAGCGGCGGAGAAAGAGGTTGAGGATAGCTAATGAGCAGAGAAAGAGAGGGGAAAAGGAGGTCAGCGGCTCTGTTCATGTGTAGACGGTACAGATGGTTATGTTTTATACCCAACAACAATGGCGCGCATCAATTTGTTGTTTGGTAATAGATCGCTACTCTCAGATGAATTTGCCGGCTGGGACGGACCGTCTGTGTCGGGGGGGGATTCCCGTCGAAGGAGTCTACATTTATAGCCTGCAAACATTTATAAAGCTGTTTTTAAACTCGTGTGATGTGAAGACTACAAATGCCGCGTGAGAGGGAGCCCGTAAACTTGGGCTAGGGGGGCTCCACCATGGACGATCACGATCTCCATCTCCCTCCCTCCCTCTCTCCCTCGGCTCAGGAAGTTTGCCAGCTTGCCGTCTTTGTTTACAAAGCTGAGGAAAAATGTCAAAATGGCTGCGAAAAATACCCCTCCAATATCTCCTTTTTCATTCTCTTACCTAACAGTTTACTGAACTTGATAAGTGTCCTATCAACATGCTAATCAAATTACTTCGGAACCAAAATTGACAGTTTTCATTAATTATACAAGATTATTCTAATTGCGATTCAAATTTATTCACTCCGAACAGAAGGTATTCAGTAATATTTTACAAAATTTGCATATTAAATGGAGGGAGTTGTGCATTATGCATGGTAATGTATGCACACTTTCTTATTTTTAACTTAGCCGCCATATGTGGTGCCGTCGCCGGAGCAGGTGAAAAGTCTAAGTGTGTTTAATTTGCTTGACAAACATGCGGCTGGAGCTTGTCAGGGGGAGTATTGTGAATGCCAATCTTTATTCCCTCTTTATTGATTACCCCCAAACTGGAAACATCTGGAGGTAAATGGCACGGCGCGAGACGCACCGAATCGCGGGATTAGTACCTTCAATGGCTGAATCACTATCAATTACTTCAATGGCATAATTCAAGTGCGCCGCGCACAAAGCTACAGTACCTCGCCTTGAGCCGGGATTAATATTGCAATTTAACGTAACAATGGAAGCATGGGAACGAGGTGGATGCCGTCCAACTTTTTTTTCTCTCTCCCTCTCCTCCCCCTTCATTGACGTCGGCGAGCTAATGCCGTTATCTCAATTGGAGTGTTTTTAATTCTTAATTTGAGCTTTTGTTTGTCAAATGAAAAGACCGCGGCGCATTAGCGGCCGCACGCTTTAAAAAGGTAATGCATTCAGTGAGTAAAACAACCTTATTTATTCACTCAGACGCAAAACCCCCAATTTGCTCTTTGTTTTTATTTCCTAGAGCGGGCAGTCAAGTGCAAACAGCTTACTGGGAAGCTGTTTACTACTGTATATGACAACGAGCATGGCGTGGGAGGGGGGGGGGGGGGGTAAGGGGGCGGAGCCTCCTCCAGCTCCACAGGCAAGGTCTTGTGTTGTAATGTGAGCGTAATAATTATCAAACAGCATCGGGGTGTTGGATGGGGGGGGCTTTAACAGGGGGAGAGCATGTTTGATATGTAGAATGAGCCCACAGTGCATCCAGAAAGGGTGACTAAATCGCACGGTTCACGGATCACATTAGTATGGCTCTGCATCCCGCCTCACGCTATAGGTGATTTCCATTTAGACACACATTTCCACACCAAGATAAATATGACTTGAATCCTAATTTCCCTGAAGTAAATATAATACAAATACAACATAATACAGTGTCAGGCCGGGCAGGCTAATAGATTACTAGCGTGTTTTCCATTTGTATGGTAAGTGGTGAACCTGGGCGCTGGTCCGGGCGGCTAACAAATTGAATGTTTAATCCATCGGCGTGTAGATTGAGGGTATCAGAAAGATCGTAATCGGGCGCGGTCTCCTGTGACCGCCGGCGTATTAGATGTTTTGACTTTTAAGGGGCCAGGAGAATGTTGCGGGATTAGTCAGAGGTGCAAAGTGGACGATAAACGCCATATTGTTGTCTCAAAAAATGCTTCAGGCGCTCCTCAGCTCTCGGGCAGGTTAACGAACCGGATTTTCTGACTATAAGACGCACGTAAAATCGTTTTATTTCTCAAAAATCGATGTGCCGTAAAGTCTGAATAATATGGTAGCCAATAGAATGATGAATTTGTAATTAATTTAATTTAGTAAATAATTTGTTCTATATTTTAGTAGTGTAGATATTTCTGTCGAAGGTGCTTCATTTAGGAAACCAAAGCAACTGATAAAAAAAAATGTTTTCCACTCGTACCAAATGTCCTTGGTTTATGACGTTTGCAAATTCCGAATTAGTTTGCAGAAAAACACAGATACTATTACATACTCTGTTTACATTATACAATTAAATATCGAAAGGTGGGCCAACACAAGTTCATACTGATTAAATCCAAATTTGTTCCATATTCCAAGCACACGTCAAATATTGCTGTAAATTCCGTTGAAAGAACTAGACTTTGTTTTTCACTCTCCAGCTCGTGATCGTTGAGCCTTGGAGGAGGTCGGCAGTCTCTACTCCATCTGTAAATGTTGCCATTGTGGAAACACTTCATAATATTCTCCAGGCACATATTTGTATCTCTTAAAGCAATGTACTTATTGAGGCCTTTTGGAGAGGCAACATTAGCGCCAGCTGCACGGCACCTCGTAGAAAGTGTGACAAATTGCTAGCTCCATATAGCTTAATCTGTTTACTGCCATGCTTGTGTGTGTGTGCGGAGTTATTACAAACTAATTAAAGAAATCTCTTTGATATAATTAGTCAGATTTCAGGAAGCTCATTAGTAGTAATTTGCATGAAAAATAGGCCCCGTAGTGACGCTTTTGACCCAGCTAGCCGATCTGCTTTTTTTTTTTTTTCCCCCCCCCCTCCTTATCTGGTTGCACATCAACCCCCATTGTTTGTTGTCGGAGGCGCTCTGAAGTGGCCCGCAATATTTGCAGTCATCGCCCCGAGAAGCGGCAGGGTGTCTTTCAACAATTTCCTCCCCTAAAGCCACCCAACCTGGATGTGGCGGAGGCAGACGCGTGCCTCGTGTGTACACGAGGCGGGGAGGAGTGAGTGGCAAAACACTGTCTATTTATGTGTCAGTTTCCTGACAAAGAAGCAGGCTGACAAGCGAGGTTTTCCCTCAGCGGCGCAGGGGGGCTTTTATTCACCGCACTTACATGCCCGGTCTATGCCCACAGACTCATGTGATTTGCAAATCACACTCTTTGAAAAGTCACAAACGGGGCGAGACACGCCGCGCTACGGCTTTGTCAGGAGTCTTCACACAGCGGCTAGCTGTATCGCTAACAGCGCGCTTCGACACGGAAGCAGCTTTCTCTTAGCATTTGCCTGCCTGTCACTTTTGGGCAACGCTTGCGGTCGGTGCCTCCTCCCTCTGAGGCTTCGCTATCCTCCCTTTGGACTGACAAATACATTGCTGCTCAGAAGAGGGTTGAAGAAAAAAAATCCGGCTATTACGTCATGCTGACAGAGCGTGATGCCCATTGACAAATGCTATGCTAGCAGGAATGAGCGACAATCGCTACAACCTCATGTGCTATAAATGTCTGATTTGTCATACTCAGATGAATCCTTGACTGATGGGGAAATTTAGCTCTATAAATGACTTATCTGTACTTGTAATAAATAGTTGAAATAAATCTAAATTGAAGATGTTTCAAGACTTTTCAAAAGACTACTTTGATTCAATTTTAGACATGTCGACTGATTTTTCTACATTTATATTAACCATGAATTTAATTTTTTTTTGCGAATGCAGAGTAGGCTATTTTTTTTTATACATTTTTAGAAAAATGAAATGTCTCATCCAATAAATTTTTTAATGATTCCCGAACACGATACTTTTGACGGAGTGCTCTTAGTCGGAGGGCTACAAAACCAACTCCTGTTTATTATCTTTTCCCCCTTTTTTCCCACCGTGGACAAAATCCTTCCCCCAAACATGGGCACAGAGAGGCACTTGTGTGACGCTGATGTCACGCAGCCCTACCTGGCCCCCCGCGCACAAAAGCTAAGGTATCATTACGAGGCGCACACAATGGCCATTCAAGCAAGTCGCGGCGCTCCTCCGGACCGGCGAACAATGTTATTTTTTGTCCCGGCATTATAAAGAAAGAGTTTTTGCAAGAAACCTGACAGACAAAACCCTTTGGAGGTAAATGCTCCAGGCGGCTAGTGGGTTTAATCTTTTCCCATTAGCATTTAGCTGCCCCCCCCAACACACACACACACAAAGAGCATATTTACAGGGTCAAAAGTAAAGCCGAGGCATCTCAAGAGACTTTCTTTATGCTGATCTATAGTATTTATTGACAGGACTTTGCGCTTTCATTTGTTGCTAATTAATTTTGCAAAGGGCTAAGGACAAACAAAAAAAATATCTGGCAGAAATTGTAAACATATTTGTGATGGCAAAAGCAGAAATACAAATTCCTCTCACCGTGCAAGCATATTAAATATCATTAAGCCTCTAACACGGGGTTTTAGATCATATAATAGTTGTAATGTCAACAATACAACATCTATGTTAGAGTCGGGTCGTGCTTTGCCCGTGTGTGTGCACATTCACTTATATGTTGTGTGCACACAAATGGGTGACGTGCTTGGTGTGTATGTGTGTGACTCCATGTGTGTGATTCATTCCAGGGCAGTTTTAGTCCTTATAAAATATTCATTTTGGTTGTGCAGGGCCCTGTAATTGCCATCTCTCACCCTGAATTATTTATACCTCGCACAGACTGACAAAGCTTTGCCATACGGCCCCAGATGAATCAGAAAGCAGCCATCTCTGCTGCCAACAGCACTGGGCTTTCACACAAATATGGCAGCCACGTCTCTCTGCCTGGCCTCTCTTAATTTGACATTTTCTTTCCCCCCCTCCTGCCTTTGTCCTAGGTGCATCGAAAGGTTACCTGTTAGCTTTAAGCGCCCAGCCGCTCGCTGTCTTTCTGTCTCTATTGCCCCCCCCCCGCCTACATGACAGTCCAAACGCAACCCCCCCCACCTCCCATCTCTTCTGCGTTAATGTGGCGGCAATGTCAAGAGTGGCTGCCTCATGTTTTATGATGGCTGACCAGTCCTGACAGCCACTTTGGATGTATGTATTATACATTAGTAATAATATGTCGTCGAAATACACTCATACACGATTGGGCATGCATGGATGGACAGCTGCAGCAGCAAAAAAAAAAAAAAAAAAGCAGTGACTCACGGGACCAGAGCGCATACAAGCGCATGCAAATATGATCAGCATTCCAAAATAGCTGCTGAGTAAATGTCCAAAGCCCCCCTGCCGGGCTTCAGCGTACAGCTGCGTTCCTCTGCTCATGCCCAGCCGGGACCGAGTGATCACTCCCAGCCGTCGCGGGAGACCGGTGCTGTATGGCTCTCATTGTAAAGCCTTCCAGAACCCCCGCGTCCCACACCCTAAATACAACTATTCACCGGGGCAGCTCACTCCAACACGTGCTTATCTCCCGTCGGAGAAGTGCGGCGAGGTGCTGACTGGTATTTCCTCAGGGCCCCGAGCTCCAGAGCTGACCACTAATCAAAAGCACCATATTTTTCTGCTCTGGAGCCCAAAAAAATAACCGAGAGGAGCCTCTTTGCTTTCCAGCTAAACAAACCATCTACGGTGCTCAAATGATGTCCCATTCGTACATTATCCAACATCATCGTTTTGAAAGCAATATAGTAAATACTCCTCACAACTAACTCAACTAAAGCCTTTGCACAGATTTTTTTTTTTTTTAGCTGGGCAGGTATTGGCTAAGGAAGAACCCGACGCATTTTGGTGCTGATCCAGATATAGGTGTTTGTGAATAATGCATGGATGTTAATGACAAAATCCAGGCATCTATTCAGAAGGCGGGAATTCAATTTGGTGGCGATCCAAATGAGACTTGCACAGCCTTGGCAAGAGGTGTGCATACCACTGACTGACAGCTGATCATTTTAATTGGCATCATCATCATGTGCTATTTATGGATGAATACTAAACACCTCGCAGGTGCCGTATCAACGGCAGCAACCGGAGGAATTTTCCGCTACGGTGAAATTGTGCAGAATTATTGATGTTCTTGCGTCCCGTTACATTTTGTTGAATGTCAAAACAAAGAGCAGCGTGCGACTGGAACACAGTCTCGGCAGTCTCTCCCTGCGAGGGCGCAGGCGTACGGAGCTCCGGGGCTAAAGGGTTGCAGCGGCGCGAGCAAAACGAAGTCCGGCGTTAAGCTCCTGATGGATACTTAGCGGGAGCTGTGCCTCTTTTGTTTAATCGGTGACACTAAACCCCGCGCTCAAAGCCTGCGAGGGAGCTAGCAAGAAGCGGGCCCTGACACCGAGCTATTTGTAAAGACAAGCCATTCTCTTAAGTAAGAGACTAACAGTGTCCAGAGATAGAGAGAGAAGGAGGTGAGAAGGATGACTGAAAGTAGCAGAGAAAGAGAGCGAGGGTGTTTCCATAATGAGTCCTGCAGCCATGGAGTAAATGAAGAGGGATTGACAGAATGAGGGATCCTCAAGTGAAATAATGTCAATGCCACTCTGCCCATTAGAGAGGAGAAGAAGGGGGGTGGGATGGGTGGAGGAGGGTAAAGAGGGATGAATGGAGGGACACAGCTACATCTACAGGGCGCGCAGGAAGCGCATCAATTATTTGTGACACCCCCCCTCTCCGCCATACACGCGGCACTGAAAAAAATATGAAACAACAAAATGAACTGACAACAGCAGCACGAGCAGAGAGGAAAGGCAGGGGTGGGGGGGTACTCGAAAAGATCCAATAAATTGTAGCAGATACGCAGTTGAGATATTTGATGTCGAACAATAATAATCACAGCGACATCTGCCGCCCCCGTCCCGGTAGAGCTGCCGGCGGAAGGGGTTAATCTCCCAAACCCAATATGGTTGGATAGTGAGGCACTTGTTCGCTGATAAAGAAGCGATAGGATCTACTCGGGTCGCTCCCTGGGCGCTTGTACACGGGGTAGAGCAAATATTGTTAATGTGCCGCAGCGCTCCACTCGGGCTAAGGCGAGGGAAATACGGCCCGACCCGAGCCAGAATCGGCGGCCTTACCCAACCCGGCCTCCCGCGGTACCTCGGGTTGCATACGTGAGTGTTCAAGGGTGGGTGGAGATTAAGATCTCAAAGTGTCTCTATTTCTTCTTTTTGCCTTGTCACAACAGGGATGTGAATGCAGTTGAGCGCAGCGCCTAATAACCGGAGTGCTAGGTAGGCAAGGCAGGAGAGAGGCTTGACATTAAGACCCCGCCGTTTTGGAAAGCCGATACGCTATTGACCGGCGCGCAACTATCTCAGCGCAGAGATCCGGTGTCAGCGGATTGTAGCGGGAGCTGTTCCTCCTGTAACAGGGGCCCATTGAGTCTGGGAAGGCAGCTGGGGCCCGATGGGCCGGGCCCGGCCGGTGATCGATACTCGCCACCCTGCAACGGATGACCTCACTGTCATGGCTGCCGGCTGTGGACACTGCGAGCTAGTCATTAGTGGCGGGAGCTTAGCCTTGTCAATACCTGACTCGTATGGATACTTTGGGCCATCTGTCCGTGTATTGTCTGACAGGGGAGAGCTCTTGTTTTCTTTTCTTTTTTTCCTTCCCAAACGAAATAAATTGACGGTATCGCGCCGCTCGCTCAATAACGCAACACAATCCTTATTTGCCTTCGTCATTTCCATCAAAGGGGCGGACGTTTACGCCGCGGGCGACATCAACCCGGCAATTAAGTTGGCCGTATAAATGAGAAAAA
The DNA here is from genome assembly GCF_059516105.1 of Syngnathus floridae. NCBI lineage: Eukaryota > Metazoa > Chordata > Actinopteri > Syngnathiformes > Syngnathidae > Syngnathus > Syngnathus floridae. Next base: position 4,334,594 of record NC_142421.1, read on the forward strand.
ACCCTCATCACCTCGTCTGTTTGTTTTTTTTCTTTTTTAGTCACTTTCTCTCTTTTTTTTACCCCCCCACTCCGTTTGATGATAGGAGAGGGCGAGCTAGAATTAGGGCGATGGGTCTTCCTTTGAGTGTCAGCCTAAAATGATCAGAGTAAAGATAAGAGGGTCTAGCAGCCCTCAAATCAGTCAAAGTGCCAAAGTCGGCCTTTTTCTCCTCAATTACCGGCCGTGTGAAGCCAGGGAGTGGAAGGCGCCGAGCCTGCTGCATTACTAAAGAGACAATCTATTTCCCCTTTGACCAGAGGGAGAGAAATCATTATGGCATGATTAGTAGCTTCGGCAGTGGGCGAGCACGGAGGTACAACGGGAGACGCGTATTAATTGCCACAGACCGAGCTGGATTCTTGGGAGTGTTGATTTGCCCAGCGCCGCCGTGACTGGCGGCCCGACATAAAAGCTGAAGTCAGCTCTTAGTTATACTGGCAAGCTCCATGTCAAAATGAGCTGGAAGTCTTCCTCTCCATTGCCGTCTCGCTCTTTGTAGGACGCCGGCCCCCGTTTTCTCTCTCTCTCTCTCTCTCTCTCACCTCCAACTGATAGCTGCCCGGGCCGATTATTTCATCCGGCCCGGGTCCGCCGAGAGCCTCCTCTGCCGGCTTTGGAAGAGCTTTAATTAGCCATGTTAATATCCCCTTCATTGGCCTTAATATCACTCAACACCTTCCTCCATCTCGGCGGCCACCAGGGCCCCGCTGTCCTGTCAGAACAGCTGATTATTGAGAAGGATAGCTTTAATCAAAGCTAATTGCAGTTCATTCTTTCTCGCTATCCCCCTTTGCCCTCCATTGCCAACATCTAATGGCAGCGACGACTTGATATCCCATTAAAAAACAATTAAACAAGCTCCTTTTGTCTCTGTGCGTGCCAAAACAAGAGCACAAACTTCTGTAGATATTTAAGAAGTAAAAGAGCGAGAGAGAGGGAGAGAGAGGGGCCTGCTCTTAATTGCTCTCCTTTCCACCGAGGACCAATTTGCGCCGCCGCGCTCATGGAGAATCTTAACCAACTCAAACGTAATGGATGCTATAGGAGTGCCGCCGCCGCGGACGATGAAAATTAAGCTTATCTTTTTAGCGGCGAAATTGAGCTTAATTGCCTTCATAACAGTAAACATAAAGGAGCTTCTTTATGAGCATGCGCACCACATTTCTCCCGTTTATTGTTTTGTTACTTTTTTTGCACTCTGGTAGCGGGAACAGTGTGTAAAAGAAGAAGAAGAAGAAAAAAAAGAATCCAAGAAATGTCCAAGTCGCAAAGTAATGTGTTTGTTTTATGAAGTCAGTGCATTGTTTGGCAAATGTATTCCATCTCTTGTTCAGACATAAATTGTGTGCGTGAACGCAAACACACAACGCGCCCGGCCTTACCCAATCTGTATGAGAGGCGACAGACAAATAAAAGTCGTATTTCAGGTCTGCTTTCCACAGATGTCTGCTGCTCTACATTATGACTCTTCGGGGAAATAAAAACAGGGTCAGGGAATTAGAGTACATAATGGTCATTTTGATGATCGGCCAACAGATGCAACCCGAAAACACGGCGAGCACAATCAAGTGAAATGCTCTAATGACAAGTCAGCTTTTTTATGGCCTCGCCGCACACCAACAGGCAATCAGCATCCTGGCACGGGTTAAAACGTCTTTTATTGATGTCCGAGCCAAAGCTTCTTGGACGTGGAGGGAAAATATTTTCTCACCTCGCCTCTCTCCTGCGGGGCCGAGTACAAGGTAGAAGGAGTCTATCGAAGAGCGCTTGGAAATGACCGGCGCGAGTGTTAATGCGGCCGGGGTTAGGAGGGTCACTCCCGATGCTGATTTACGGCTTGGCCCGGCCGCCGCAGCAAACGGGAAGTCTTAAGTGTTGAGAAAGCCTCCGGACGAGCCACCGTATTTAGCCGGCAATGAAACGGCAAACGCCATCTATGGTAATCCGATGAGCCGCCGCCGCCATTGTGCGAGGACAATGGAAACCGCACTCCGACACAATGCGAGCGGGTTGGAAAGTAAATAAGGCAGCATTTCTGACAGCAATAAAGCAAAACGACATCAGTCGCTCTTCTGCGGCGGGACGTTGCGCAAAACAAATCCATTGCATTGTTTGTTCTGCGCAGTTGTGCAACGAGGCACAATAGCCTGTCAAGGGGGGGGGGGGGGGGGGGAGCCACTCTCTCCACCATCTTTAACCGTTACCACGTGAGAAGGGTGCTTCATCGATAAATTCTGTCGTGAGAACCCTTGCGCGAGGCGGGCTAACAAACCGGCCCGGCCCAGATCTCACTCAGACGTGACATTTGTTCAGAGACGATTAGCCAGGTTGTAATTTGTGGCGTAATTGCCTCACCCACCCACAAGTGCACGGGGTGTGTGTGCATGCGTTAAGCGTGTGTGTGTGTGTGTGGCATACGGCGGTCCCAGGAGTGTCCGCCTAATTGCCTGACAGGACTATAAGTTTTGTGGCGCGCTCTCACCTTGTTAGGTCCTTTATCCCTGATGCTCTTCAAACAAGACCTGGTCACAGGTGGGCCTCATTTGCTTCCCTATTGAACAGGAGAACTTTAATTGCACAGGGGTGTCCTGGGATTAAAGAGGTGGGCGGAATATCAAGTGACTTTCCGCGTCTTCGTGGCAGATGGGTGTTGGGAAAGACCCGTGAACTCGGGTGAAGGCGACGACAAAGAGACTGATGGTGTTGATTTTGAGCGGATAAATAATGTATCGATTTGGCCACGCCGCTTCTAACGGATGCTCGATCGCGCTGATCAACTGCCCTTGGTGGGGACAAACTAATGAGATGCAATACAAGAGCTGTAGCAAAAAAGAATACTAAAAAGAGTTTTTTTGGGGGGACTATAAAATCATTTCATTTGCTCAAAAATCGAGTTTCAAGTTAGTTCATCAATAAATCCAATTCCTTCCTATTACGCCACAAAAACGATCGATGGGAAAAGCAAAAATAGGATCTAACTTGGGCCAAATCTAGTTTTGACTTATTTGCTGTAGCGGTTTATTTCCCCTAATGTGCAGTAATGCGCCTTATAACCCCGTGTGGCCGATATATGGAAATTCCCCAAAATAAACCCGTTCAGTGAGACGCCACCTTATAATCCAGTCCGCCTTATGGTGCGAAAAATATGGCATTTGGGTTACCTTATGCAGCCGAGCAACAATTTTGGATGCAGTGCAATTCTACACATGGAGATAAACGATTTTTTGGCTTTCAGGTCTAACGGCTCCGATAGACGCGAAATGTATAATCCGAGAATCTGCACGACTAAACGTCCTTCCTCCTGTTGTGTTCTCTCTTCCAGATTCTTCCTTAAATTCTTCCTCAAGTGCAACCAGAACTGTCTGAAGAATGCCGGGAACCCACGAGACATGCGCAGATTCCAGGTGACTGACTGAAAGCCACTTCACACATCTACCGCCGTACAAATAAATCAAACATATACTCACGCATGAATCTAAATCTCTTATTGGCACTCGGGGAGGTAAAGAAAAAAAAGAACCCAGGCCGGGGAATTGTGTCATGCGCTCTGGACGGAATATTTATAAGGGAATCGCATCTGACACAAATAAAGATATAGGATTTAGCGCTGCCATCAATTGTCTTCCTGACAGCTTTCTGAGCCTCAGCGCAGGGGGGGAGGACCATCCCGGCACATGTAACAACAGTGTTAACTCACGATCTGTCTGCCAGCGGAAATTCATACCTGCATGTATGCGTGAGCATGCACACATTCATATTTCCCCTCCGACGGGGCGGCCTCGCTCACATATGTGCGCACTTAAGCCGGCACATGTGTAGCACTTACAACCATCTGAAAAGCATCATTGTTGCGGCCAGGCAACAATGTGGCGATTTACACCGAAAGGACATGACACCGAAACGCTTTTAAGACTTCTCTAAGTCTTCCCGACGTCTGACGTGTCAAGTAGTCCAGCCTTGAAATGATCGACCCCCCCTGGTCAATTGATAATTGGTTTATCCCAACACTGGTGGGGATCGGGTTTAGAGCCGTTTGTGCCATCAGAATCAGGACAAATGAGGGGAGGCCGTGTCGGTGGGTGATTGGCACTCAGGTTGGATCCAGGAGGAAGCCCAGACATGAAGGAGACGAGACAAGGGTGTCCCGTCCGGATGTCAGCGCCATCAGGCCTCCTGGCGAATTCCCCGAGGGCCAATGTGGAGTGATGCGTGACAGACACCGCATCTCGCTTCCGTGTCAAAGGGTCCGCAAGAAGAAGCTGCGCAACACTTTTTCCGAGAAGCAAAAAAAATGTACATCATGTCTCCCTTGTCCCGGGTCCAACAGTTAATATAGTGTTCTTCCTCCCAAATAGATTTGCCAGATGCTCCTCCATAGGTGTTTCTTTGGCCAAACTTGTGTACTCGGAACAGCTTCGACTCCACTTATTACCCCCAAAAACCAGCTGGAGGCCAGAGAGGGCCCAATCCATCATCCTCAGCTTGGCCCAGCTCTGAACCTGCTCCAAAGAATGGAGCTCTTTCACTTCCCCTTCTCCCTTTACCCCCACCTCCAGCAGTCCCCAAAACTACACCCCCTCCCCTGACTGAGAAAAAAAAAAAAGCATCCCCCTAAATTCCACCGCTCCGGCGAGGTCACTTACCGGCGAGGCAAACCTGAGAGGGGCTCTCTGTTTCCGGCTCAGACACACTTTAGCCATTCACATGTGGCCTCACTGTTTGGAGATGTGGTCGGCACAAAAACAACAACAAAAATAAGCATTATGAAATATGGAGTGTGGTTTGGAATCCGATCCTAGCAAAATGTTTGCTGAGTGATGGGAGTGAGCACGGTTGGGCTACTAATGACTCCAGTAATATTTTAAAAGGGGGGTGGGTCCCCTCCATCTCCAAACAGATGCACACGCTGATCAATAATTCTGAGCTTTGAGCCGTGATGACAGTTGGCGGAGTGGCTGAACGGAAATGTATTTTAGAGGCTCAAAAGTCAATTAGCCGTACACAAATGGCACACCGAAGAGCAAAATGGCCGCCCGCCGTAACGTGATACGTCTGAACAAAACACGCTTCTGAAAGCATCAAAAACACAAATACGTCCTAACGCATCTCCCCTCCTTCCTCTCGCAGGTTGTCGTATCGACGACCGTCAACGTGGACGGCCACGTACTGGCCGTCTCTGACAACATGTTCGTACACAACAATTCCAAGCATGGGCGAAGGGCTCGCAGACTCGACCCTTCAGAAGGTACGCCTCCTTATCTGGAGAATGGTAGGCACATGTTTTTTGGCATCTTTTGTTTGCTCACCCTCTCGCTGTTTCTTTCCCATCTTCTCCCATCCACACCTCCTGTAGCTTCTAGCACATTAGCATCTCTTAGCTCCCCCCGCCCCCTCCATCACTTTCACAATTAGACTCTTTTAGATATCTTTGTGCCAAGCCATTGCCATGTTTGGAAATGTATTTATTGCTTCAGAAACGGTTTGATAATACGACCCGTGGTCTGCTAATGCACCTACATTTGTCCTAAAAGCTCATGTGAAACATGATCAAATTGCTTAAGAATTTGGCTGTGAGGTCAATTTCCTGTCATTGGGTTCTGCAGATTTAGCTGTGAGAGAGCAGAAACAGAGGGGAGGAAGGAGAAAGGCTTGGGAGGGGAGGGGGGTTAGCGTGTGTGTGTGTGTGTGTATTGGGGTGGTGGTGGGGGTGACCTATGAGAAAAACAGAACTTACTGTTTTTCTTCCAACTGATTCCATATGATAGACTGATTGCCTGCACAGCCCAAAGAGCGAGCGAGAGAAAAAGAGAGAGAAGGACCACCAAACCATGGGAAATTCAAAAAGCAAAATGCACAAAACATAACCCCGTGACCTCTGCGCTTTCCACCCGCATACGGTTGAAAGCTTGTTGGGAAAAAAAAAAACGGACAAAAAAAAATATAAAATAAAAGAAGAGCGAACAGACTCGAAGCAATTGTGCAAATTGCTTATCTTCACATTTCAAGGGCCAATTATGGCTGGGCAAACAGTTTAGAGCCGACGGAGCTTCTCGACACATTAACGGCCATTAATGCTTCGACCACCGAAAGCAAATGTAATGTTTAACACAACAACGACGACTAATAAACTATATATTAAAATTAAAACCATACACACACACACGTGGTAGACAATTAATATATCTCGGTGCACTCGGCAGTCCTGGTGGGGCAAAAAGCTAATCTATTTGTTTTTGTCTTTATTAATGACTCCTCTACTGGAGAACAAAATCAAATAATTAAAGTCCTGCCCGGAGCAGCAAAGTCATTATGTTCGCTGACGTTCTGTTTGTGTGTTTCGCGTTTATGACACGATAGGTGTGGATCGCCTAGCAACCAGTTTCTTAATGAGGAGAGCAATTAAAGAGGTTGAGCCCTCGCCTCCGTGTTCCCCCACTCCCCTGGGACGCCCCCCACCCTACATTGTGTGCGAGTGTATGTCAATGTATTTGTGTGTGTGTGTGTGTGTTCTTTACAGGTTAAGCCAACCCCTGCTTTTATTCCTCTCCTCACCACACTCTTCAAAGCAGCAGAGTGACACCCTGTAAAAGCGAGAAAAGAAGCGACTGTCAACCGCGCAGTTGAACACGTCTTTTGTCTAATAACTTTAACACACCCTCCTGATGCTTAGCTGTGCGAGTGTGTGTGTTCTACTTCACAACGCTACCCCCCCCCCCCCCCCTCCTTCTTTCTTCCGTGGCTCCGCTAATATAAAACGCGGCGGAAAAGGATGGCTCGCTTTGTTTCTCTGAGACTCCCGCCATGTCCAGAAAGGCGCCGTGACACTCGTGGGCAGGCAGTTTGGCTTTAAAGATTTTTTTTTTTTTTTGGGTTGTTGTATAAATAGCAACACATTCTTCCTCGGGAGTTCACTAAAGGCGAGAAACCTCAGATGTGTGGCTGGCACGGCGACGGAGCCTTGTGTGGCTGAGGCAGAGGAGCATCAGTCTCTCCCTCTCCCTTTATCATGCATTGATCAAGAGGTGCTGCCCCCTATTGGCCCAAAGGCGGCACAGCTGGCGTCTCACCATGTGAGGTTTTTTTCAGCCCTGTTTAACTAGCTTACCCGTTTCAAATAAATCTCAAAATCGAGTTAAAAATGGCACGGAATGAATCGGAAAATATGATCGAAGTGAGAAAATCCACACTTTTGGACCGAGTGACAAAATACGAACGTGATCCAAAAAAAACAAATACTGCAATCTGCCAAAATATTCGTAGCATCTAGCTCAGTGGGGTACAATAATTAATCTCGCTGACAAAATCCAGACCTACGGATATCTATGAACAATTTGGTGCCGATCCAAACAAGGACCGTCGAGCCTTGGCGGAGGTCCTTTGCGCTGCTTGAGTGCCATTCGAGGAATTCCCCCCCACCCTCCCACTTGTGTGCACTGTCACACAGCACGCGTATTATGCAAACACACACAAACGCGCTTTGTGGTCACCTGCCACTCAAACATGTATATAGATTCCGACTTAAAGATGCATAACCATACTCACAAATAGTATTTCACACACGCACGCGGCGTCATCATCGTCCCACACGCACACACACACATATTATAGAGCCCCAGACAATATAGGAGACTCAGCGTAGAGCCTGAAGCGCCTGCCTCATTTGCATGCCAAGTGGCTGTAATGCTGTTAGGGTTTATGCAATAAAGACAAGTGAATCCAGACTGCTGGGCCTAAGAGGAAGAAAGAGAGGGAGCAAAGATGGAGAGAAACCAGAGGAGGAGAGAGGCTGAGCGGCAGGGAGAGAGTGAGAGAGAGTCAAAGGGAACAGATGGCCCAGGGAGAGGTAAAAGGTATAATCCCATCAGCTGCACTATCAACCGACCATCTGGACATCCCACAGCACAATTACAACACATTTCAGCAGGCAGAACAAAGGACGGCTTCACGGGGCTACATCAGACCTGTTTGAGTGTCACAATACCGGAGGCGCGACCTCCCGGGCTCAGATCTCGGATGGGTTTTGACGTCCTAGCGCGGCTCCGCTAAGAGCTCTGGGCGGGACGGTTGCAAGTTATAGGGGGGCGGAGACAGGTGCGTTTCCTGTCTGGTAACTCAAAGTTTCCACTCGTGATGTCTGTCATCTGCCAGGGCTGGGTGGGTGGGTGTTGTGGGGGGGTTATTGTGCGTGTCTGTCATCAGATCGCCGGCACTGACTGTGTAATCCACTTTGCCACGGTCCCCATTCAGCACATGCTCCCCGCTCTGTCTGCGCATTGAGATGTATGCAAATTTGCAGGCAGAAGGGCGGCCGGCTTAGCGCCCCAGTCGCCGTGAGTGCGCGTGGGTGGCGGCGTAGGTGCCTTTGTGTGCGCGCGCACGAGTTTGCGCGGCCGGCGCTCGGCTTTGGGCTGCAGCTGGCCCCGAACGGTCACAGTCGCCATCGGGTCCGCCTACCTCCTCCTTTTCCTACAAAGCTCCCCCCCCCCAACCCCCTCGCGCTTGCTCTCATCCCCAAAGTCAATTTGTTTACAGTAATTTTGAAGGGTGAATTATTTGCTGTAATCGTCCGCACTGATGAAGGTCAGGCCCTCAGAGGGGGGCCCCGGCGCGCCCGCCGAGGCTTGCTCCTCTTTCAGACGCCGCGCTTCGCAATTAAGGAAAGCAAATGTCACTCCTCCAGGCCTCACAAATGAAAATCTGTACGAGGTGATTAGCATGAAGTCAACAGCGCCTGTTAAAGTCACATTCCCTGTAGTACCCGTGTGTGCGCGTGCACTTTATGGGCCGGGAGAGACGGCAAACATGACCCGAAAGGGCCCAACAGCAAGGCAAACAAAGGGAGATGTCTTGTCGGAGGCGATCCGTACAACCGGGGGGCCGACTGTGATTTACTCACTGGATGGAAAGGATAATAGAGGTTTAGAAGCCCGGGAAGAAAAAGAACCCGGCCGCAATCGGGGAAGGCGAGGCGTCGGCAATTCATTGTATATTCAAAGATATTGACGGGAATAGATTAAATCGGATGTGGCTGCTTTATGGATAGCTGTCATGCTATTTCTGCGGTAAACACGGTGTTGTGCCGAGCGCCATATTAAGGTAATGCATCAAATGACAGCGGATGTGAGGCGCCGGATCACTCAAATGAGATTATAATAACAACTCAGACGCTTGATGTATGGCGGAGCCGTGTCGCCGGAGTCACGCCAGATGAAAAGCATTGTAATAATAAACAATATGAAATGGATTGAATCGATCACCAAAACAAAGGGCTGGGTAGGGGAGGAAAAGCCTCCGCGTGAATAATTCACCGGTGCCTCCGACGTTATGAAACCCGAAACTGCTCCGCCGACTGTGCCCGCCGCGTATGCAGAACAAAAGGTAATGAAACAACGTGAAGCGGCAAAGCTTGAGCTTGTCATTCCCACTTTAACGGCCTCTACTCTTGACTAATTTATGACGTGCCTCCGACTTTGAAATCTCAACTGTACGCGCGGGCGCGCGCCTAATCAATTCCGATGGCTACATTTGCCCTGACACATCATTTGCAACATCAAATCATTTTCCTAGCGAGCCCGGCGTTTAGCCTTTGTGAAGTCAACCATTTGAAGGGTCTGCTTAACTACACCACTCCGCCGCGCTGATAAATGATTTTGATTCTGCTGCCGTAAAGGACAAATCCATCATTTTATCTTCTCTTTGGGGGGGGGGAATTTCCGATCTCCATCTCGGCTCGGACTCGGAGCTGACGCGGCGACATACGTGTGTGTCTGTGCGGAACGGGCGAGCGGTCTCAAAGCTCGGGTGCTGAATTTGCTCTTCTCTTTGTCTTGGATAAGCAGCCACCCCGTGCATCAAGGCAATCAGCCCCAGCGAGGGATGGACCACTGGAGGAGCCACCGTCATCATCATAGGGGACAACTTCTTCGACGGCCTACAGGTGGTCTTCGGCACCATGCTCGTATGGAGTGAGGTATGACGTGGTAAACCTTCTCGCCTTGTTCTTGCGGAGACCTCATTATTTCTTCTCTCTAATCCAGCTGATAACTCCCCACGCTATCCGCGTCCAGACACCACCTCGGCACATCCCCGGCGTGGTGGAAGTCACGCTGTCCTACAAGTCTAAGCAGTTCTGCAAAGGTGCCCCCGGGAGATTTGTGTACACTGGTGAGTCAAAATCTCTGGTCGTCTTGTCTTCCCTCACCGGGGTATGGAAAACCCTCAGCCTGGCGGTAATGAACTAACCAAGGTCTTGCCTGGCTGAATGTAAAATGTGCAAGATCTGCACTGTTTTAAAAGCAAAAGGCTGTTTGACGGAGGGGCTTCTAGCGGCGCAACCCGATCCCCCTCTGACCTTCTGTCGTACAAGGTCGCTGCCGAGCTCTGTTAAACTCAAGCTGTCAGGATGACTCATTCTGCCAATCGTCTTTAGCAGGATTGAGACGAGACAGATAGAGCTTTGGGTTTGCTAATCGTGCAGATTTTGCAAAAGGAAGAGGGGGACCCGGGGAGGTTATGTTTTTGCTGTTACTTAGTTAGGAGGATTACGCTAAAGCTAACATAAAACCTTGTGGACGGCTGGGGAATGGGCCAAATAAGCTGCCATTAAATTTTGGTGAGGATGAGGATGAAGGTGCGGATCCAAGAATTGGTCGCACTTTATTGAGTGGCTATCCGGTTACCTCTGACAAGGAGGTTTGAAATGCTGCTTGTTTGTTTGCGGGGAGGAAGTACTGAGGCAAAGGCACTTTTGTTAAATTTTTAGGGGGGAATCTTAATGACAACATTCGAGCACATGCAGGAAATGAGTCTCAATGAATGTTTTTCTTGGATGTGGAGGGGGGGGGGGGGGGTTGATCCAAATTATGATTATTGGTCCCTTGGTAGAAGTCTTCATAAGCCATTCCAGGTTTAAGAAATGAGACTGGTAATGCAATAGTTTGTTTGGTTGAGAGCGGCGTGGAAGTCGTACGTAACAAGACAAGCGCACAAGAAGGTGAGCGTGATCCACTCACAAGTGAGAGGATGTGATTATCTTGGGCAACAGAAGGAAGTGGTGCTCTTATCTGTCATCATTGCTGAGGAGACAGAGGTTGTGGGGGGTCACAGCCTGTCTGACCTGGAAGCCTCTGTCTGTTGCAGCTCTGATGGACAGAATGAAACGGGTGCGTCAAGGCACTCTCACTAGAACCCCCTTCTTAAAAAAAAAAATACTTCCCCACCCCGCCGCCAGCCCCCCTGGCCTCAAGCGCAGCCCTGGCCTTGAGTGCCGCAGAATTGCAAAGTGGGGGCCGCCACCCCCTCACCCAGATCCCTCCATCCTGGGGCAGCTGTTTCTCATCAAGACCCTTCCCTCCCTCCTCTTGCTCCCCAGACCCCCCTTCTTCAGCCATGCGTCCCCTTCTCCTCCAACCGTGCAGTCTGGCCCAGCTCTCCTGCATTTAACCTCCCTAGCAGGAGCGGAGCAAAGGCCAACAAGGCGGCGGGATAATGAAACAGGAGTGCAGTGTGCCCGCGATAGTGCCTGCTTGCCTGGAAGTGCGTGCATGTGTGTGTGTACATGTGTTACCACGCAGCCTTGAGAAGGTGTATAAGTTAAGACATTAATGGCTTCTATAGCGCCCCGGTGAAAGTGGCAGGTCCCTAAAGAACAGACCCCATTAGTCACAGAGGCTAAGCGGATTGGGATGATTACCATCAGGTTTTACCCAGGAAACGTGCCCCCTTTTCTCTATCTTTGTTGATTTTCTTTTCTTCTTCCCGTCTTATTCTTACTCCATCTTGCTCTCAGTACTTACTCACTTCCAGTTAGTATAAGGATACAATTGCCCCTGGAGGCAATGGTGGTACAATTGATTAGAGAATTAAAAGAGAAAGTCACCAATGAACAGGTCCAGCTCTTCGACTCATCCTGTCGCCGGACAGCTTACGAGGATTGACACCGCTTGATTTTTCCCAACCGACTCCACTAATTGTTCGGCTTGCGCATTGAAACTGCAGATGGGCTTTTGGCTCCTTGTCTTCGCCGATGTCCAGACTCGATAGATTCTAGTCGTATTTGAAAATGGTAGGGGGGGGTATAGCGAAGGTGTAGATGTCTTACGGCCCCATCTGTGCCTTTTTTCATGCTTCGGTTTCCAAGTTGGCTCTTCTCACGCCGCCTCCCTAATTGTGGAAATGTAAGTCACCCAATTCAAAGAAATTACCACAAATTACCCCGAGTCAAGTCGAATAGCGGAGGGGCACGTCCTCGCTCGGGTTATTACCCTGAAACCACTTCCAAAACTCACAATCCATTCTCCCAAAGAGAGCGCCCCGCAGTGTCAAATGTTCCTGCTGGCATTTCCTCTTGGACGTTTTTAACGCTAACGAGACAAACAGACAAAAGGTATAAAAGTTCACCAGGTTTCTGACATCTTGGAGGAGCTCGTATCTCTCCTGCGATTGTTTTGAAAAGAAAAGTCCTGCGGGCTCATTTCCAGGCCATCCCTTTTTAGCTTCCAACAAAGTGTTGTCCCTTCGGAGATTGCCAGCGTGTCCTCTGTCTAATCCATGTATTGGTTATCCATTGGTCAGGACAGGACCGGTAGAACGGACTGTCAGCAAGGTTGGAGAAAATCAAAAGGAGAAAGTCCGAGCTGTACCTCCAGTCGATATTTTATTAAGCTCTATCAAGCGCTGCAGAGAGAACAGCCTGGTGTGATCAAGGTTTTTTTTTTTCTTTCTTCCCTTTGTTTTTTTTTCTTTAAAAAAACATTTTCAACCTCATTTGCGGCATTGTAACCTTTTTACGGAGCAGTTACCTCACTGTATCAACGAGGGCATCATAAATAAAAACACGACTGTACAACTTATCCAATTTAATCTCCTAATTGCATCAGAGCTTTTGGTTTTCTATCACGGCCAAGTTTTCACGAAAGGCTCCCCTCCGGGGGCAAGACTGCAGGCAGGCCCGTGGTAATATGGTTCTGCAAGCGGTCCTAACACACTCAGCCTCTATTTATCCTAATCAGTGACATCCATATAAACCAGGATTGCTTCAAATGAACCCCTTCCGCGCCCTAGAAAACGCACATTTACCAGGACCCCATTTGTCATGGGTAAATTGAGGGTCAGTAAACTTGGGCTGTATCCTCCAGTGGGGATCCGAGACATGCATCATAACGTTAGGAGAGGATGATTGGCGAAGGCGAGCTGTCACACATTTGTCAGGGGGAAGGGAACATTATTTGCTAATTTCCCAAGCTGGGCACTGACAGGGTGCTTCGTCTTCAGACCTTTGGTGACCAGCATGGTTTCCCGGCTATTAGTACAAGTCAAGTGGTTTTTTTTTCCCGCTGCCCCCCCTCCTCCCATTCTCACTGTAAAGCGGCGGTAATAAGAGGCGCGATTCGTTCGACCTCACAAGCTGGCGGGCGCACTGGTTGAAGGATTTTGGATGGAGCAGATGCCCCATGCAGCGAGCTGCTCTTGCCAGGCCTTAGTTGAGTCCAGACAGCCTTGAGGGCTGATGGATCACAAAGTTTACTCGTCAAGGTGACGCTATCGACTCCGCTGCACCAAAATCTGACAAAATGGGTATGAGGCAGTCATTCATCAACATAAGGACAAAGGGGTCGTGTGTGCTTCATTCGATAGAGGAGGGGATCAGGAAATGTCAGGCCGGTGAAGGATGGTAAAGCAAGTTGGGGCTAGGGCTGACATTGAGGACGGACATAGTCTTGATTTATTTTTTTTAAAGTAATTAAAGTGTCGGAGACATTTTTATTGCGAGTGTTTCAGAGCTAGCTACAAGCAAAATACTTTGGACAACTCCAATTAAGCCTGCTCCAGTCTGAAACTTGCTGCGGTCTTGGACAGTGCTCCAGTTTTTATCTGATGCCGTTGTGTAAATCAGGCCGATCCTTAGGACTCCTCTCCACCCTGCTGACACTTTGAAGTTCCAGATTCAGCCAGCTGATCAGATGTGGCGTTTCCGTTTCATTTCCCGTCCTGCATGGGTTGGGTTCGGAACCCCATCGGACGCCGCCCAAAGAAACGGGGTGGGGCCTAGATATGCCTCAATCAAAGGCATTCAGGAAGACGTGTAAACACAACTCTGTGGGATGGGGGGGGGCATAATTGCATTTACAATATTATTATTATAAAAGTTGACTGGAGGCGATGAACCGCTGCCACGAGAGCGGACTGAACAGGCATTTATAAAAAGTCATGGCCACAGCCAAGTGGGTTGTAACCATTTGGCACCGGCCTAGTAGCATGTGTCAAGCCGTGTTATCCAATGGCCATACCTGCCTGTCTCATTACAAGCGGGGTATTTAGCAGCGGCTCGGCGGGAGCGCGGCGGACTCCGACTGCCAAGCGAGACGGCCGTCGTTTGAAGGCCCTGTGAGCTCGCGTGGAGCGCGACAAGGTCCCGCAGAGGAAGGTCCTCGTGTCCAATTAGGGGGCTGACGTGACACGTGGCCGCACTCCCCCACTGTCAGCCAGCTTGTCAGGTAGGCTTTGAGAAGAACACTGTGGGCATTATTCCACCGCATGTTATCAGCAAGTGACCTGTGAAATCCGACTCCAGGAAATTGATTGAAAGAAGTACTTGGCCGTGTATCCCCCTCCCCCCTACCTCTTTTTAATACATCTCCGTGCGAAATGCATTGTGGGAGGAAAATGAAAGCACGGCTGTATGTTTTCTCTCACACTAAAGGATGGTATTCATTGATTTCATTTTAATTGGACACACTTTTTGTCCCCCGGTGTCGTTGGAGGTGTGTTTTGTAATGGCGCCGAGAATGGATTGTCCTCAGTAAGTCCTGGCGTCAGTCGCCTGCCACTGGAAAGACAGACAGGGTGGGTGGTGGTGGGGGTCTTGATAGACGAGGATCTTTCCCCTTCTCTTCCTCCTCCTCTTGCCCCATTTTCGGAGCGATCCACACCCAGAGGGCTTTAAAAGAACTCCACCTCCCTCCCTCCCTCCCAACCCTCCCTCCCTCCATTGCCGCATTTTGATTGAAATTCATCGGCAAGTTTATTGAGAAATGAATGAGGGAGGCAGCGTGGTATTGACTTTGGGAGGAAAACACAACTCATCTTGAATGAGGGGGAAAACGCAGTCGTAATTTAGCCGCCATCGATCGGCGCCCCGTCCATGTATTGATCTTCATTTTACAATATTAATTTGCGCTTGCAATCAGCTGTGAAGGGAAGCCATTTGATTTCTGTTGGCCGGTAATGTGCCAAAGTCGGCCGTTATCCTCAGAGAGGTGGCACGCGTACTTGAGATGTCGTTTAAGAGGATTGAACAGGTGTCTTTGGCCCTTTCTAATAATCCGAGAGAAATGAAGGCAGCGCGAATATTATGGATGTGGCAATCCGCACCGTTGCTCCCTTTTAACCGTGTTAATTACATTTGATCTGTTGCAGGAGCAATATCTGCAGCAGAGTGTAACTGTCTCGGTATTTCCATCTGTATCGGCTCAAAGTTCATGAAATTTCAATGAACATTGATCTCTCTCCATTGATTTATCTTAACTCCAGATCTTTGAAATTTTAATTTCCTGTTCATCTCGAGGCCCGCTGGAGGTGGAATCACTCAATGATAACTGGCAACAGTGGATGGAGATGATGGAGATGGTCAGTGAGGTTTGCTTTGCTTTGCGTGGGTGTGCAGTGAAGAATTCCAATTTGCTTTGCTATCAAACGCCGTTTTCATCTGCATGCCTGTTTTCCGCTCTCTCGACTCCCGCCGAGTTCCAAAAAGCACGCCGTCCGGATATCTTCTTACGCCCGGCGTCCGAAAGAGCCTATCGGGCCGGTTTTGCCGACGAGACGCGATCTAGGTTTGCTGACGCTGCTCTCGAGCCGGCCGCATCCTCTCGAACAGATGCGCAGGTGCCTCGGAGGCTTGGCTCGCGCCGTTTGACGAGTCGCAAATGCAATAACACTTGAATGAACTTCTGCCTGTGCTGTTTATCTGGCTCCCCCTTTCCAACTCCCACTCCACCTCTAATTTGTGTTAAGGGGAAAGAAAAAAAAATAACTGCTCAATGGTGTAGGAGGAGTGGAGATAAGCTCGAAGCAGTTAAGTATAATTAGCGAAAGTAATAGCTGGCAAATGGCAACAAGGCTAGGTTTTTATCTCCTGGAAAGATAGAGTTATCGTAATAAGCTGTAATGGCTGGCAGGAATGCTAGGACGCGGTGCAAGCTTCCATTCAGGCTCGTAGACTTAACAAGGAACAATTTCCCTGAAATTTACTGCTTTGCTCAAACATTTCCCCATGTTTATGTCCCGATACCGTGGGTTGAAACATGTGCTCCGTTCGACTCCATATGGAGCGTGGGCATGTCAGCGCTTTGCGTCGGCCATGTCGCGGCGGAGAGCGGCAAAGGCGATTTTTCTTTTTTTAGTACTTTGCGAAGGAAACGTCCGATCAAAACAAGATCGGGAAGTGCGCATTCCTGTCTGAGGAATTCCACTGGAGCCCGTCCACCGGGCGCTGGTCGGCATTGAAAATTGGAAGCGATACGGTCGCAGCTGCGCACCGAGTCATGCATTCCATTTCTTCACATTCTGAAACTTGATCGTGAGCTCGCAGAAGGTCAGAAAACTTTTGAACAAAACAGCATTCCTCAAAGACGCAATCATCGGAAACGTCACTTTGTTAATAATCTGCCCAATTTGACCGACGTGTTCTAATCTAATCATGGCGGGATATTAAAGTGTGGGAAAAAAAAGCGCTGTTAAACAATTACATCTCTTATCTGGAGCGACTAGCGAGGGAACAAAACAACACCGACGACGTAATTGAACAGACCGTGTAACCTGTCGAAATTTGAACAGAAGATGAGCGAGAAAATGAAAATTCTATTAGTCCATAAAGCCGCCCCTTCCCTGCGCTCTTCATCTGCTTTACAAAGTATTCAAATGCAAGTCCTGCCTTACCTCCCCGTGTCTCTTTTTCTCTAATTATCCGTGAGGTCAGTAAGCAAAATGGGGAAGAAGCCAGGAGATCAATACAAATTATCCCTGAGCAAACCAGTGCTGACAGTTTGAATTGCAGCATATGTTTACCCAAAATCAGGCAATTTATCTTAATATCAGCCGAGTAATGCAGCAGGGGTGAGAGGTCACACAATCTCTCCACCTCATAATTACCCACCTCTAAAACAGGAAAGTGGTATTGATTGGCCGCGGGCCGGGAAGCGGGCGTGACTGGAACGTGCCAGCAAAACACCCCCCCTCGCCCCACCGCCGCTAAACAATCCACCACCGCCACCACCCGTATCATAGCTCCCCCTTCTATCCTCTCCCCCCCTCCGCTTGGCTAGACTCCCCACCCAGGGAAGGATTTATGGGATGTCTGTGGAGGGTTTCATGTTTCCATGCAGCGATTGAAGGCTCTCACAGTAACCGGAAGGAGGGGTGGGACAAGATGGGCTGAGGCAATAGCCCCCCTCCCGCCTCCCCTTGACCATATTATGAAAACAGACTTTTGGTCAATGAAATCATCATATGGTAAAATTACGGCAATACGTAATTTTGTCTTTTTTAGAACTGCAATGGGGAGAACAAATACTCAGATACCCTTCGTTGCTTTTGCCAGATTTGACTATTTATTTATTTTTTTACTTCCGTTTTGAGTATTAACTGCAATTTTAAAAGACAATTAAAGCCTTAACTTTATAAAGACTTTTAAAGAATCTGTCGAAGCCTTAATTTTAGACCCACCCCCAGATTACATCCAGGTTCAAACCGTAGCCCCTCCACAAAAAAATCATAAAAATTGGTTTTGGATGCAAAACTATTCCAAAACTCGGGCGAAAAGGACAGACAAAGGAAGCGAGAGGACTACTCAGTGAGGAAGGAGGATGCTGTCACAGTGTGTGGCATTCCGAGTAAAGCCCACAATCATTATGAAAGAAAATCTTTGTACAGAAGACAAAAATCTGCGGCGCGGACGCTAGCAACGTGCAGCTACGGCATTTATTTCCCCGGCCGGCAGCGTCTAAGTGCTCAGTATATATCATCAGCGGCTCTTACAGGATTATTGACATTGTCTGTGTCTGTCTGCGCGGGTGTACATGCGGCGACTACAAAACTGTCAAGTCATCAAGTGACAGCGCCGTTTAGCGCTAATGCAAGTCTCCATCAGCTGTCACAAGCATTTGCATGAAATCAATAGCAGATGGTGCTCTGTGTCACCAATTTCATTACGCCGAGGTTGTTACAAAGATCATCTCCATGATAGATGAGAGCGTCTCGGCGGCACCGGCCGAGGCCGAGCCCGACTAGACTCCGCGGATTTCCATTCACGCTTAAGCCTTGGACGCATTCTTTAAGGACATCTGATCTCGTTCCGGCATCGTTATCATCGGTAAAGGCGCATCGCAGTGAGCTGAGGTCCGCGCGCTGTTCCGAGCGTGTTCCCAGCATGCCTGGCGGCTGGGAGCGGGCCCCAGCTGAGGCGGAGGACAGGAGAGCGTGATGTATCACCCCGAGAGCGCCCACTGACAGCCTCTGATGATGGATGGCCTGATTATGGAGTGCTTTTTACACATACACAATTTACATCACACTGAGCGGCGGGGTCCGGCGGGGCCGCGTACGGGCAGGTGCGCGTGCGTGCACAAACACGCGGACAAGAATGAGGTTGGAAATAACAAAGGAAAGCTTGCAAATTCCCGGCTACTGCCTTGTCATGTACGATCAATACCACCAATCAATCCTTTATTAAGGGGGAAGACGGCGTTTGTCCACTCGGTGAGACGGGGGCCATTTTGTCGCTTTGGGTACGCATGATGAGCTGCCAAATTAGATTTCCAGCAGTGTATGTTACTCAGGTGAGCTGAGAAAATGAGGCCGCGTACGACTGTACTCTCGTCGCTACGCTAGTTCCTCGCTATCGATTAGCTCCCCTGCATCGGCTATGCTTGAACACATAATTGCTGCATTTGATCACGCTCGAGCTGGCAATTACTGTAGCCGGGTTTCTGGAGCGCAAAGGTACGGTGTTGTGTATTTAGATTGGGGGCGGGGCGACAAAAGGAAGCGAGAGCTGTTCTTGGCGTGCTTTCCCTTTTCCGTGGCAGCAATTTTAGCGAGGTGTGCGGCGTCAATGTCGAAATGACATGCTGAGTAATGAGCGATGGGCCAAATTAGAGGCTGAACAATGAATAGAGGCAGACACTTCTTATTAGTCTCCATAGAAAGTCATTGATTTATGAAGCGCCTCGCTCGGCCGACTTACTCTCCTGAAAATGATATCTACATTGAGAAGTGATGTTCTCTATTAAGTCATTCCTTCCCCCTTTTGCACCGCTCGCTTCTCTCCCCGATTTAACTCCCCCGCCCCTCCCCTTCTCGCCCGGTACTGCCTGGTAGTGTACACATGATTGTTTAGAACCAGGCGGCGCTGTGAGGAAGCCTTCAATTACCCATTAGGACTGTCAGACATAAAGCGATTCCGCTCTCACCAAAGTCTTGGTTATGATTCATTTACTTTGTGCCCTTGATTCATCGCCCAATATGCCCGGCGCTCCAGATTACTATTTGAGGGGTGGGGAAGATTGATGGCTCCGTGGGATCCGCCGCCGTATTTCACGGGTGCTCTGTTGCGGTACAGTCGGTGGCCAAGTGTGAGATGACAGCGGCTTACACTAGATCAATGTGTGGACAGCCTTTCAGAGATTATTAAAACTCTGTTAGATTAAAAGAGGCCCGCTATGTAGTTTAGCTAGAGTCAATATTCTACAGTAGATGAAAAAAAAAAAAAATGTAGGTCATCACGGCTGTTAATGGAATAACACTTGTGTCATTTTCCTTTGCCACCCATGAAGATGCCGCTGCTTTTTTTTCTCCCCTTTTCATGAACCGATTTGACGCCCCTGAGGTTTTGTCGAAATTAGCCATTCCGAAATGACTTTTGTACTGTAAACGCTAACAGATTGCTCAATTACTTTCTTCCTGTCTGTGCAAAGAAAAAACCCCCAAAACGGGCCCGCCGCTAACGCTCTTCTCCTCTCCCGCGCAGCCCTCAACGAGCCCACCATCGACTACGGTTTCCAGAGGCTGCAGAAGGTCATCCCCAGACACCCCGGCGACCCCGAAAGGTTACCCAAGGTCAGTCCGCCGACTCGACATAAAAAAAAACTGCTTTACGAGAATTCGGTGCGGTGAACGGGAGAATGAAAACAAAGCAACATTAGCGAGGACACGCGGTGCTTTAGACGGAACAGCTTTGCCTCGCATATGTGGCTTAGCCACTAGCCAGCGTGGTAATTGCGTTGGTTTAGTGCGAGGAGAGAGGCGTAAACTCTCTGTGCGGTAAAATAGCTCAATCAGGCGTTTTCCTCTCCAGTAGTCTGTGGAGATGGTAATCTGGTCAGAAACGACGTCTGCGCCCTCATTACCCCGCTCATGTTTTCCTTTCATTTTCTGCAGCTCGATTTGGTTTAATCTTTTGTTTACAGAACCCTGTGCCGTAAACCCCCTCGTCTTAGCGCCGCTAATAGACAAAGACCGCGTGTTATTATGCCGCGGCTTTCTTATTGTTTTCTTTTGAACCCGAGCGAAACGGTTGAAAGCCGCGTCAAGTTCCGCGACGCTCTCGCAGAAACGGATCGCGCTATCGACGGCAGGAAGATCGTTCTCCCGCTGAGAAGAAACTCTTTGATACTTTTTTTCCCTTTCTCCTTCCCCCCGTCTTTGATTCTCTCGCTCCTTCCATTTCCTATTGATAAAATCTATCTCTGAGCTGGCACTAATTGCTACCATGCCGGTAACCATTTGGGTGACTGACGTTCCAAATGTGTCAAGTGTAATAATATGACTGATTAGTCTATTCAAAGTAGCGGCGGCCACCTTGGAGTTTTAATAAGAGCGTAAAACCTTTGAAGACCTTATCTATTAAATCCCAGCATGCAACACAGCAATATCATTAACGTCCAACGGCCAATTTAATAAAGACCCGACCGCGCGGTGGCTCGAGACGTTTGACCGAGGCGCCGCCGAGAAGTCGAGCATCGCGGCTAGCCCTCGCTCGCCTATATGAAGTGTTTCAATTAGACCCCGGTCCCCGCGGAGCCGGGACGCAACACCTTGACATGAAATGTGACTCTAATTTTAGCTAGTAAACCCCGACCATAAGCTAAAGCACCTTTAATATCCACTTTCTCCAACACGGCGGCCATTCCCGGTCAATGCGGCTGCACTATTTCGATTCTATAAAGTCACAGTGTCTTTGCAGCAAACAAAAAAAAAAAAAAAAAAAAAAAAAAAAAAGACAGGCGCATTGTTAAACACAGCTTTATTACGGAGAAAGCAGACTTCTTTCCATGAATACAAAGTGTTGTTGGCAGTGAGACAGCTCTTGACACCGGACCCGAGATTAGTTTCCTGGGCGCGTGTATACTTAATATAGCCCCCGCTCTGCCAGCCTTTGCATGAAACAATCACAGAGTGAGATGAAACCCTGCACTTCCAATAAACAACATAAATATTTGATTTGCTCTCTAATGGACCCAAATATGGGGTTCAGGGGGCATGTAAATGATCCCGCCGAGTGATTCGTCATTGTTAAGCTTGCCATCCCGGGGTCAGCGCTGAGGGTCAAAAAGCACATTCCCAATAAAAGAGCCGGCGGCGGCCGCGGGGCGCCGGCGTGTACGTTCCGAATGAGATCAGAAACGGCATATAGAGAGCGGCCATTACCGGGTGCAGGTGAGCTAAAGGGGGGGGACTCTATAAAAAGGAGATAAAGCTAGAGGACGCAGGGCGTGCATTAGCAGAAAGGCAAATCGACACCCGGCCCACTCGCCGCCCCGCCCCGCCCATGACTTCACCCTCCAGTTGATAATATTACTGCGCTATTGATTTCCACCAGCCTTCTCCCTGGGACCAGTAAGACACGTGGTAATTGTAAGGAGACAGAAAGCCAATATGGGAGTGCTCATGGATAGCGAGGGATGCACGCTAATATTGTTGCTACACAGAGAAAAAAAAAACATGGAGGGAGAGTGGTGGTGGGAGGAGGAGAGGGAGGGGGGGGGGAGCTGCCTCTGATTGAAGTTTACCTCGTAATTCTAAGACAACATCGTAGATGACAGTCTGACCCTGTGGGAGTGCAGATATAAAAATTCAATGCAAAGTCCAGGGTGAATATGAAAGTAATAAGTGTGAGCAGTCAAGTGATGAGAAAGGAGATTGGTTTGCGGGCATTGCGTTAAGTGAAGAGAGACTTTGGAATTCACCCCCCCCCCCCTCGTTTTTTTCCCTCCCGTTCTTAAGATCTTGTTATAAAACAATTTTCTGTTCATAATATAAAAAAGACAATTTATAATACCATTTTGTGCCCTCTGGCAGTAATGGACAAATAGACTGGATATCACATTATATCACACTCAATTTCTCTCTTCTGTAACAAATTAGATTCATTATGAAATTAAAAGTGGAAACTCAATATTGTTTTATTATTAAGCTGATTGCTTTGGCTTCTTTACTTTCCCCCCCAAAATGAGCATAAGCCCATTCTTTTCCGATTGCCGGCGTAATCCGCCAGGAGAAAATATTACAAATGTGCTCATGTCAAGCAATTACCCATGTATTTAAATGAATCTCTCTTCCTGTGCTCTTTGAAGTACCTTCATCTAATGGCCCCATGCTTCTAAATGCATTCATTACCTCGGGCTAGAGCTAACAGAGTAATTGCCTTACACTTTTATAATGGCATTAGCACTCGCAGCTACATAACCTAGGCCCTCTTTTATTAACTGCCATCATATAAATACAACATCCGTGTTAATCTAGCGCTCCAAGAATCACATTCGGCCCGCTTGCTTGAGACCCCCCACTTTCCCGCTTGTTTTATGACAAGGCGTCATTTGTTACGACTTCCCCGCCGAAAGCGGCGTCTAAATCTCGGGTGATCTGTCACGCCAGCGAGAGAACGAGCGAGCGAGCGAGCGGCTCCCCTCGTTGAAACAGTTGTCGAACACGAGACCTTTTATGCAAAGCGAGGCGGCGAACGGCGCAAAATCGGTCACGCGTTTGTCGGCGAACAAAAGGAATCATTTGAGGCCTTTAATTGTTTCAATTTAGCATGGCGTGTTCTGATATGTCTCCATGACATGAAAGCCAATTACACTTATTCTGGAGTAGCATTCAGATTTACATGGAAATGCCCCCAGAACACTATTCGCCGCTAATCGTATTCACAGCGTGAGCCGATCCGCATGAAGGCGTCTCGTCGGGAAGACAACAAACTTGCTCCTTGATTGGGTGCGGCGCTTCTCATCATCCTCGGATATGACCGGGCCGCCACTTAAGCGTAGCCCCGCCGGTCGGCTCGGTTAGTTAAGACGCCGCGCGGTAAACGACAGATTAAGGATGAGAGGCAATATCGCTTCCTCTCCTCCTCCTCCTCCATTTTTTTTTTTTTTTATTTCCTCCTCCCAAGCTGTCCTTATGTCACTGCCGCAAAAGTGCCATATGGACAAGGAGCGAGAGGACGTTTTACAGGGAATGAAACATGGCTCGCCTACGAGACGCTCTTAATTGCTTTAATTGTTGCTTAAAATTGAGAGCCATGTCGGAGAGCTTGAAATATGATGGAATAGATTATTGGTAATTATTAAGCGCAGACAAAAAGAGAAGGAAAGCCACTTTATCTCACTCAGCGAGCGCGGGAGAAATCTGTTCTGCCTGATGAGAACACATCAAGACAGCTGGTCCTCTCATTTAGCCTACCTGCCTCACGACAAGCGTAATTCTTTATTTGTATGCAAACTAGATGCATGCCACGTTGAGCATACACACCAATTTCAGAGGTAAATGCCCATTCTAAGAACCACCCATCCGGTAACTTGGGGCTGGATTAAGCGATATGTTTCTATAAGAAAGGGCGGCGGGCAGGCGGGCGGACGCTGGAAGTGGCTTCCACAGCGATTCATCTTGATAAATCAAGGGCGCTACGCGAGATATGCTCCTCTGGATGAAAGGAACCGTAAACACACGCTCGCTCGCTACGCCGCGCCTGGCCAACGCGGGCCGAGGCGTCGGAGGCCCGTCGTTTGAAGGCACCCGGCTTGTGTTTACATTCATTTACGGCAGCTGCCGTCTTAATCCCGCACGGCTATTGCCAAGCGATGGAACACTTCAGACAAATTACCGAGGCCCGCGAAAGAAAACACAGTGAATGTGGGAAGACAACAAGCGCCATCTGAGATGTTGCTGCTGACAGATTTGCATTGCTTTTAAGCGGGCTTCTAAGAGCCCGGTCAACAAATCTCCGCTTTTTTTTTTTACAGCAGGTGACAACAAGCGTGTCTTTTCCACAAACCGCCCCTCCCGCCACTCGCCTTTGTCGCGCCCGATGCACTCGAAAAAGGGACAAGAGGGTTTTGCTTTCCGGCATATTGCCTCGCTCGTATTATAAAAGCAAAGAGAGCAGTCTGCTTTGCTTGAGAGGGATTTAATTGTAAGTGGCAAATTCAAAGGGAAGATAAAGACGCGACAAGCGGGCCAAACCCCGCCACCTAGCCCGCAGCTCGGAAGAGAGCGACGGGATCCGGGGCCAACTCATTTTCCGTGTTAAGAGCCAAAGCAACACGGCTAATCCGCATTGTCGAGCCGGGGCGAGCGTGCAGACATGGATAAGACCACATCCTGAGCATCCGTGTCCCCAAGGCACGGGCACCCAGCTCCTGCTGGATGGGAAGTCATTTGTGAAGTCCTTTGCAAGCAGCCAGTCAAAGAGGTTAATTGAAAAATTCCTTAATGTCATTACAACAGAACTAGATTAACCCACAGCTAATTCACTTTATTGTTCTGAGGAGAGGGGCCTCCACGCTGAACTCTGGAAGCCCGGAATCAGGCGTGAGGTGTTGTTTTTAAAGGACTATGCCGGTTTAATTAAGATAGGGAACATTATTCACCGCTCTGCATGCATGGAAGGAGTAAAGTAGTGTTTAAATGAAGGCGCGGTGCCTCTTAAAACAGCAGCGCTCCTCATTTTCGGCAGGCAGGAAAACCCGCTCGGTGGCCAGCTCGGTGCTCGAAATAAGCGGATTCGCACGGCAGCTTGAGGGTCCAAATTGATATTTTGCGACAAATTGAAGAATAAAAGGAGGCTTTAAACCAAGAGAACCAGCAGAAAAAGAACCACTAAAGAAAGCTTCACTGGGTAGTCTGAGGTAAAGGATTAGCTCTTTGCGCTATTTATGCTAAAGTGGCTAGCTAGCAACCGTTTCGGCGAGTTACTAGTACGCCTAAACACGCAGCAAAGTCGCTCTTGAGTGAGTAATCATCGCACGACGGTGAATAAGCCACGTTTGACAACGATCACGCTCATGAAAGGAAAAGAGAGCGATGGTAAATGCGAAGCTAACCGAAGAACAACGCGGATTGCTTGGATGACACGAAGTTGAAAAACAAAATGGCAGCACAACGTATGAAAAATATTTCAAGTCTCGCCTGCCCTTGTAACATTTCCGATATCCTTCATTACTGCGTGGAATCTGAGCATTTTCTTTGCCTTTCTTCCTTCATCAGGAGGTGTTACTGAAGCGGGCGGCTGACCTCGTCGAGGCCCTGTACGGGATGCCCCACAACAATCAGGTCTGCACCCGCACACCCGTGCGCTTAAATAAATGAGAAATTTACCGAGAGCATCACCATAGGGGATTTCCGCACCACTATATCTGGAGCGAGATGCGAGCTCGACCATATAGCCGCAAAGCAGGCATCAAAGCGGTGGCGCAGCTTTAAAAAAGGAAACTCAAAAACCTTTGCCTTCCCTCGCCGCGCTTCTCAGGAGATCATTCTGAAGAGGGCAGCTGACATCGCCGAGGCCCTGTACAGCGTTCCCCGCAACCACAACCAG
This sequence comes from Syngnathus floridae, assembly GCF_059516105.1. Taxonomy (NCBI): domain Eukaryota; kingdom Metazoa; phylum Chordata; class Actinopteri; order Syngnathiformes; family Syngnathidae; genus Syngnathus; species Syngnathus floridae. Next base: position 4,360,509 of record NC_142421.1, read on the forward strand.
ATCCCCTCTCTCGCCAACACAGCCTCCCACGGCATGATGGGAGTTAACTCCTTCAGCAGCCAGCTAGCAGTCAACGTGTCTGAGTCACAAGGGAACGACCAAGGTATGCGAATGCGCCACTCGCGGCTGAAAAAGGTTCCGCGGCAGGCAAATGCCGACTCCTTTCTTTTCTCCGCTCATTAAAAAGATAAAATGGATCGAAATCCACAATTTTGAGTAACTGCTCCGACTCCAGAATATAGGCCGTTAAAGGCCCTCTCATTAAGTTCCAACCTCTGTTCTTATTAAAGTGCCATCTGCAGTATGAGCGGATATAAAAAAATATATAATTTTGATTGCAGCTGTAAATTTCATCGGACAATGAACAAACCGTCCTTTTGTTTCTACCCCGCCCACCTCTTGGTCGTTACACAGTGGGTTACAGCCGGAACACCAGCAGCGTGTCCCCCCGGGGCTACATCTCCAGCAGCACCCCGCAACAGTCGAGCTACAACACCGTCAGCAACAGCATGAACGGCTACGGCAATGCCGGCATGAACCTGGGCGTGCCAAGCTCCCCGGGGTTCCTCAACGGATCCTCTGCCAACTCCCCATATGGAAGTGAGTAGGCTTGCCGTGGTGGCGCTAAACTGCCGCTGATTGAATTCCAGGTCCCGCGTTCGGTTTTGCTTCAATGAATCATTGGCGACGGGGGTTAGAACGTTGCTGCTACTGCTAATGTATTGCTACCCCTGCGGCGGCTCGCTCCAAGTGCTTCTCGGAATACACGTAATGAAGATTAAGATGCTTTTTTTTTTTATTATTGATTTCTACGTGATATGCAATGGGCGAAATTGGATGGTTGGTAGGTTTACAGTTGGATCATTCAACTGTGAGTTCCTACGCAAGTCTCGGGAGTCAAATCTCGGGACCTTCAGCCACAAGCTGCGTTCTTCAACCGCTAAACCACAGTTGGCGCATAATTAAGTCAAGTGAGGAAGCCATGTTTGTTTTGTTATGGATTACACAAAATACGGTTTTCCATGAAATTCTGTGTGGCGTTAACCGACCAACTGGATTTTTCTTTTTTTTGCTGCTTTACTGTATTTTTTGGAATAGGGTCTGGTTTTGGGAAGTTCGCATATAATGGGCATGCTAGCTGGCTTATAAGGCAAATGATTGCACATTAACAAAACAAAAACAATGCAGCAAATGTGTTTTACTTTATTCAACTTGAATTCGACATCGGTACTAAAAATGCACCTGATTATAAGGCGCACTGCGGATCTTGGAGAAAATAAAACAAATTTAAGTGTAATAACCCAAATCAACTACGTTCGCAAGGTAAGTATTACTCTTGTTATTCCAAATTTGTTCTGCCGGACAAGTTGTGGATGGTTGGAGCCTGTAAGTACTGATCCTGTCCCCCCCTCCAACTCCCTGACCCGACCCCCCCCAAAGTAACACTCGCCCAGCCTTACCTCAACTGCCCTCTGCCTCTCTAAGCACTACTCACAGCACGTTCTCACTCTCACCCGCCCTCCCGCAATCTCTCCCTCCCTGTCGTCTCCGCAGTTAAACAAAAGAGCGCCTTCGCCCCCGTGGTCCGACCCCAGGCCTCCCCACCCCCCTCCTGCACCAGCGCCAACGGCAACGGACTGCAAGGTGAGCCCCCCTCACCCCCTCATCCTTTCCCTACGGACTACTGGTCAGATACTGCTGCTCAGGCCTCTGTCCGGTTTGGTGAGGGATTAATCATTACACATATATGCATTTTGACAGGCCAATTTACACATCACACTCACTTGCATACACGCACACACGCACGCACACACACACACAACTGACTCATCTCACACGTGGGGACCCGACTCAAACCCTCGCCGTCCTTCGCTAAGGACGATCCCCGCCGCCGTCAAAGACGCTCGGCAGAATTGTTTTCGGTAATTATGTTTATTAGGTTTGCGAGGGAGCGCGCGTCACCGCCGACGTGATTGGTTTGAAAACAAGCAAAGCTGTCGCGTGCGCGCCCCAAGATTAATAACATTGGGCTTAATGAAGTGGGAAATTAAAGTTCATCTCGCAACACGTTCATACTTATTAATACATGTTGTGCAGAAATTAATGAGCAATGCCTCGCCATCATCTGCGCTGGCAAACTTAAAAACATTCCAAGCATGACTCTACAAATACACTCCCAGCAACGTAATCATATATCATTCCCGGCACTTTGGTACTCGCCTAATTGTTAAAACGTGTAAAAAGTGCCGCGTAGATAAACTCCGGTCGCTAATGAAGCCCCGAGCAGATGGTCGGGCTCCGATCTACGGAAAGCTACCTTTGATCGCGGCTAATCTTTCTCGGAGCGCCTCGACCCGCATCGAGAGGAACGTCGGGGCGACGGCGCCGCTTGGTTTCCCCGGAGCGTCGGTCGCTGTTTGCTGTCGCCCCGAATGCCCGAGTAGAAATATCACACGTTAAGCAAGGCCGGCGTGCTGGGGGCTGAAATGTCAGAGCAGGAGGGAGCTTAACAAAGTCTCGCCCACTAGGAGGGCGCGCAGCTGCAGGCAAACACTCGCAGCGGTGGCGAACACACACACACACACGCACACACACTTAGAAGCACGATTTCATTGCATTTATTTCCAAAACTATTTGAGGCTTGGTAGACTAATCACCTCTTTCTTCTTTTTCTCAGCCATGTCCGGCCTCGTCGTCCCACCAATGTAAATGCACTTTCGTCATCTCAAGCACCAGTCTACCACTTTCACAGGACACGCCCCCCCCAACCCGCCCCTTGGGCACACAACAGCAAAAAAAAAAAAAAATGTAAAAAAAAAAAAAATAGGCGCTCGTGCCATGTATAGTCAACTGCTTGTTCCGAATCTTTACGAAATGACTTTAACAACCCCGCAGAAGAAAAAGGATCCGGCGAGGAACCGTATTTTTTTTCTTTTACCGTGGGACGTTTGTTTTGTTTTTGTTTGTTTCCCCGCCCCCTCATTGCATCACCCTTGACCCTGGAGGACACAGGTTTATTTTGTATACCTGTCGGCTCGCGCTTCGGCCTCGGATCCGTCCGATCGACCACACACTCAATACTGGAAGGGACTCTGTGGACTCACCGTTGTACAGTAAAAACACTGATGTACAGTACATTTGCCAATGAACTTGTTTGCCTCAGAAAATTCTTTTTTTTTTTTCTCTTCCTGTTCCGACTCTTTTAATAGATCCACACACAAGAGTTGTGCGTCTTTATAATGTGACTTTTTTTGTATTTTTAAATGTGAGGAAAAAAAAAACATACACACAGGGGGCCAAGACAGTTTCAACTGGAAATTATAAGAGATATATAATGTAGTTAATTGATCATAAAATTACAAGGGAGGGAGGGGTGGGGGGCGGTGAAGTTGTACCATGTTTCATTCCTGCATTTTAACTTAAATTTTGTAATTTATTGTAGCTAGAAAAAAAAAATCATCTTCAAATGGTTAAAAAAATTCCTCTTTGACTCAACAAGCACACTGATGTGTACAAAACACTGCTCTGTTGATGAATATGATGTACTTCCATGTCTAGAGCTTCCTTTTAAGCAAGTGTGTTTTGCCATGTTTTTCAACTTTTTTGCTAGCACTGTATATTAATGCATTCCTAGGCTACTGTGAAGTCTGTTTCTTGTTGATGAGGAGCAGTCTCTCCCTTCTATAGCTCCAACTCCCTTATGTGTTTTATATGTGGTTAAAAAAAAAATGGTAGACTATTGTGATATTGCCAAACTTGTGCTAAATATTTATACATCTGTCTTTTTCATGTTCTTTTAGATCAACACACAAAAAAAAGTCAAAAAAAAGAAAAAAAAGTTGAAAAAAAAAACCCAAACGCAAATCCATTGAGAATGTAGGCGTAAAGTAGTTCATTGTCATATTTCTGTTCCAACACACACTTGGCTCACTGAGGGAAATTTTGTAACATATCAACTATAAATAATGTATTTATCTCTGAAATTTTGTATATTGCTTTTCATTCTGTATGTATTAATCGTCATTGCCCTTAATATAGTGATGCAGCACAGATAATTCAGCCAAGAACTGTTGCCTTCATTTGTTTCCTTTTTTTGTATTTGCTGAAATGCAATGTGCATATATTTCACGTGTATCCTCAAAAACTTGCGTTACTCCGCCGACTCTATCGTCCTTTTTTTTCTTTCTTTTTTTTTTTTTTTTTTTAAAGGGGAAGTCAAACTTCATTGTTTATTTTTATATTGATTTTAAATTATCTATACAGACCATTTTGGAGAAAACTTTGTTGGTTGTATTGTCAAATAAATTGTTTGTGACCCATATGATAGTTGTTAAGATCCAATAGAGACTAAAGTGCATGAGGGACAACCTTGGAGATAAAAAGCAAAAACAGGCAAAAAAAAAAAAAAAAAGCAAACAAAAGAAAAATAACAGGCTCCATTTGTGGTTGTATTATTTTCTGTTTTGTAGAATGTAAAGAAGTCATTTTTACTCACCACTTATGACTGCCACATAGCTTACACGTGTTTACAGGGGAGAAACATTAAAAATGTCAACATTTGGAATGGAAACATGATGTTTTATTAAAAATTTCCAGTAAAAAGAAAAGGAAAGAAAAACACGCACACTTAGCCCCTACACTTTTTGAGGCTGAGCGACCACCACTGAAACAATGTGTGGAATCTCAGCCAAAAAAAAAAAAAACTCCTACTCACTGACATTGTCAGCTCCTCCTGCTGCTTCAAAGCTCCATTGTAGTCATTCATAAACAACAACGGCTTTTTATTCAAAGCACCCCAAATGGGGCTCATTGAAATCCCTCATTTCATTGCATTAAGCCACCTCGTTAATAAAGAATCGATACATTGAAAGCGCAAGGTTATCCTTTGTCTATAAGAGCCGCTATCGTTTTGAACCCCTTTCGAGTTGAGAGGCGGGGGGGACACCACTGTGAAATCTATACTCATCAAGTGGGTCAAACAGAAGGAGACGAGTGTTTAGGGGAGGGGAGGGGGGGGGGGAGTTTTCCCTAAAAACAAGAGCGCATCTTATCTGGCGTCCTAAGCGTGCAGCGAGAAGCAGGTCACAAAATGTCAATTTCCCATCAAGGCAACATTGTCCGCCGCCACCTCTCCTTTTAATGCACAATTAAGCGGCGGCAACCTGAGTGCCAATCAGCATATCGCAGCTTATTATGTCAAGGCGGCGTGCGCGGCCGACGCTGCGCAGATAGTCGGGGAGGTGCTGATAGCGCAAAAAAAAAGGGACAGACGCCCTCAAAAGAGCAATTTAATTTTCAGCTGCGATCGCCTCCTAGCCTCAAATCATTCCCTCGATAATCCAAAGTGTCTGATAACAATAGCAGCCTGACATTGCATTATCTGTTTCGGATACCGATGGCTTTGCTTACCTACCGCTTTCCTCTCTATTATTCATGACCAAAATCTTGCTCGGCCAGGAAAATGCACAAACTGTACATTTAGCGGAGGGGGGGGGGGGGGGGGGGGGGGGGGAGCGTGGCTGTAAATTAAAGCCCGGCCACGGCGGGAACAATAGTGGAAAAAGGGAGGAGGCCAAAAAAAAAGAAAACCCCCAGACAAGTTGCAAGGGTGAAAGTACAATCAAAAATGACATGTTTGCTCAGTTGTTGCCAATTTTAAGCGCTCGCAGGCAAGGCTGGAGGTGCACTCGATTGTCTCAGCAGGTTTCCTCTCCGTGTCCGGCGAGCCGGGCCGGGCCACGCCACTCAATCATTCTGAGAGCCTCTTTATTGGAGAACTCTAATGGCCACCCTCCGCCACGCTCTTAATGTGTGCATTAAATATTTATAAATCCTGGGTCAATAATGCCCCATAACCAGAGCCCCCTTCCCCGCCCGGCGTAGCGTGCGGCCTCCCTCCCTCCGTCGGCGAAAGGTGAAGGGGTCACGCAATCAAAAGGGAGCGCGGCTCGCCGTACGTTGGCCGCTCTTATCAAGATCGGCCTCAGTCGTGCTTATCTGTCAAAGGAGAGAAATATTGAAAGCAATATCGATCTTAACTCGGTTTGCCGAGGGGCCGCGCTTCAAACGTCTGCTCGTGGATTGTTATATTTAAAAAGAAAAAAAAAAGTTTAGAATTTGTAATTTGGAATATGGAACAACAGCCAGCGCGGCGGCAGATTTATCCGAGCCGATCCGCGACTATAAATATTTCTTCATTAGCGGGGGCGGGTTAAACGCGGTTTCTCGGCGGGTGACTCGGCCGCTTTCGGTGACCGTCGGCGGGGTGAAAGATTGCGCTCTGGAGATAGCGCGTGCAACAAAAGGGCGGCCGGACAATGAGCCAGTCGATGGAGAGCGCCGGGGTGAAAAGAACCACAAAGAACCGTGCATGCTGGGAATTGGGCCGCCTGATAGAAAGGAATGAAACCTTCAGACCGGGCCATGGAGGACAAGCATTCAGAAGAGATTTTTTTTTCTTCCGGGGAGCTTGTTTGCCGCTTTATCAATCTGCACTTTCCCAGGAGAAAAAACAATTCCAGTTGACCTTAAAAGCGGAATATTAGCTTACGCATGCGCTCGTTATTGAGGAGGTTATAGGTTGACGTTTAATGGATGTTGCCGTGGTGGTACCTTTTGTGCTCGCCCGTGTCCGGACAAGGGCCCATCAAACTAAAGTAGCATGACAATAGTTTATCTTGGCCCGCCGGTGCTGAGGAGGTCTTTTTAGGGATTGGCCGTTAACTGCTGAGCGCGGGGGAGTGGAGATACTCGAACGGCGCTTCGACCTGGGAGAGCGCAACTTTGAGGTCTGACCTTTTTGGAACAATTCCACATCAAAACAAGAGCTTTGACGCCCTTTTTTAAATAGTTTGCGCGTGAATGGGGAACATCTGATAACGCGGCGGTCCCCTGCTACGACGCCACAAAGCGTCGTTCCGATCCGTGCGAAGATTTCGACTTCGCTCAAAGGATGAGCAAAGTATGGCGGCCATTAAACTTGAATTTGGCTGTCATTTGATACTTCATGAATGTTTCAGTGAATTTCAAATCGGCAAGATTTAGCCTCGACGGGAGCGCCGCCGCCGCCGCGTTCAACCTATTTTCCCTTTACGAACTTCGCCTAGTCCCCAAAACGACTCCCTAAATGTTGAGCGCGTCGGGGTGCGGCGATAAAATAAGCGCCGCCGTCTCGCCGTATAGAGTTGCTTTCATGGTGCCCCTCTGTAGTGCTTTGTCCAGTACTTCTGGATATGATATCATCTATTAATAATGTATTGGCAATGGATTACATAAAAAGGGAGCAGAAATAACATCCAATATTCATGCCCCCTGAGCTCGACTGTGTCCAATCCGTTTGGCCCATAAAACCTTCGCCCCATTTCCATATCCGCTGCGGGTCACGACAGGTCCGCCGCACAAAGGCTCACAGAACAGCTCCGGAAAAGGGCAGTAAAAAATAAAATAGAAAAAAAAAACGGGTGGCTTTCTGAACCCATATGAAGCAGCCCCCGCTAAAAAAAAAAAAAAAACTGTATTTCAGCGCCTGTGAGAAACCCGGTGCTGCGTTTCCCTCTTTAATTGTGCCACTTGAGAAATTGACGTGCCTCCGAAACATGGCATGAATCTCGCAGTTATTGCAGTCCCCTTGGCAGGGAATGTTGATCCAACATCTGCATGCTATAGAAAGTAATGGAAGTAGCAGAGGTGGCAGCTGCAACTCTACAGGAAGTGTGCCATTTTCAGGCAGCGGCGCTGCGAGAGCCGCTAACTGCCAGCCTGGTCTTGCAGGCGCCTCTGATTGCCAGGACACTCTGACAAACAGGCTGGGGATGGGAGCGCCGCATCCTGGGGGATGACAGCTTCTGTTTGATTGTCAATAAGGCTCATTAGCAGGAAAAATGGCAAATGCAAAAGCAGATTAAACGGCGCCCCGCCTTGTGTTTTATTTCTCCAACCGACTTTATTTCCCTTTTTTTTACGAGTGAGGCAAAAATCTTCACAAAGACGTACGATACTTTCTTGAAAATCTCACTTTCCGATGTCCTCCCCCACCCTCCAGGCAAGGAGCGGCCAACAAAGCGGCGTGTAAGGGCCTTTCCCTGAAGAGTCCTTGTCACGCGGCGCCAAACCTCTGTGATTATCGTTGTTTTTGCAGAGAGTGTCCACGCCTGCCAATACCGCTGTTCCATAAATGAATTTGGCCCCTCGTCAACGAATTACCTAACACGCAGAACTGTGTATGTGTCACATCCAATTCCAACTCACCGGCTTTGCTGGTGCGTGTCAGCTGGAGGACTTAATCATCAATCGTCAATCATAATAAGCGAAACACATTGATAGGGCGTCTCCTCGCCTCCCCCCTCCCTCCTCTCTCGCACAGTTAAATAAAAGTGTAAAGTGAGAAGTTAAAACTGACCTTGTTAAAAATCAGGAGCACAATTTATATTCCTAATTTAGTGTATGGATTAATTAGTCTTGGCAAGTGCGCGTTATCAGCTTCCATCTTTGCCTTGACATCACACAGCGCTTTCAAAAAAACATCTCTGGAATGATTTCTGTCAATGTAATCTGCATATGCCGTGATGTGTTATTTATTTTATTTGGAATATTTACAGCGCCGCACTTTTAATTAATACTTAATTGGACAATTTATAGAGAGGACTTATTCCGGCGTTAGCCTCTAATCAATAGCCTCCATCTCCCATCATGCAAAATTAATCACTCTGACCTGTTATCAGTGCGGCAACGCACGTGTGTGTGTGCGCACGTGCTACCTATGATGCTAACTGCTAACTGGCACGTACAAGGCTGAGGAATCTGGCTCATATTTTCCCCCTCCTCTGGCTGATCCAATCCTCGCCGTCGTATAGATGGCAGTCTGCGGGGGCCAGAGGCGCTGACAGAGCCCAGATGCTCCCAGTCTGTCTGGGGGGACTGGAGAGACTGGTGCCACGGGGTCCCGGAGCCTCTGAAGTGCCGCCCCCTCCGTCAACAGGACCAAGGCTAGACCTGCACTTTCTCCAGGCTGAGACACTCGCCATAGCACGCTCAGATTGATACGTGCCGGCGGAGGCTCCCACGTAAGGGGGAACGCTCGTCATCAGCCGGTCTTAATTAGAGAACGCCGGTTCTGTTCTCGGGTTCAGAAGGTTACCATGACATACTGATGCAAGGTTACTGGCACGCACTCACACATCGATAGCTCTCAAGGTTTTTTTTTTTCTTCACTTTCTCATTTACTGCATTTTTAGGACCATTACTACACATTAAGGGAAACAAACTAGTAGAGCAAATAAGTCAAACTTTATTCGGCCTCAATTCTTTAGCACAATTGCTAAAATGTTTAGACAGACTTAAAGAACAGTTTCTGAAATGATGACAAACCGAAAAGCCAGCATTGAACATGCAAAAACGAATTCTACATATGTTCAAAATTGAATGAAAGAAAAGCAAATCATCAGATATCAGAAATCTAAGGTGTTTACATTTTCAAAGGGAGGAAGTACAAAAAAACGTGTCAGGCCCTGTCGCCTTTGTTTTCTGTCATGTTTCACACAACAAATATTACACTAGCAGGTTATTTATAAAACCTGATTATAAGGCACACTATCATTTTTAGAGAATATAAAGTGTGTCTTATAGTTTTGTAAAAAAAACGAATCCTGCTCAATGTCGTCACGACTGCCTGAAGCAGAGCCTACAAGTCTCCAATCGCTTTCCCCTCGTCCCTCTCTAAAGATGCCTCGTGTGTGATGATATTGCTCTTTGCGGTGGCAGCGCTAGCGTAGCATAGCGACGGCGGCATCTGAGGCGGCCACGGCGGCGGCATCTGAGGCTGCCGCCGCGGCAGCTGTCGTGGCTGGCTGCACGGTGCCTCGCTGTCAGGGCCTCCGAGGCCAGCCGGTCCCGGCAGACAGACAAGAGGGGGAGGAAACCCGATAGTGCGGCCAAGCCTCGGTCTGACTATGCGAGCTATCTATTCCCGTGTCTGTCTGGCTGACTGGACTATCTGCATAGCAAACACTCCTCCGGCTTGCCGCCGGCACTGTGCCCATCTCAGCTTGCCTCACGTGCTCCCCCCGAAAGTTTCTAATTCTTATTTTCTAAAGCCGGCAAACTTCTTGGAAATAATAAAAAAGCCGCTATGAATGAATCACTGATGTGGCTGCAGGACCCAGTTCGCCTTTCTACCGAGGGAGGGGGGGGGGGGTTGCGGAGTTATGATCCGACACGTATAAGGAGCAAGACACGGAAGCGTGGAGTGTGTTTGTATTTGATGTGGGGGAGAAAATTGTTCTATAATGAGGAGGGGTGCCAGGATACGAGATGGGAAGCGGGGAGTTGCAGACAGGATGTAAGTTATGAGAAGGAAACCAACGTCGGGGCCGCCGTTGTCGCCGCGCTAAAATTTTTCGGCCGCCGGTGATGAATGCAACCTGGCCCGGGTCAAAAGTATGAACTGGCTAGCAACATATTCTTTGTGGGGAGTGTGTGTCATGTGTGTGGTGTGAGAGAGAGAGAGAGAGCGCATGCGAGGGGGGTTAATAAATGTTGAATCAAACGCCGCACGAGACACTCACACTCCTTAAGGGTTGCCCATTAGCGCTGTGTGGGTGCATGGGGAGTTTATCAGTGTCTGGGTGATTTATGAAGTCAGACTCAATATCATCCACTTCACCCACACACATATGGACGTGCACATGTGCGCACATGAGCACGCGTGGCCGCACGCTCGTGCACCCACTGAAACCGGGGGGGGGGATATTAGGGCAAAATTAAAGCTTTGGCGTAATGAGATGGACTCGGCCTCCTTTAATCAAATTCTGACTGTTGGATATCCAAAATGATAAAACACCAATAATACCGCGAGTACCAATATATCATAGGGTATGTAAAAAAAGAAAGAAAAAAAAGCTAAAAAAAAGGTGTGAAATATTTAATATAAAGCGTTGCCTAGGGTACCTGAGCAATTACACGGCCAATTACTGGCGGCTCGGCGGACGCTTTGAAGCTGGACTTGTTTTCAACAGCTCCAGACGGCAGCAACTCCGCTCGCTAAATTTGTAGCATTCCGCTGAATTTAGTTAGCCATGAGCAAAAAAAAAAAAAAAAAAAAAAGAAAAGAAAAGGAGGGTGCTTACAGTGCACTTCAGAGTGCGCCGAGCTTAAATGGGACCCCTTGTGGCTGTGTCACAACTCCCTTCGTTAGGGGGCTGACTGTAGCCTGTAGTCACCACAGGCATCATTAGCCCTCTGTGAAAGCGCAGACTGGCTCTCATTCTTCATCTGCCTGTCTGCCGCCTCCACGTCCGTCCGCGCTTACCGACGGCAGCATTGCCGGTCGCTCCGGCGGCGCGTCGGAATTCAAAAATGCAGCGCAAAAAAAAAAAAAAAAAGTTGAAATGTATTCAAGGGGAGGGCCGCTGGAATTGGATCAGTAAAGGTTAGAGTCGAGGTTATTTTAGGAGGTTGGATTATTAGGCTACCTGTGCTGCACAGAGGAGGAATAACTATGGACATGTCAGGGTCACTCTGGAATTGCATTAGACGGTGAGGAGAATCAAGAATTTAATAAGGGGGAGAGAAAAGAAGCAAAGCGTCAATGCAACAAAAGATCCTTAAGGGGGGGGGGGGGAAGTACTGGAAATGTTCACTCAAACCACACACACACATATACACACACTCCCCGTTGCCCCCTCCATATGGTCCTTCCGAGATAAAACAATTGCTCTCAAAAGGGATTAAACGCGGTTGCGCGGGGAAATGGAATAACATATAAACACGTAAGTTGCGGATCAAATGTGCAAAGATGAATTCCAGGTTGAAATGTTGGGATGTCAGTTTTGCCGTTCTGCACTGCCCTCTAATGGAAAACGCTTGGCTCGGAGAGAGCGAGCGAGCGAGGAGGGAAAGCGAGAGAAGCGGCTCTGCACAGACTTCGTGAAAGACACGCGGCCTAATCGTTAATGAGCCCGAGGCGGTCAACTTTTTATTGTAAATAAACGCAATTAAAAATGATGAAAGGCTCTAATTTGACAGCGTGGATTTGAAAAGGCTGTCGTATATAAAATGCATCGGCGAGACGTCGACGGGAGCAAACGACGGGATCTAAATGGAGACGAAACGAGCGCGCCGCTACAAAGCTTTGTAGCGGCAAAATTTCCGAGCCTTTATCACTGGATGTCGAACAAAGCACTCGCTTGGCAGGAAATTAAAAAAACAACGAGAGGTACAAAGACTAATTCCGCTCGCAGGAAAAAAAAAACAACAATAACAACAACAATACAAGAGACATATTTTTAAGGGAATAATAACGCTTTAGAAAAACCATTCCAAGCGCTTTCTGGCAAACGCGGCAGAGGCCCACGGGAGCATTGCAATGTTTGTAAATCCGACTCTTCTCTGTTTAAGTTATTTTTGTACGTTCTAATTCGGCGACGACTCGCTAGCGCATTAACTATGCGAGCATCTCTATTCTTAGATTTAAAAAAAAAAATTGAAATGGAATATTTACGTTTGCACTCAACTTTGCGCTTGTGTTTTATGTGTTTGTTTTTCCTTTTTTTTTTTCCTTCTTCAGTACTTGATCGAGTTGGCGTCGGTCGTGCGTCAGCCGTCGCCCCTCGTGGGCCAGCAGCCATTGTTTGAGTCGGTCGCCCCGGCCGCTCATGTACGGGCCGCTCTGGCCGCTGCTCGAAATGACTCGGTGGCAGGGGATGATGAGCGGAATCTGGCACGGGCAAACAAAAGAGGAATTCATCCCCCCAGGAAGCGGACGTGCAACTTTTGCAAATGTTGTGCAAGCACATCTTTTGATGTCTTATCTTTTTCTGGAAAGGTACAATTATCTTCCCTGCATTTATTTTTTTTAAAACCGCCTCAGTAATACAATTCACTGCAGAGAATTGAATTTTAAGAATAACCCTATGAAGTGTAAATACAGTCAAATATCTCAAAACAAAAAAAAGTGGGAGTGGCTGTCTCTTGACAAGCACTTCCTGGTCCAAATATATTATGGATGTAAGCGTAAACGGCGCAACTTGAAAGTAAGCGTCGTGCAGATAATGTGAATCTGCACTTTGTGAGCTCAAAACAAACAAAACAAAGTGCCACAACAAGAAACGTCGGGTTTGATGGCGCCCGATCGCACATTGGGGCTGATGGCTGAGTCTATGGCGATAAATGTTTTTTCCCCCTGCTCGTTCAAAGTGTAAAGCAAAGAAGCAATCAAAAATTAATGGGCAAAAACACCAGCAGGATGAATATTCAATCGAGAGGGTGTCAACATTAAGATCTGATAAGCCTGTGATCATTAAAAAGAGGAAGTCGGTGGAGCGTTTACTCTTATTGCAGACGACTGCCAGGGGGGTCCCGGGTTCTTTGTAAACTAAATGGCTGGAGAAAGATTAAACAAGCCAGCCTAAAACGCTTCGATCATTGTAAATTCCGAACAAGAGCGGCGCCGATGCTTGCCGTGAATCACTGCAATTATTTCATGTCAAACGCTCCTCCATTGATTGGTTAAAAAAATAGAAATAAAAAAAAAAAATTGTCGCTGCCAACAGGGCGGCGCCGAGGCTGTAATTTCTGGTTGATCATAACTTGATGGCTGCCGTTGCATATAAAAGTTGGATGTGCTTCGGATCCATCATTAAAGCCGCTCCCAGATCAACAGCAATAAAACTTTCCGAGCCCCGGATTAACCTTGCGGACAGAGAAATACTGCTCCGGTATTCAGATCGATATTGTTCCCCGGGTTCGGAGGGAGAGCGGGGTACCCTCAAGGCCTTCGGATCTGCCTCCTGACTGTGCGGGTGGGGGGGGTGGGAGGGCTGCGCCGTGGTGGGGGCGAGCGGGTAGGGGGGGTGGGAGGTTTAGCAGCGGATATGCGAGGACGCTCCACACCGGGCTTATCGATACTCAAATCCTGGCGAGGAACGAGAAGGCGAGGATCGATTGAGCACACTGAGCTTTTGGCGGCCCGAGCTGGAGCGGCTGACAAGTAATTGACACTGACAATCTGACTCTGGATCAGTATCACTGGCTCAGGCTCTCACCCTCCCCTCGGCAAAACTGCCGAGAGAATATGATTCTGCCCTCCAGAAGCGACGCCACTGGCGAGTGTAACTAATCAAGTATGTACAAAAAATGTTACATAATGTGAAAATATAAGACGGGAAGAAACTGACGGACTGGGTTTGTGTACGAGAGGTGCCCACAGCGCTACACGGGCACCGCTAAACGGCCTTTGATCAGAGGGTTTGATCAAAACGAAGACACACCACTTGCCCTCTGGCCCTCCGTTCGGTGCAAAGACGTGCGGGGCCGAGCTTCCTCCGTGAGGTAAAAGGTACGGGGGGGCTTAACATCGTGTAGACGACGCCTTTTCCTTTTCTCTCATCCGCTGAGAGGGCCCGGACAGGATAGGATGCTTGTTAAGTAACATATCCTGCATGAGGTCGAAACCTTGTCCCGGCAAAATAGTCGCAAGACTCCCAAAATGGCAGATTGCATCATCAAAGGCCATTTTCAACACTTTCATTATTGGACAAATTACGGGGTGGACTGACCGCAATTTACCAAATTGTAGCTTACAAAGGTTCGGCCTGATGCCGGAGGAATATAATATTACATATTTTATAATAATATATATATTTTGGACATGTGTTTGTGTTTTTAATGCTGTTTACACTTTGTTTTGTTTGTGCATGCTTTTTAAAAAACAAAGCATAAAGTTGTATGAAGGTGCATAGCTGTGATATTTTGGAGGTGTGATTTATTTATTTTAGGGGTTATAATATTATATATTTTATGATATACATATTTTGGACATGTGTTTGTGTTTTTAGTGCTTTTTACACTTTGTTTTGTTTGTGGATGCTTTTTAAAAAACAAAATAATAAAGTTGTATGAAGGTGCATAGCTGTGATATTTTGGAGGTGTGATTTATTTATTTTAGGGGTTATAATATTATATATTTTATAATAATATACATATTTTGGACATGTGTTTGTGTTTTAGTGCTTTTTACACTTTGTTTTGTTTGTGGATGCTTTTTAAAAAACAAAGCATAAAGTTGTATGAAGGTGCATTGTTGTGATGTTTTGGAGGTGTGATTTATTTATTTTAGGGGTTATAGATAAAAAGGGGATTTGAGCAAATTATTATTATTATTATAAGTATACACAAAGTTAGGGGCCCTTTTTATTATTAATCAGTACTCAGGAGCTAATACAGCTCTACATTCCTAAAAGTATTTGTCTCATGTATGTATTATTATTATTACTAGTATGTATTTTGTCTTATTTAGCTAGTATACAGAATATTTGAAACATTTCACAAAAATTTCAGCAACAATACACACAACAATGACAGTGTAAATGGTTCAATCAATACATTTCATGAGTGAGCACATTTTTATGCAGGCTGAATTAATTAATTTGTGCATTTGTGCCTTCATGCTAAAAGTGTGTTTACATTGCAACCATGTTTTTAGCTTAGCACAAACTAAAATGACGTGAAATAGACAATGAATGGAAGGTCTCATTTGTGCTAATCAATCGACTTACCGTGGCTGATGATTTAACATTGCAGGTCAAAATGTCTCATTAGCACTCATTTTCTTTTGAAAGCCTAACTGTGCTCACTTCTATAATCACATTTGAAAACGTGTTGGAAAAGCGTCAGTGACACCTACCGGGTTCTTCCTCATGGCCCCGCCTACCGCCCGAGCCGCTCGGGGGTTTCCCGCCATCTCAGCCAATTGTTTGTATGAGACCGTTTCTCCAATTTTCACGTCTCGGAATAGGACGTGCAACACGCGACTGGTGAACGTGTCTGTTGGGGGGGAAAAAAAAATTATCAATCAGAGTGACCGTTGACAAGAAATGGCTGCGTTCAAGTACACAAATCCAAAAATTGGACACGTTCATCTTCGTTTTAATTGGCTACCCGTTTCTCCGCTAAATACATGCAAGTCCCTCCATTTGACCTTAGCGCGTGTAATAATACGGTACAGTAGCTGATGTGAGAAAATTATTTCCATGGCGGAAGGAGGAGGAGGAAAAAAAAAAAATCTAGGTTATGCACTGAAAGGTCACAGCTAAAATTAAAAAAGTTGGCTCCTTCATTTAAAAGGATTAAGAGAGGCCAAAAAGACGGCAAATCTGCTCCAGATTTTTCATAATAATCATTTGAATGTTGCATACCATTTGTGGCAGCCGGATGACTTTGAGGTTAATCAGACCAATTTGTCCTTTTAATTGCTTTCTATTCAGAGTAGATTCATTATATCATGGCCACTTAAATGGCAGAATTCTTCAAATCATCCGCAGCTTAAGCGGCCACATTAACAGCTCTGATTTCATTAGCACTTTAGCGCTAGCTTTATCTTTTTTCTTTCCACCTCTTTCTTTTTCGTGGATTACCAGGCGAGGCGTGTTTGTCTAGGGCCGCAGTTGATAAAAAAGAGGCGTTTGAGGGGGGGGAAAAAAATAAAAAAATAAATCCAAACGCACCGCCGCCGCACGAGCTTTTGTAAGCGAGCGAACAACACTTTGCGCGCGAGAAGCTAACACGACGCGGCAACAATGGTCTCGTTATCAAGAGGGGCTGAACTTTGTCTGGTACACACGCAGTCATGAAAATTCAATTAGTGATCTCCCATTCTCTCTCATTTATATGGTCTAAGAGAGCACATGACAAGTGATGGAGAGGAACTCCCGCCTAAATTGGCATTGTGTGAAAACATGTCACACCCCTGTCTCACTTCTACAGAGTGAACATCTTTTTGCTCCCCAGGCTCCCTCGCTAGCTCAGAGTCACTCTCGGCTACACAAAGCCACGCCGACGAGGCAATTTGCCTAAACTGGGGGGAATAAGTGTAAAACCTAAAGGGGATACGTTTGATTGATGCGTACCCGTGTGACTTCTTTGTCTTCAACCAGGCCCGTAGGTACTGTTTAATCATTTTTCAGGTAATAATCACGCTGTCAACGAGACGACGGGGCTCTTACGCAGACGGAGCTCGTGTTATGACGAGGGAAGAGACGCCCCCTCCCCAAATTTCCTTTATGCATTACCCCCCCACCCAAAAAAAAATGACACGACGTGCATATTGATATCACTTTGTCACTGATGTGCCGACGAGTTTGCCCGAATCCCGCGTCGACCCGGCAAATAACACAAAGTCGACGTTTGAGCGTGAACGCTGCAACAAGCACTTCCTGTTGTTTACTTTTTTTTTTAAACCTCTCACGACTAATTCCCAGCAGGCTTCCCGGCGACACGAAGGTTAAAGAATGGCGCCCTCATCAGCGAGAGGCTTGGCCGAGCCTCGGTGGTTTTCCCCCGGCCTCATACTTCATAAAGAGACTAATACGCTGTTGTTGGAGGTCAGGACCCTCTTTAGATGGGGCGCGCTGATGTCAATTGCGTGAATAAAAGTTGAGAGGAACCACTTCTATGTTTACAGACCCTAACCCTAACCCTAACCCTAATGATGTCACGGGCGCAGGAGGCCAGGCGATAGGGCGGATTGGCCGATTATGAATTGATCGACTCCTATGATTGATTTCCTCATTATTTGAGATATGAGGGCAATTTGAACGGAGGTGGGAGGAGCCAGGGGGTGTGTGTAGTAAAAGTGAATTCCATCTAATGACAGCTTCAGCGTCATGACTCGCAGCTGACAGTCACCTCGTCGAATGCGAGAATGAAAAGTCGAAAAAAAAACGACAATGGTGGAAATGCAGCTAGCTCATTATCCTTTGTGTCTAATGGGGGGGGAAGACTTTGACTCCCAGTCAAAGTGTCTCTGGAGTCTTGAGGGATCGGCGCGTTTGAAGGCTGACGGGGTGCTGATGATTCTCTGATTATTCGATATTCTGAAAACGTTCATTTCCCTAATTCCTCTCCACATCACACGAGCGAGGCCTGGTGAGTGTCTCATCTCGCCCTGCGCTGCTCTGCACAGGGGGGGGAGGTTCAAGCTCCTGCAGGAACGCAGTCATTTGGGCTTTGAAGAGCGCCCCTGTAAGCCCCCCCCCCCCCCCCCCCCACGCACCCCCAATCTCAGCTTCTCGCACGTTCCCCGCACCGCTTACCGAGACTAAGATCCTCTCGTCTGTTACATATGGATGTATAATTAATGAGATAAGAATATGCATCGTTTTAAGAACCCACGATGGTGTCTGTGTTTTCCTGGAGGGGGAGGGGGGGAGGGCTGAGAGCGTGAATGACACACGCGCACACTCGCCACTGCCGTTACCTCCGAGGACCAAACTTGCGTGTGATGTTCCGTCTGACAATCAGTCTACGAGGCGGGCGGGAAAGCGCCAGCCACCTCGGCTTCTCCTTTCATGTCACCTCGGCGGCTGCGCAAGGTATACGGTGACAGCTAATATGAAAAGTGGCTTGTTTTGTCACAAACGTGTAAATAAACATGGCAACACTTCAAGCCAAGGTCACAACTCAATATTACATGACAAGTGTAGCGAGAGTGCTGTCGCTCCCCTCTCGCAAGATAACCCGGCAAACGAAAGTTGCTTGTCGCGGATTGTAATGACCTGATTAAACTTGTTTTTTTTTTTTTTGCTTTTACCTCGGCGCTTGCAAGGCTTTATATTTATGAATTAAGCAGAAAAAAAAAACCCAACATCTCTCTATTGTCCTCCCTCAAAAGACAAATCCTCTGGATGCAAACATTTAACATTTCTTGGGCGTGGGCCCTAAAGCCGCTATTTACCCGGCCCCAAAACAACAGGCGAGGGAGGCAAAGTGCCACGCGGCACAATCACCTATTCAGATCAGGTACTAATGAAGAATTCCATCTATCCTGAAATTTAATTAAAACCCCAAAGACTTGAGATGAGATGCGATTTGAAAGAGCCCGGGGCTGGTACACAAGCACTCGGTGGCGAAGGGAACGGCGCTGAAAGGTGATATCGTAATTGGTCCTGATGTATTTCTGCATCGCCTTTGCGGGAGCGCGGGACTCGGCGGCCGCGTACGCCGGGAGTCTCGGCGGACTACCTGCTCATTGAAAATGCCATCACTCAAGCGCTGCGGCTCTGCATGAAATTAGAGGCAAAGTGAGGCCTGATTGCAGGGGAAGGCGCACGCAATTGTTAAATGCATATATTAGAGACGCTTTTTCCTTTTGGGGGTTTTCACGCTTTTTCCTTTTGGGGGTTTTCTTTTTTATCCGTGTGTAGGTGTGATTATGCGTCAAAATGAACACTTTGCCAAAGTGTTTCATGCAACAAAGCCTGTGAACTTTGACGGTTCAAAAGCGTCGACGTGGTTTGCGAATCCGTGAGGGCGAGTCGAGACTTTTGTCCAGGGGTGCACGATAATTTAATATCAAAATGTATCGTGATACAAGCTGAAGCGATATCGATAGAAGTGATATTGATGGGAAAAAAAACAATGGGAATCATTCTGCATAAGATGTTTGATTTTGGCCCAAAATGATCACCTAATAGGAAATTTGGAGCACAAAGATATTTGGAATAGTATTTTTCCTTTTGATTTTTTGTTTCTTTAATAAAGTGGTTTTTAATTTCATCTGGAACCAATTCAATAGTTTTTCTTATTTTAAAATGCTAACAAGGTTATATCACCTCAATTTCGTCCTTTTTTCTTTCGGGTCCTTATATTGAGGAGTAAAAAAATAAAATAAAAATTTTAGGATCATAATTCACACTTAAAATTTCAGCCCTGCTTATGTCTTTATTTGGCGACCCGCAAGATTCGCACACCCAGCGAGAAAGGACCCTAATTGTTCGTTTTTTTTGTCATTCCGAGGTGGCTGCCCGGCGCCGACAGTAAGCTCATTCAAACTTTACCACCATTCACATGTTCTCATTAAAAGAGAGCGACGGGGGAAGACGAAGAAGGGGGGGGAAAAAAAAAGCCGCTTCCTGTCTAAAAAATGTCAAGAGTGGAATTCGATCAGTTTCAAAGAATGTGCCAAGAATCATGGGAAAGCTTGCCAAGACTAACACGCGTGCTAAGAGCCTCGGCAGATTACTGAAGCAAGTTACAGCTCTGTGTTCTGTTCAGTTCTCCCCTCGCTCGCTGGCTCGGCCCCTCCCTCCCCCTTTCTCACAGCTATAAAATACTTCATTCTAAACACAGAGCGCCAGTGAGTGTAAGTGATGTAACTGACAATTAAGAGTGAAAGGCTGATCCCGGCCACGGCTCTGAAAATATTTATCCATGACAGACCTGCTCCGAGGGCGGGGTGGTGAAAGGCGGGCGGCGGCGGGAGAGTCCCAGCGCCGCTCGGATCGGCGAAGTACGCCCGGAGCCATTCCAGGCAACGCCGCAACTCGGGGCTCGTTTCCGCCGAGCCGCCGTTGACCGGGCGGAGGCTCGGGGGGCCCTCGCCGCTCCTGCGGAGGGACGAGGTGGGGGATCAGAGGAGCAATCACAATACGACATTCCTGCTCAAATACGCCACCGGGGTGTAAGCGGATGCCGGCGGGGTCGGGCGCACCGTGACATAATTCGCTGAGTGAAATCTAAGTTGTTACGGGGGACACGGTGGAATACAAAGTTACACCGTTCTTCTGTCACTCCGCTTTAGGTGAAGGATAAAAAAAACAAGCATGAGAAAATGTCAAGACACTTGGAACACGGATATTTTGAACAATGTACATATTTCATACGGCCATGATGCCGGAGGGATTCCATGCTTTGAGTCACACAGCGGTCAATGGAAACTCAAAATCTGTTTATTTGGCTGCTTTATCAAGGGCTCCATACTTGAAGTATTTTTTATAATAATAATTAATTTCATAATTAATTATCTGATTATTCCGGCTCTAAGTTTCACATAAGTCAGCAAAAAAAAAAGGCTTTGTGTCTTTTTCAGGTAATCCTTTTGTTTTGCCTGATTCTGATTGGCTAAGAAAATGTTAATAATGGTAACAGAAATTAAAAAATATATAAAACTACAGTCGCAGGGTTAAGATTGTTGGATTGTTGTTGGAAGAAGTCAAGACATCCAGCTTTTGGATAACAAATACTTTTGGGTCTTCTGGTCTCTCGTCCAAACTGTAACTATAGTTTAAGTGATAGAAAACGTCACTTTACCATTTCTTTTCCAGGAATGACTTTCTTTGGGATTTGGTTCCAAATGACCTCACCATTGACACATTTTCTTTTGATCCGTGGTGGGGAAGGAATTTAGTTTTAAAAATACACTCGGGTATTTTTAACAATGTATACTTTTCAATGTTTTGGCCACATGCA
Organism: Syngnathus floridae; assembly: GCF_059516105.1. Lineage (NCBI taxonomy): Eukaryota > Metazoa > Chordata > Actinopteri > Syngnathiformes > Syngnathidae > Syngnathus > Syngnathus floridae. The sequence goes on from NC_142421.1 coordinate 4,381,749, forward strand.
GACTGCGGTTAGGTCACTCAAAGTTTTTTTTTTTTTTTGCAAAACTCCAGCCATGGTGAAGAAACACCGAATAAAAATCAAGGTACTACTTGTAGCTTTTATTTTTTGCATATAGCCAGATTGTTTATAACACTTGAAGTTTTTTTTAATGTGTGGAGCAAAAAGAAAAACAAAAATCAGTTTGAACTAGTGTGGCCCTACCCTTAAGTAGAGTATGATGGAAATATAAAGAAAACATTCTTAGGCCAAAAGGAACAATCTGCAATAGTTTAACAACATTAAGGAAGTGGAGTCATTTCTGTGGGAGGGGGCGAGTCGTGCAGCTGTTTGAGAGGTAAAAAGTTAAAGAGCTCGCCATTAACAAGAGTTTCAACTCTTCCTATGTGGACTTGAGAGTTCATGACAAGAATAAATTGATTTCTTTTTGGGCTGCAGCCACGCTGGCGAGCATCGCGCCACGCTTGGAGGAATTTGCCGACGGTCGAGTTGGCATCGCTTAACAGCTGAATTTCTCTCTCGCCCGCTGACCACCCCCTAGGTCAACGCGAGCAAACCGACCCATATTTGACACTTAAAGACCCAACTGGGAAGGTCTTCTCTCTTAGCCGAGCATTACGGCAAAGTGGACCTCAAGCTGTGATGCGGATCTTCAAGCGGGGCGCCGATTCCATTAACTGCTGTTACGGCGCTTATAAATAAATAACGTCACCATTTAAGTGCCTCTCTTTCAAAATTGCCTTATCCTGTACGGTATTAATAATAGACATTTACTTTGTTAAACACGGCGCGTCCCCTTTTCCCGCTCGCCGTAGTGTCTCGAACACTTCGGCAGGTCACGTCTTTGATAGTTGCTAGTTAGCGAGCAGAATTATGCAAAAATGATTTCGAAGAAACTTTGGGACAAAAAAACATCCCATTAGTGTGCGATGTGGATTCAATTTAACGGGCCCCTCCCCAATTTGGGTCGATACAACTTGAGGGCAGATTCAGCCATGTTTGGTGCTGATCCAAATTGGGTTTGATTGACACAGAGGTCCACTGGCGGCATTCCCGACATGTGACGCCGGGCTTCAACAGCAACTTAAGCGACAAAACATCTCCGGCTGCTTGTACAGTTTGCGTCCGCGCCGTGAAAAGCCTCCCGGGTGCCGTTGAGCGGCGGCTGCAAATACAGTCCGAGGTGTGACGACTCTCATTTCGACATCAAGCGCGCTTCGGTTTATCGTTAGGAACTCGCCGGTGGGGTCCGAGCGAGCCCCTCTCAAACAATGGCCGCGGCTCATGGCAATCTCCAGTCGGCATGGGTGAGTGGCCAGCCAGCTCCTACTTGTCATTGTCTCTCTTCCACCCCCCCATTTCTTCCTCACCAATGCAACAATTTTCAGGCCACCTCTCTCTACCCCCCCCCCCCCCCCCCCCCTCCCCTCGCTCTCTTTTCGAGAGGATGTTCCAGCCGCTGCACACTGACAGCTCAGGGATATCGTTGTGTGGAAATGTTCCTGTTGGACCCGGAGGCCCTTACAATCTACCGGACAAAGGCTAGCGCACCTTTGCTTAAGGCGTGTCACCTTTGACCCCTCCCCCCCGGCTCGCACATCACACTTGTCACCGTGGTTAATTCGCCCCGCCCTCTCTCACCCCCCCCGCTCCCGTCACGGATGCGCCCCGCTTTGGTGAGTGATACAACATTGACAGTAGTAAAAGTTAATGCAATGCAGCACATGTTATGGCTGGTAAACAAGAGGCAAATAAATAAATAAAAGCGGGGGAACAACATGAGTGGAGCTGAAGTCTGTCACCTCCAGGTGCGATGGGGGATTGTTTCCAAAGAGCACCAGGGCAGTGGAGATGTATGTTGCACGCAGGCAACATTTCCACTCTCCTCGGTGACTCATAAATTAGTCTGCAACACAACGTTGCCGACGGTAAAACCACTCCAGGGATGTCAGCATTGGTTTGTCTTCATTGAGAGTAAAACCGTAACCAAAAGAAAAAAAAAACAATCTAAATAAAATACATGTGTGAGATATTGTAATTTATCAGTGATGATCTTGAGATTTAAATGGCTTGACGATTAATCGGTCAGACCCTACGCTTCAACATTTGATATAACATTTTGGGCCTAGCCTAATTAAAATGATCAAAATATATTTGTATAAATATAAATAAATATAAAAAATAAATATTTATAGTCAAAATATTATGTTTTTTATTTATTAGTAATAAATAATTTCTTAGTACTTGTGAATTAATAAGAAGAATACTTCATCAAGTTTTGATCAATTTTGGTATATGAATTGACAGCTTTTTTTTTTTCCCCAACTATATTTTCCATATTTTTCCTTTTATCCATATCCAACCTGCGATTGAGGTCACGGAAAATATTTTTACCCCACCACAAAAGTACAGTAATTGCTTCCAAAGTGCTACTCCACTTTTCCTTCTCGTCAGACAAAGAAAACTATCTCCATCTATACAAGTCTTGCGGCCAGTTATCATATTTTGACTCCATCACAGGTAATAACAAATAATTCAGGGCTAGCCAGGATGCGCTGCACTAAAAAGAATATTTCCCTTGATAGTAGATTGTGATTCCAGAAAATTTCTAATATTGTGCTCCTGTCACAATCAATTTCCAATTACCATAAATCATTGCTGCGCAAAGTGGGAGTCATTTGGAGCGCTGCCTATTTCCTAATATAAAGAATGAATTGCACATTTGTATAATATCGCCGCTTATTTTATTCATCCAGGAGGAAACAATCAAAGGAGACAAAAGACGGCCGAAGAACCGTTGACTTTCAATTTGCCAATTTTCTCAGCTCCACTTTCTCGGCTCTCCGCTCACCCAAGTCTTCAGTAAGACTTTTTCTATCAAGTGCGGAATGAAACAGGTTAGCCACACAACATCTAATTGAAAGGAATCTGGCGAAGGGTGTAATGGTGTACCGCACAAAAAAGGGAAAGGGGAAAAAAAAAAGAGAAAAAAAACAACCCTCATGCCTCCATCCTGTGAAGCGTGATGGCGCTCATCCTGACTCGATCGGCTGTCACTCTTGACACAGGCTGCCAGGGTTCTCCTTCACCGATCATGGGTAACATGGCGGGTCAGAGGATGAAATAGAAAAGGCCAAGCGCCGTCCGATATTTTCCCCGGCCTTATAACGGCACATACTTAACTCGGAGACGTCAAGGACTCAAGAGAGCATGAAAAAAGCCTAAAATGACTGTCTAAAGAAAAAAAAAAAAAAAGGCAGGAGGGGGGCGGCGTGAGGTGGGGGTAGGGGCAAAACACAGCATGTCTCTATGAACGTCAAGATCCCGACGCTCTCCGCCACTTTCTCAATGCGGCTCGTTCAACCATTTGAGCATCATTCAGATGCCGATCGAGCTACTGCCGCATTAAAGTCGAGAGCTTTCCGAGTGGCGAAGGAGATGCTTCCAGTTCCTATTTTACTGAAGGCAACTGGGCCGGATAAACGGCTCTCTAGATATCCGAGTCGCTCCTATTAGTGAATGACCACCATGGACCGGACGGCGTGCATAAATGGCGGCGGTGGCGGCAGGTGCGGAGGAGGCAACAAAGCACACAACAATTAGGCTTTCTCCCAGCTGGCGAGCCACAGGAGTCAGTGAAGGCATGTAATACCACAGCCTTAACTCTTCCTCCATTATGTAGCGTAGCCGCAGCCCGACGCCGCCAATGTTTATCTACAAGCAGTTTCAAATCGCATTTTTAGCCCCTATTCTCAAGTGCCACAGTAAAAGATTCCAATTACCCGAATGGTAAGGAGCCAGCGAGGGAGGCATAAAGTACATTAGGGATCCCCCCCCTGTAACTGCGGGGACCTTTTAGAGGCAAAGCTGAAAAGGGCCGAGAGACCCGGGGAAGGGGAGGCGTGCGCCGGAGGGGGGGCGGACGCTGACCCCCGCACGGATAGCCTCTGTCAAAACTTGACCACGTCAAGCACAAAGGCATTATGGGAATCCAGTGTCACCAAGTCCTAATTACTGTCTGTGTTCAGAGCAAATTACTGTCTTGTTCCTCTGATTAGCGAGGAGGCTAATCTTCACCTGTGCACGCCAGCACTGCCGAGGGCCCTCGAGTGTTAGCGCTTCGTCTTCTGTAATTTATTTTTAAATCAGTGCCCGCTCCCAAGAGTTTTGAGTGTTTTGTTGTGAACCGCTTACCATGATCCCCACCGCCGCCCCCTCACCCCTAAATCCTTGACTAAATCCTTGTTTGGTGCCGCAGTAAGATAAGCAAGAACAACACTTGGGCATAATTGACTCGTACTCCTCTCCAAGATGTCGGAGCGAAATCATCTCTCTGCATATTGCTTTAGTATGTCGTGCGCCGCGCGCTTCTGCGTGTTGCAGATACAGAATCCAATCAAGTTGGAAAACAAACTGGGGAAAAAAAAAACTTCCCGGTCTACAGCAGGGGGAAAGAAAGGGGAGGGGGGGAGTGCGGGGGAGCTGATTTTAGCTACGCTCGCCTCCTGACTTTACCCTGGAGGTAAAAAAAAAAGCAAAAACGCAACATTTGCAGGATTCTGTCAGTGTCCCGTCCGTCTGTGCGTGGCGCGTCACAGGTAGTGTTACACAGGTGCTGCTCTGCACAGGAAGTGGCACACGGAGCTTGATTGGGACGCTCCCTGGAGAGGGAGGCATAAACATAGTGCGCAGATGGGGCCAGGGGCCAGTGGGAGCAGCACCTTAATGAATACACAGCTGAGTACTACACTTCACAACATGCAAAACAATATTCAGAGGCCACCGCCGACGTGAAAAAAAAAAAAGGGAACAAAAAAAAAAAAATGATCTGAATATCATTACGCTATGAATTATTCATGGCCCTTTCTAGGGAGACGGCGTCAAAAAGTCCCTGGGCCTGCCGTCTGACGGTTTCATCGGAGATCTCGGCAGATATCCGTTTGTATGACAAAGCAGTTTAAGTTACGAAATGTAAGCGCTTTATTTAGGGCACAGTTGGGTCTCGGGCGTCGTAATGATTACGAGTGATTAAAAGGAAGTGCTGGGTGAGGAAAGATCGGAGGGGGGGGGGGGGACATACGTTGTTGATATGTTTCCTCCCGGCGTGTGAGCGCATCATGTAAACAGGGAAGATATTTAGCGTGGTGCTATTCAGCGTGAAGTGGAACGCGAGTGTGAAGAAAAAAAAAAACGATAAATGCATCGCCTCCGATATTTCACACCGGCAGTCTGTAAAAAAGCTGTTGTGACAGCTCGGCGATTGAGGCTCGCGTCGGCGTGGAGGACGCCCGGCTGCGTACGGATGCCAAATGCGCGCGGGGGTGACGGCTTTGACAGAAAAACACTCTGCCTCGGAACAATTAGGTGCCCCCCCCCACCCCCCTTTGGCGATAATGGAAAGCTGTGAGGATAACTGGTGATAAATAGACGTCCTCCTTAAAAGCAAGGCAGGTCCTCTCGTATGCTTAGCTAATCATGACCGCGGCCGGCAAATTCATACAAAAGACTAATTACTGTTGTACTTCACTGGAGTCTCCAAAGGCCTCTTATAGAAGGACTTGGGGGTTCTCCTGCTTCTTTTCTCCTCTTGATGGGTATTTTTTTGAACAAGGAGGGCCTGGCGCGAGACAAAAGCGTTTAAAAAGCGCCGATTGCTTTCATCCGCTTTAATTACATTCAGAAATGGCATTTCTGCCACATAATACGCCCCTATTGTTTCAGAATTATCTGGCTCGGGGAAGGAAAATCTACAATATTTGACGAGGCTCCCGAGCTAAATCGCCCCTTGAAATTGAAAGATGCTCTGGAAATCCAAAATAAAAAGCCAGCCCCGCGCCGCTGCTTGGCATTCTGTGCGACGCCATTATTATGCATATCCAGGTAGAAAGTTAATTAACCCAAAGCTTAAGCTAATTATGGTAGCAGAATGCTATCAAGCGAGCGCTTTCAGTCAGACAGCTGTCCGGAATTTCATTTGCTAATCATTTGTCTTTTGCCAGAGCATATGGTACATTTCCGCGCTATCACGGCAACAACAAACAGATGAAAATCATTAACTAAAAACAATGAGCAATGTGAAAAATCAGACACAGATTGATGTGGCTTTGTGCGTTGATGTTGTGTGAAAAGGCGGATTTGAAAAGATCATTTCTTTTTTTGGTGGAAGCCACTCAGGATTTTCGGAGGATCATGTGACCCGAGCGTGCTGGGAATTCAGATGCCCAAATATATTGTTTATATCTATATGCAAATGAGGACGAATATTTATCCGTGTTAAATTCATCACTTTTCTATAGGAGCTTGTTACAGATTTTTAGCCTCTAGCATACACATATTTTATAATTTTCTTTTTTTTTTTTTGCCACGCCGTTAAAAGGAATCCCTGAGCTCGGAATTAAATCAATTATTTTCGAAAAATGTTTCATGCATCCCCCCCCCCGCCTTTTGCTTCTGCTCGCGAAAACACATCACAGAGGCTGTTTAAGGGTGATTGATATCGGCATTGCCTTGCGACATTATCAGGCAATAAAGGCTACTCAGGTTCTAATGCAACATGTCATACATGGGCTCCTGTAGTACATTTCTATTGAGGACCTCACAGGCTAAATTGCTTCCCCCCACCCCCACTGCCGTCTGCCCACCCCTTTCCTCACATTTCAGCCCGCTTGACAGACAAATTGATCAAAGCATTGTAAAATAATATGCTCACAAAATGTCTCGGGGCACGAGTCCGGATTTTTTTTTTCCCCTCTCTATTTTTCTCTCTAATAAAAAAAAAAAAAGAGCAGTCTGATTTCCTCAGTGTTATGTCTGTGTGAAAGACTCAAGCAGCATCATATTTCATATACTAGTAATATGCTGTAAACAAAATATGAAGCATTATTTTTCCGTCAGTGTGGCCATGCTAAAAAAAAAAGGAAAAGAAAGGGGGGGGTCTGGTTAGCAGGAGGCTGGTACGTCAGGCCCCAACTGGGGTTGTTGGAGATGTAATGAATTTGTTCATGTGATGGTGCCTTCAGGGCTGTCGTTAAGACTGGCAGAGAGGAAGGTTGATTTCGGCAAACGTTGCGAAGATCAGTTAGGGAGCAAAAGGGGCTTGAGACGTTTCTATTACAAAGAGCTGACGGTCATGGTGCGTAAGCAATACTTCAAGGGCGTTTATGTGGCTATAATGGCCGTTATCAATAACTATCTATCAATGCCACCGCCGCGCTTTGCCGCTCGCCGCCCGGGCAAATTTGGCAGCCGGGAAAAAGAGCGGCGCGCTCGCTCGCTCGCTCGTCTTCTCGCTATGCATAGATGTATTTGCCTCATCCAAAATATGGCCTTGGAGATCATTCGTCAGGCCGACTCGCTGAGCCGGCCGCGCCGCGCATCCAAAGCTGACAAGAGCCTTGTTTAGTATGTCATAAATAAATCCATGGAAATGGCTGATCCCCGCTATTAAAGCTACAGGGAGGCTTTGGCGAGATCTACATAGCTAAGCCGTTATTTTGTCACTTTATCGGACTTGCCTTAAAGGGGAAGTCGAGTCAAAGACGTGTTTACAAGATGCGGCCCCACGCTAGTCTAAAACATGCTTTTCTGGATTTGTATTGTGGAATATGAAATTGGCGGCATCCGTCTCGTGGGGCGGCCATTTTATCTTGTACTGCCACTTGCTGATGACATCACAGGGCCCAGGTGACAACCAACTACAGCTCACCTTTTTTCTGAGCTTGGTCATGTGACCTACAAACAATATCAATCAGAATGCCATGTTTGAGGCATACTAAAAATATATATAAATAAAGAAAATAAAAACTTTTTTTTTTTTACTTAAATTCGCCTTAATTGCTGCTGTGCTATTAGGGACTCCTTTTCGCCACACGTCCAAAGCCAAACATTTTCTTTTATAATTTCCGCCCGGGCACCTTTGAGAACGCGATCGGGGCTTCACTTATGACCGACACCGCAAACGATATTAAACCGGGCGATGATCTAGTGGTGCGAATCATTAAATCCATTTGCATATTCCTACTGAACCCGAACGTGCAAATTAAAGGCTGCTCGCGGAGGACGGGAGAAAGGTGCCTGGGCATGGTTCTAGGACATCTCCCATCATCAAAATTCCATATTATTCATCTCCTCACTTCAACTCATTAACAACAAGTGGAATGTTTTTACTGCTTGATGAATTTGAGGCCGTCGCGCAACACGTGTTGAGGTAGAACATACAAGGTCATTAATGGGTTTCCATAAATTAGAATTTAAACATAGACCTTCCTATCCGGGTGCGTTTGGAAATGGTTTAATTTCCCAAACCATTCAAGGTTATCAAATGCGAATCTGTGATACATGGATATTTAATTCCAATCTAATCACAACTAATCTGCCACGTCGAGATGCCGACCTGCAGAAATAAGGAGGAACTACGTATTAGCGCCGGGTTTAATCAGTCTCAATCGCTCCAGTAAGACTGTCGACATTCTGACAATTTTGAGGGATGGCCGGGGCGTGAAATGCAATTACATTTGCCGCCGCCGCCGCAGCTCCGCACTCCAAAAGTGCCCGCGCTCAACTTGCTGGGAAACATAAATAAACAGGACGAGCGGCCCCACGTGCGTTTGGCGCGCTCCCCGACGTGGCCTTTTGCGACCCCCGCAGACACGGTGCTCTAATCGACTCCCGCGTGAGTAATAAACCGGTTTACTTGGGTGAAATTTCAAATGCGGGAGGAAAAAAGAAAAGAAATCACAAGCGGGCGCGGCGCCGGAAATCCAATTTCCAGGCCGAGTCGATTCTAGTGGCCCTCATATTTCTGGCGCCTCCTCATATTTGCCCAACTTTCTTGCGGGATATTTCTTGTGGGATCTACAAAAAGCCCCCCCCCCGCTCACGATGAGCGATGGTGTCGCTCCATCACACGAGTGGATACTGTCTCGCCTGTAAATTTCACACCTTTGTTTACGGCGGGCCGTCTGTCGTACGGTACCTTTCAGCAGGTGCGACATCCATTAGGAAGCGGATGGCGTGCACGCCTTTGTCGCAGGCGTCGACTCGGATGGTCCCCAGGGGACTGAGCCAGGCGAGCGTCTGGAGGGCGCACGACGGCGGGCTTTCCCTCAGCTTCGTCATCGGGGCGCCCTGCGAAAAAAAGCGCAATTTACACCCGGCGCCGTTGACGTCGGACACTCGCCGCAATTTCCCACACGCATTTGCATGGGGTGATGTATCGCCCGGCCCGGCCCGGCCTGGCCCGGCCGCCCGACAGATGATGGCTTACATGTTTGAGTGCCTCGCCCCCAAACATTGTCATGATGTGGCTTGATCCCGCTATCGCAATCCAATATTTCTTTGGTGCATGGGAAGGAATACGCCTATCTAACCAATAAATCGCCCATTTTTCCTCCTCTTTCTGTTCTATATATCACATAAATGAGAAAAACAATGCAGTCTGTTCCCTTGTCTGGTGGGGGATTCCCAAGATAGCTCGACATTATTTTCAATCCGTCATTTTTGGTTGATGGCCGGGATGTTTTTCTAGCATTAAATTTGTTCCTTGGGGTGCAACTCCGATGGGATTCTGCTTTCCAGCCCTTAACAACAGCAAAAACGTGCAGCTTTTCTGACGACTGAGATGGATACTGGCAATAACCAGACAGCAGTTGCTTTTTTATTTTTACTTTGAGGGGGAAGCGGGAGATGATTGACTATGTTATATGTGATTTTTTTTTTTTTTTGAGGGATGGGGGTAATGACAAATAAAGGTCACATTGATTTGAAGGAGTTTTAACCAAGGAGACCTTTTCCGTCCAATAACCTTTACTTGGGAAGTTTCTAAAACGTGGAGCAAACATATTTTTATTGTCATCCACTCAACTTGGGTTTATTATTTTACCCTTCCATAAATGTGTGTGCGGGGGCGGGGGGCATGGTCAACATTTGTGAAGCATCTATTTAAAAAAAAAAAATAATTTGTTAAAAAGGTAGTCACCCAGATATTCACATTTCAAATGTCAATTTTGGGGGGAGCGCCTTATACTCTGCCTCATCATTTTTAACTAATGTACTATGGGCCCAGGAGGACTTAAATAGGCAGGTCCAAAGCTGAATCCAAGCTTAAACTGTGCATGTTAACACTGTCAAATTAATTGTTAAAAAGCTAACTTTCTTAATTAACGGTCCTGCATGAGAGAATGCGGCATATAGTGTGATTTATGTTCATTTATCGGTGATTTTACTAGAGGAGGCAATGTCTTATTATATAGAGACTTGCAGAGCCTCCCTTCCTGACACAAACACACACATCTGTCATGGTATGTGATCACAAGTCCGTGTGTGTTTCAACTTTCTTGTTTCTACTATTCTTCTTGCAGCTCTCACAAGGGGTTTGCCTGCACTGACAATAAAGGCGAGCACATTTCTGAGCCAAACAATAGTACAAGCGTGCACTTTGGATACGCACCGAGCAGAGCTGCCTGCCATTTAGTAAACCGCTAATAGACCTCGCAGAAAAAAAAGAATAATGGACTTTGGCAATTATGTCCCGGCTAATAGTCTGCTCTGATTAAAAATAAAGCCATCACGTCGGCTCGCCGCTCTGCAGACGGCGGCGGCGAAGACCCTTTTTGTTTGTTCACGGCAAACAAAAGACACCATGCGTCTTGTTTAACGTCACCGCCGGAGTGCCGTTTGCTCGTCTATCATGGTGCTACTCGTTAAGACAAGCTGGAGTTGAAAGTCAACGCGCAAGTGCACGCAGACGCAACATGTGTCCGATTTGGGAGACTGCAACAAAGTGCGCACACAAAATGTCAACATGCTACCTCAAATGAAGCAGCGCTATTATTTGCATGAATTGCACGTGTTAAAAAGTTACAGTAACACGGTAAACAAACTCCTTACAATGACGGGGGCATCCATGCTGCGTATGTGCAACACACTTGTTTTCCTTCTCCGCGCTTCCGGCTTCTCTGCGCGCATGACAGAGCTGACCAATCACAGGAGGCGAAAGTTGGCTCTGTTCGGTGATTGGGCAACATCACATCTAAGGATCCCCCAACGGAGACGAACTATACTAAGATACTTTTGACTCAAACGGTCGCGTCAATTCCATTAAATATTGAGAAATGTCTGTTTACAATACTTGAACAAAAAGATTCATATGCACGTACATTCCATCTGTTTTAGAAACGCGCATGTAGAAGCCGAGCAATTACAGAATTTGGCTCCCTTCCAGTTATTGGGTCTTCTAAGCCGTGATGGCAGGTTACATCGAAGCCTCGTCCCCATTAAAAAAAAGCCAAAAATAAAAGAATAGAATAAAAGAAAAACATTTACTGTCATTATATGTTTCATACAATGACGTTGGGCAATTAGAAATGACGTGAGGACTTCATTCTTCCAAACACTGCACTGTTAAAAAAATGAAATTTGTTTAAAATAGAAACACACGCCCATGACAACCCTTTTCAAAATTAATTTTAAGTCTCCTTTCTCGTAACTTCCTGCTTTCCCATTATGAAGAATCCCACCAATGACAAGAGGCAGGAATCAGCTCTCCTTCAGCGATTGGCCAACATCCTGATCTAAACCCCGCCCATGTGACAGACAAACCCGAGGCTTATCGAATATGGCTAATGGGTCTCAAGTTGGGATTTGGCGTCTTGCAGGGGGGTCCCAGCACACCGCAGACAAGTAATAGTAATGATTTAGATATTTGATTTGCTTGATAGTTTTACAGGAGAAATACGATTATACGTGTATCCGTATTCATTTTAGACATGTTATAGTCCCACTTATAGCAAAGACATTTATCCAGTTCACTGTCTCCTGTGGCTCCTCAGTGAGGTCTATGGGGGTCCTGTGGATAATGCCTGCGAATAAAAAATATCCGCGTGAATGCATGTATGCATGACAAACTAATAAATCTGACATGGCGCTATAAACAACACACAAGGCAGCGCACACTCCTTTTATTATGGTTTTTATGCAGTCTAAAGTGGAGCGGCCTTTTCTTGTGTCCCCTGGAGCAGTCGTATGTTTAACTCCAGCGCAATATTTCAGTCCTTCTCCTATTGTTTAAAAACGTCTTTTGTCCTCGGCAGCCTTATTTTGATTTCGGGGCTTCTTTCAGCTCTCCGCACGTCTCCGTTTGGAATGTGCAGGCCGGCGTGGGCCGGTGGCCCACACCCTATCTCAGTGGTGAGGGGAGGGGGAGAGGGGAGGGGGGGGGCGCCACCCCTGCAGAGACCATTTTGAAATCTGTGAGGATTTCTGTGCCATCTGGACCCGCTGCCAGTCTGCCCCAGATAGTAAGGGTTGGCAACGGTACCCGACGGTGCAATATGGCTCTCTCTTTAATGAACTACTAACTGTCCCCCGTTTTAATTGATGTGACATTTGAGCCATTTATCTCTGACATTTCAATGAAGGATGATTCTCAGCCTTGCCATTTACTTTTTTGGTGCTATTTTCTAAGAGCCATTTGCATTTTTCTTGCTGGAAAGAAAAAAAAAACGGCTTTTTTGTCTCTCATTAGTTAATTAGAGAGCAACATGCACAATTAATAAAAATGAACATAGCCTAGTTTGATATAGGCTTGATGAAGGCTCATCGGGAAAAGGCTCTTTTCTTTATGTCCATCAGACGAGACGCGAAGGGTCGCCTCTGCCGGAAGGTGACCGGAAGACGCCCTGCGTGACCTTTTAGCCGCATACCAACATGGAGCCTCCGGTGTGGCGCAACTTATGTTCCCAGCATGGGGAGAATCAGGCCCAATTAATCAGCATATGATTGCAGCGAGCAGCCCCCTCTGCTGGAGCCTTGGAGCCACGCTCTTTGAAATCATTAGGAATGCTCTTCTTGGCGGCCAGGAAAAACCACCATATGTGGCAGGAACAATTCTTGTCCCATTTGCGATTTAATGACGAAATAGTGAAAAGCGAGTTTTGATTATCTTATTTTTTTTTAAATAAGGGGCAGGATTTACCTAGACAAGCATACAGTTCACATGTATGACAAATTGCAGAGCTGGGAATCGAACCGTCGACCCTTTGGTCACAAGCACTGTACAAAACGGCCGACTTGTTGGAATGATACAAGTTGCTTGACTTTTGAAAGTCAAATGAATGAACGCAATTACAGCAGATGGGTCCCATCTGTCCACCTCAGAAACAATTTGTTTGTACAGTAAGCATCGTTTGTCTTTCACGACAGGAACCAGCTTTTGTACGTGTGAACGAAAGGCAACGAGGCGTATATCAAAGAGTCCGATTGTTTTGCGTAAAGCGGGCCACATTTAAAGGTTTTTTAAGATATCCTTTCAAAACAGGACTCGAACGATGACGACGGTTCCTTTGATTGTGAGCCGCATCATTGCCAAGGTGTGGTTGCCTGTCTGCGCTGATCTCTTTTGTGTGAGCTGCTTTTCCTGCTCACTATTTTTGTTTGCGTCGGGTGCTGACGGACTTATAGCTCGCCGGGCTTCCTTTTGGCATATGTCGCCAGATGTTTGCGACAATAACAACCTCCCCGGCTTTTTTGGTCGTATATTGATAATAAAGGCTTTATTGGCACCTTTGTCCGACCGGTAGTGTGCGGTTGTCGTGTGTCCTGTTCCCTTTTCCTGTACTTCTAAAAGCTATCTAAGTTAACAGATTGAAATGCGAGCCGCTCTACGCAACATCAACTAGAGAAAAAAAAAGTCCTTACTGCTCGTGTGTGGAAGGTTTAAGATGAGAAGCAAACGCATCACAAAATTCCCACCCACAATTGCGAGTGCTCTGCACCAAATCCTACTTTGGTCAATACCGAGACTGACCAGTGAGAGGCAGTGTGGTTCCACAGAGAACAAACAAAGAAGAAAAAGTAGTTAGCAAAGGAGAACGAGAAGAAGTCAGGCTAACTGTTAGCTTATCTGTTCGCGACATTGCAAACTATATTCCTCCAATTTTTTCACGTAAATTGTGACAGTAAAAAATATCGAACAAATTTGATATTCACGAAAAAAATAGGTCTTTATACACACGAGATAATCAGTCAATCATTTTTGGGGAGACAATCTGACAATCTCAAAACTTTGATCGGAAAAATGTGTCATTCCACAAATGACCTCTCAGGAAAGCTTTGAGTGGCCTTTGCCGACTTTGATTGGAAGATTCCCGAAGTGTGTGTACCCTGCTAAATCTGGCTTTCATGCTGCCTGGCTTGGCAGAGTTGAAGCCATTTGATAAAGTCCTGACAGCTTGAGCTAGCCATGCTGTATTAGCTAATGTGGCTCTCTGGGCCTCCCACTGCACATCTGGGCTTTTTTTCTGGCATCCACCAAGTGTGCAATAGCCGTTATGCCCTCCGAATCCAACCTGTAAAACCGCAACATGTTCCTTTCTTCCTTTTACTTGAACACTTTCCTCGCCGAGTCCTCTCTAAAGAATTAGCCTGATGGCCACAAAGAGGCGGCACATTTCCCGCGTCCGCCTCCAGTGTCCACTTACTTAGCGCGCCTGTGTCCCTCCATGTCTGATGTGATTTTTACCTCCCTTTATTTTCTCGTCCTCCCCCACCACTGTTGACACACCGGCGTCCGCTCTGAATGCGCGAGCACTTTTGCAAATGAAGAGGCTTGAACTCCTGACAGGCAATGTCGCCGACGCCATGACACACTGGCCCGCACATGCTGCGCGGCATAATGATGACATTAGGATCCAGTGATAATATCAGGACGCACTTCAGATAAATGACTGATAAACCAGGGGTTGTGCCTCTCGTATTACACGCTTGACAGAGCAGCTAATCAGTGTCCAAGTGACTGCTATTACATAAATCATGAGCTCGACTTTGATGCATATTCCAGCCGTGTTCCCTATTCATCACGTCATCTGAAGCGGGTGGGGGAGGGAGGGGGGGGCGGCGGCGGGGGCTGCCCGGCCAACACACATTTTAAGAGCACATTATGTTTTCATTAGAATTTGATATGATCCATTCCTGCGTTGATTTGATTGGATGCACTCGGGTCATCGGATAGGAAGAGGCCATGGAAAGGGTGTCCGGTTACCCCCGCGTAAGCACAATTCACATTTACAGTAAAGGTGCGTTTTAATTGCATCACTTTATGGATTTATTGGGAATACACCTTCTTAGCGGTGGACATAAAACAGCTGAGGTGAGGCTTTTCTTTTGTTTGGCTCTTGCAATAAAAAAAAAAAAAAAAGGCAGCCACGGAGAGACGGATGCTCAAGTTAGCCACCGTGTACGTTTTTTTATCCGGGACTATTGGGGTCACAAGATGTGAAGGTGGGGGTGTTAATTTAATCCCCGTTCTTACCCAGAGCATGGCCACGCTCTCTAAGGAGCTTTATCTCTGACAACTGTGTCAAATTAGAGCGACCGCGAGCCCCTCATAAAGAATATGTCTGTCAGGCTACATTGTTCCCGCCCCGTGAAATATACGGCCGGTGGAGACAAAAATAGACGATAACGCCGTCGTGGCCGTCGGACTCCGACATGATGAAATAATTTTCCGGCCACGTGATCCTGTCAGCGAGACAAACCCGCTAATAAAAGTGACGCGGGGCCTTCGATAAATATGTCTGTATTATGTGGCCAATTATATCATCTCCGCATGCTAATAAAATGCTTGAAGAGAATTATTTAGAGAGCGTTATAAGCCGCTAATTTGTCGTAATTGTGCCGGCCCCGCACGTAATTGATGGGAGTGTAACATTCCATTAGGCACGCTACATAACTCCAGGTCGGTCTACTATGATAAGTGCCCGTCATTTATCTGGCCGCGATGGTAGCTGTCCCGCAGTCAAACATGTAAAACAACTCTTAATGTTCCCTCCCCGTCCCCTTTGGGTGTTCCACCCTGTTATCTCCGTCTCTTCAATTCTACGGGGACTTCCTTGGGAGACAACATTTTCACGGACCTTTTGACCCGAAGCATATTTTCCATTTGAATGGTCCGACTAGTGAATATTTACAAGCGCCTTTAATATATAATAGAGCTCATCTGCGAGGATCAGGAGCCATTTTCTGCTCAGTCAGCTCGCCGTTGGCCTCCCCCCCCCCCCGAGGTAATATTGACCCCTTTTAAAAAGCAAATGACCTACGCCTCATTTAGGCCAAGTAGTATGCGTACGCTTTTTTTTTTTTTTGTACAAGTCCTGAGGGCATACATGTTTATAACAAGGAAGCACTGGCTGTCTCCAATGTAAACATCTTAGCACTGTAATATTGTATCAGCGCAGTCCCAGAAGGTGGCAGATTTAATAATGTGGGTGGATTATATAAGAGAGAGAAATAAAGTAGTAATTTGAAATTGTTTGGGGACCTTTTGTGTCAGTGGTTATAGAGGCTAGGGGACAATTCCCCTCCCTCAGGCCACTGTTAAAAAGCCAATGACTTTTCCTGTACACGCGCAGCATTTTGGAATCTACATGCATTAGCGCCACCGCGGGCTTTTATCAGGCGATTAGTAATGCATAATACATTTGATTCTATTATCTTGCGATGAATGAAGACGAGTGAAAGGAAGGAGTGGATGAATAGGAGGCCGCTACGCAATATATATTTAATAGTGAAAGCGAGCTTGTTTCTTTTTTTTCCCTTTTTTTTTTGCTTGTACACCAACGAGCTTTTTAATCTCTTTCTTGCCCATGAAAGTCGCAGTAATTGCTATATTTCCTTTTTTGTTTCAAGGACCTTTGATGATCCCTTGGCTTGCATCAGAGGGCAAAGTCATTAGTGGAGAAATGAGCTCAAGTGAGGAGGAAGAGATTGCGGGGCTCCCAGCGTGATTGGGAACTTTGCTTCTTTGCCTTGCATCCTCATTTGGAATGCGCACACGCAAAAAGTGATCAGGACGATGAAATAATACGCACTTATTTATTCGCCAGTCTTGGCCTGTAGAACGAGCTAGGAAAAAGAGATTCGGGCTGAATGAGTTTGACAAATAATGGATTGCGGATTTTTTTTCACCTCAATATTGCGATTTACAATTTAGTATACTTGAATTTTTTTCAAGGTCCTCCTATTTATATTTTGTAGCAAACTCAAACAATAATCTGCATTACAATAAACACTATTGGATTGATGCTTTGATCATACATACATGTATATTAAAAAAAAAAGCTTAATTTTGGTTATGACTGACCAAAATTAAGCATTTTTTTCCCTTCCTTACTTTTTTTTAATAAATTGCAACTTCTGCAAATTTAAAATTGCAACTCCACCATTAAAAATTCACCTCACTGTTCAGCTCAACCTGTAACGCGGAGAAGGAGGAGCTGCATTACACATAAGTGGGAACGTGATAATATTGCCGCAGTCGAGTTGATCTGTGAGGGGGGGGTGGGGGTTCGCGCAGGTTGGCTGCATGCGGAAAACATGTGAAATCTGAAATGCTGTCACTCAAGCGGCGGTGCGCACTCTTGTTGCGGTTGGGTGACGGTGTCGCTTTCATGTAAATCACAGGCATCGGAAATAAAAGACGGGCCTGTTGACTCGTTTCATGCTGCGAATCGGCGGCCCGGCATGTGTTGCTCGGTCTACGCTCCACTCTCCTGTGGAAGCGCCGTCCCCTGGGCCCCCCCGGCCCCACCCAGCCCAACGCTGCTCCCAAGGGTGCACTGCATATAATTACCCACAATCCACCCTGAAACAGCTCTCATTTACAGTAATCAACAGTCTGTACTTCAAAAGATTCATGTGGCATCAAATAGAGGGTGCCAGCGTGTGTTTAATACAAATTATGACGACTGCCTGCCGCTTACCTATCCACACTGGCGCTAACGACGAGGTTAACTAAGGAGAGCAAGCCAGATTTTCTTTTGGATCAGTTGACATAAAAACGATTTGCTACAAGGGGTCGCAGTACAGTTGAAGGACGGATGTCACAAAAAAAATATATTTTAAAACCAAACAAGTTTCCCGGCCTCCTCTGTGACACTTTTGTGTACTCCTGGAGGGATTCCTCTGGGATCCCCTCTATGCCCCCTTAAGGTTGCCCCAGCATGGCAATATTTTTCTTGGCCAGGAACTGTCAGATGCTCATCGAGAACATCTTTTCTCACCAGTCTGGGTTTAAAATAAATCTTTTGTGACTCTCCTCATATAGGCGTTAACAGAATAATTAAGTGATTTTTTTTTCTTGGGGGGGGGGGGGCAGGCAATTTTCCACAGCACAGTAATGTCGCTGGGAAGATGAGGACAGCACTGAAGTGAAATGCGCTGATAACTTCAAAAGCAGTCTTAGTTCAATATGAGGTCTGAACACAAGCAGCAGACAGAGTTTGGGGGGGCGAGTGTCAGGGGCTTTAATTTAAATGACTAACAAATTCACACACACACACGCAAGTGAAGAAATGCAAGCTCATTTTGATCATTTGGCAGAACTGACGGTGGTCGGCGTGATAATGGTCATTATCATAAACTGGAGCCATCATTAGGCTTGATTTCAGATAATGGTCAGTGTGCAAACACAAAGAGGGGCCCTCTCGCCATTAAAGGCATATTAAGTGAATTAACTCACATCCAGTGTACTGTGCTGTTGCTCGGGACAATAATAACACGCTTCTCGTGTGAAGTCATTTCTCTTCCCCCCCCCTCCCTCTTCTTCGCCATTTACATTCATAACAATTTGCGGGCGCCGGACTAAAGTATTCTCGTTATCTGGGAAGAGGAAAAAAATGACACCTGACCCGCTCCTCTCAGGCAAACATTTGCCGTATATTGTTTACACACAACACAACGTTTGGGCAATTATTTCCAGATGGCGCTTTGTATATGTTAATTTAGTCATTACATGATGTAAACATCATATAAAACATATGTGCTGCTAAACGAGCATAATTGTACAGCTAGTAAATAACGCAGCTCTAATGTCGTGTCAAAGCCGCCGCTGTAATTACGCAGAACAAAACACGAGCGTCGACGTGTAAATTGCTTTACGCGTTTCGCTGCAGATTGTCTTCGAGTATTTTTTTTTTTTATGGTGACACTGTAAAGTGGCCATTTTGTTGAGATAAGCGGATAAAAGTAAGAGTGTAATGCGCCGGCACTCGTAAATTTCTGTTGCTGGCTCATTGCGGAAGAGGAGACAGAATTATTATTATTTTTTTGAGTCGGACTAAGTCTCGTACGAGTCTTTGTATAAGTCTACATAGTACCTTCAGTATGTTAGAAATGGACAAGAGAAAGTATGTCCAAATGTACATGACATACCTCAGTGATTCTCTAATTCAAAGATTGGTGTTCCATTTACCTCATGGCCAAAAAAAAAAAAAAAAAAAAAAAAGCCTTCCTGCCTGCCTGCCGTGTGTTCCCCCACAAAGAGCGGCGTCAGACATGACATGCTCTGCTCTTCTCTCCAGTGGGAAGGGAGCAAGCTCCTCTCCTCCACAGAAGCTGCCTCTGACCCTCTGGCACCGTCGGGCCTCATCATTGCCGCTCCATTAGGGATGCAAGGAGCAGGTCTCCGAACGGGAACGGCTGCACCGCATTACTCCTGCTGGCGGCTCCCCTAGTGGCCGGGTCATGTCATGGCGTGGGTGCCCTGTGAGTGAGCTTGTAGCAGCTCTGCCCTTGACACGCCCCCTCCCCGGCCCTGTTTTTACTGCCTCCCCCCCCTCGGCAGACCGTCCGGATGGGGCACTGGGGGTGCCAGCTGGTGCCAGCTGCGAGGGGAGATATCCAAGGTGGCGGACACCTGTCCTCACGCGCAGCCCCCACAGCTCCCACAATGCATCTGGTGCGGCCCCGCAGACCCATCGTGGGGAAATGAGGCGCTAACCTTGAGGAGAAATGCTCCCAGCGTCGCATTAAGAGAGGCCCTAATTGCCGCGCGCCCGCACTGCCAAATGGCATTAGGAAGTGCCGTCGTTTACTTTAACATAATGGCTCAGCGGGTTTTTTTGGCCAAACTTGCGAGGCTTCTCCAAAGTGCGGCGACGCTGGCCCGCGGTCACGCGCCGAAGCACTCCGGGACCATTTCCGAGGAGGACGTTTCCAAAGTCATTTGAGACTTTGAATACGCTGAAAGGTGGAATGTAGCACGCCAGTGACCTGGGACTAACCCGAAACCTGATTGATACTCCAATAAAGAGTGTTACGATCTTGGTCATGGAATAAATTAAAATTTAAAGTCATTTGAACCGGCAAAGACGATTCTGAACATACTGGGCAGATTTTGTTTGGCAACACAATGAGGTTGAAATCTGATTGGCTAAAAAAATCTACCGGAAGCAGTGCAACCAAGAAAAATGCTCCCAAATAAAGGAATGAATGAATAGAATTTCCCGAAACAAATATTGAAATTTATGTTGTGAATTAAAGTCAGCCATGTAAATAGCGTCCATTTGCGAAGTGGCGAGTGCATTAACTCTCCGAGCCGGCTGGCTGAGCGATTGTATTATTCATTCGCTTTTGTATCGGACTTTGTCGTTTCAAAGAAATACTGGCGCGGTCCACTCAGTGTGATTAAATTAAACAAGCGGGCTCATTACATTATGCATCCTGTATCAAGAATAGCCCTGACCGGTCTGTAGCCGTGCGGCTTTCCCGCCGAGAATGATTACGTTTTGCCGCTGTGCTGGATTTTGGGGCAGCCATTAGCAGAACAAAAATCACCTTTGATTTAATGAAAGGTCCTCATTTGCTTACCGGCGCCGCTCACTTACAGGCACATGGTTAAATTAAGCCCCCCCCCCCACCATACTCTTGTCTTTGCCTGTGTTGGAAGGAGACACGGTCCCCTCTCGTGCACTATAATGCCGCCATGGATCCTATGATGTTCTGTTTCAAGTCCTGTCAGGAATCCACCGCAAGGTGCTTCTAATTGCAGATACACCTCAGCACTTGAAAGTAATGAATGTGAGCACGGGCAAACCTCTAAGGATCAAACGCTAGTAATACATCATCAGTTCTGAAAAGGGTAATTCGTTTCCCTTCGCCAAGCAAAATATTAGAAGTTCAGATAGGGGTTTTATTATTAATTTATCCCCCTCCTCGCAATACGTGTTTTTTGTAATTGAAGAGCTGTGAATAAAGTAAGCCATATATCTTCGCCGGCCACAACGCGTCCCGTTGACGAGACGTGGGATTTGACTGTGTAAATGTTGTTTGTAGCGAGTGGCGACAAGGATGATTCTTCCTCAAACACACTTTGGTGATATGTTTGATTGGATTTTTGAGCCGCGTATTTCCCAAGACCGCAGCTAATCATATTTTATTATGTCTCATCCCAGATTTATGGAGTCATTTTGTGTACTTCGGCTAGTCCTTCTTGTTTTGTTCGGATAAAGGCTGGCGCTGTCGGCGGGTCTTAAAATGAAGTGTTCGGTGTTAAATGGACTGACCTTTTTCGTTTTGCGCCAATCCGAGATGGTATTTGCAGCGTCTTTCCCGTTCCCACGAGCCGCACGCAAACGGCAAATGTTATTGGGAAACTTTGCCGCTTCGCCGGATGCCTCCGAACACCGGAGGTGGCAAAAGTAGTCACGCTTGGCAGTCAAGTAGAACGTACACTGTTGAGACGGAAAAAAAGGAAGAAATTATTAAAAGGAAATAGTTAAAAAGTACTAAATCGTGTTTAAGTACAGAAGTCAAGTGCAAATGTGGCACGAATATTACAAGAAAAGAGTTGTAATATTACAAGAGTCACAAAAATTGAAAATAAAATAACAAGGCTATCTTGAGAGAAGAATATTTTGAATACTTTTCATTTTAGTTCCTTTTTTTTTTCCTTATCTGTTCTAAATACAGATACGGTACTTTCAATTAGTATTCAGAACAATTTCTTTATTTTTATTTTTTCATTTTAATGTAGTTTATATGAATTTTAGGTTTAGCTTTAGAGAAAAACAAAAAGTGACTCCTGTGTAACTAAAAAGTAAATGACAATCTAAACCTTCCTTATTCTGCATGGACGTTTTTAAAAAAAAAACATTTTAACTCATTTTATATCATTAACAATTTTTTTTCTTAAGTTTTGATAACCTCGGTCCAGATATCCTGTATAGCATCGCTACCTGCTATATGTGTACTTAAGTACAGCAACAAAGTATTTACTCGGCTGAACGCAGCCACTGCCGAAAAGTATCAGCTCGCTACGGTGCCGCGGGGACTCAGTCAAAACAGCTTCGGCAGTTCACCAAAAGTCAGGCCTCTCATTGCCGCGTGACCTTTTGCGGCCACCGAGCTGTTGACCCCGGGAGCGGCGGGGTAAGGAGTTCAAAGCCCAGCTGTCGGCGTGTGATCCACTCGTCCGGGCCACGGTGGCCTGCCGCGGGGCCGCTTCCCCCCCGCCGCCGCGGAAAGCCGAGCTCGGGATACGCTTTGCACCTTCAATGGTGCTCTAAACTGCGCAGACTCAGCGGAGCGCGGCGTTGTTTGCGTGTTGGCGGGATGTAATTTACGGCCCCGCGATGAAGGCATTGCGCGGGGACCGGCGTGGCGGCTGCTCGTGGCATCTGCTCGCGCGGCCGCTGAGGAGCCGGCATAACAATGTGCCATTCACGGGCCAGATGATGTCCAACTGTGATGTGGAGCTTGGACAGGAAGGGCAGGAGAAGGGCAAAAGAGACAGGTGAGCCTGATGGACTTTTGCAACTTCCAACTATGTGACCTGTTTCTTTTACACCACCAAAAACATGGATGAGTGACGAGTTCATTCTAAACACGTCTCTGTTAAAAAAGGGTGTGCATACTTGTGCAACCTTATTTTGTTATTTTTACTCTCCATTTCTATTTTGTTTTTACTTGTAAAGATTATAGGTCACATTAATGATAGAAAAGTTTTCAAAAGAGCTATCTTAGTCTCATTACATTATAATACAAAAGGCATATTAACAGGGGTGTGTAGACTTTTTATATCCACTGCATGTAGGAACATTTTGCAAAAAAAAGTGAAAAACATCTATATACGTGTTCACATCCATGAAATGATCACATCAAATCATGAAAAGGATTCCTCAAGTGAAATTCTTATATCTCGGCATCTGGTTGACTGCCATTTTCAATTCCTTGTTATTCCAGGGAAGAAGCAGAAATCGGAGCGGCGCGCTGTGCACTTAAGGCGAAGGTCTCAGCGCCCTGTCATGTGCACTGTTCAGTTAGGAGGTGACTAACCCCTCGGGGGAGGAGAGAGAGCGCTGGGGGGTCCGAGGTGTAAAAACGGAGCAAACTGCGAGCTGATAAATGAGCCTCTTCCGAGCTGCATATGGTATGTGTTTTAAAAGCGACTCCCCTTCGGCCCTCCTCGTGGCCGGCCATCCATCCTTCACGAGCGTTTCGGGGGCCCTCGGCTACGCGCGGGGGCCCGGGCTTTGTTGCCAAGACAGGCCCCCTACACGGGCCGCATATGGGACGAGAGCCGGCCAGGCTGGGTCGACTCGGAGAGGCTGTTAGGGGAGCCCCTCGCATCGGGTCATTGTTAATTTACACTGACTTTGTAACCTATTAGTTTGACAAAGAAAGCGGTTTGTCACTCCGGATGTACACCTGCTACCTGACAATAACAGAAGTAAGATTGCATGGCCGAGGAAGTCAAAAGGCGCGCGAGCGAGTGACAGCCAGTCTGACGGTTTTGCTAATGTGACAGTGAGGCAATGGCGCTAGCGGTGTGCAAAGTCCGTCAGCGGATTGTTTTTGGGGTTTTTTTGGCTCGCCGCATATTCTCAAAATAAAATCAAGCTGAGAGTCATTATAAATAGAAATGCAATAAAAAATTAAGGTTACAGAATAAATCGCACTTTTTAATTTAGAAACGTTTCAAATGTTATATTGTAAAACTAATCGTGGTAAAAATACAGCACTATTTTTTTTAAACAGTAGTCAGAATAGTGAATCGGCTATTAGCATGTTTTTATAAATACAGAGTTACGTTTTTCTGAGTATATTTTATGACTCAGATACAGATGAAGTGATTTTTAAGACTCAGTCGGAGTTAGCTCATGAGCTAGCGCCGCTCATCGTGCTGTGTAATGCATCAACTGAGATATATCCCATCAACTGGACATTTTAGTCAGATACATGTTTGTTGATGGATGAACTAGCAGCCATTTTGCAGCTAATAATCGTGCTACATGATTGACAGCGATGTGGTTTTCTTTTAGCTCGCCTCAATTGAGCACAAAACAAGAGCTGAATTTTTCAAGCCTCATTTGAAGTACTTTTTCCCAACCGTTCCAATTTGGCAGGGTTGTGATTAACGCTCTTCCCGGCGGTGTGTCAAATTTACAAGACACATTTATTTTCATTTTACACCGATTCGAAGAGTTGTTCCGTAGCAACCGCGAGAAGACTGCCTATAAACACCGCTGCTGCGTTTATAGTAAATTTCAACATGTGACAATCGCCCTTATAGATTGAAGTATCGCTCATTTCCACACCGGCCTTTATTGGCCCGCCGCCGTCTTTCAACCGGCGCGCCGGACACACGTGCCCTCCGGTTATTCCGCAGCACCTTTCCCACCTCGCCTTATAATAGCAAGCGGCTCGCGCAGGCTGCCCAACGTATACTACTCATTGTTTACTGTACATGCAGGTCCAGAGTAATAATAAATAAGGAGCGTGTGTGCCGTGCCAACATGATTGATTACGACAGGGAGGCAAGGTCAGGATGGAGGAACAGGCCAGGGCTGTCCGACTCATTGAGTTAACACTGTATCCGTATTGTATGAATGTCACCAGCGATCCGGTGATTTATTACTACAGCCACTGCTCAATTCTGCTTTTCTGCCTCCCCCCCAGCCCGCCCGCTCTGCCCGCCGGCACCCCTCCACCGCCTCGCTTTTGCTTCCTGACCGAGATACGGCGCGGAAAGCAAAGTGTTGACAAAAATTCTGCATGTCAGCACACAGGTTACGTCTTCACGTGGAATATTTATTCTCATTTCTATCAAATTAGGGGGCTTGGTGTTTTTCCCCCCCGCACCTCCCCCCTTCTCTCGCCCGCCCGTCGCACACTTCTTGGCAAACGTAATACGATCCGGTGCAAGAATTGCATCAGAAATTCTCCGACATTAAACGGGGGGAATAATGGGCGATGCTCGGTTATGATGGGCGACAATGTGTTTATTATTGGAGTTTGCAGAAGCTGAGCCGCGTCATCTTGAAGTGTTTTTCATATTTTTGCTCCTCTAAATGTGAATAAAAGAAGCCAAATGATGCTACCCGTATCAACTACAACCACAAAATTAATCCTAAGAACAATTAAGACTGGCCGAATAGCAAGTTCAAATAAATTGTTTCTTTAAACTTTGTTTTCTTTAGAGACATTTTTCGTTCAGCAGTCTGCTTTTTCTAATATAAAACGTGCGCCTTGGTTCAATAAAGGCTGATGTCCAATACCTTGGAAGGAAAAAAAAAAAAAAGTCAACTGAATTGTTTATTTACTTGAATAACACCTACCTTCCCACACGCACACATACATGGTAAAAAAAAAAAAAAAAAAAAAGTCATTGTCACTTGCAACAATATATACTGAAGTGGACTTTTCCTTGCAGAGGATCTAACCTTTCGTCTCGGACTGAATACACAATGCCCCGGTGGACCTGTGGACTGCTCACTCTTTAGTGCATGTCAAAAAGACACCAGTCTGGACTATTTCCTCTGGGAGGCGGGTAAGCAAGCGCCACGCTCTGTCAGTTAGCGTAAAATGTTTCAGACTGAAGATGGATGGAGACGACGCGTCACTACGGCTCAAGCGGGCTTTCACCGCTGCCATGGCCGTGTCCCGGTCACATCAAGCCAAGCGACCGCATCGCCACCACCCGTCCTTCCTTTTGAGTTAGCATACGCGCCGCGCGACACAGCTTGTGGCCTTCACTCACTCAAGAGGGGGGAGGAAAAGCACAATAACGGGTATCATGAGAGGTTGGGTTTTTTTTTTTGTTAGCGAGCAGGATTACACAAAATGATTATGTTAGGTACAGCTCTAGGTTTATTTCCTTAGGCATGATTATTGTACATTCTAAAATATTGATAATGTTACACTGCACCATATTTTTGCCTCATCCATTGCTCATTTCCAATGTAGTAAATGTTTTTAGATGTGTTTAAAAATGTTCAAATCTGATATCTATTTTGAAATGTTTGACTATCAGTATTACTGCACAATGAAAAAACTTGAAGCAAGCACGCTAGACCTCTTTTTTTTTTTTTTTAGAAGAACTACGCCAATGACTGCAAACTGCAAAGTCCCCATTAGGGTTGCAGTTGGAGCCGATCCCAGCTGACCTTGAAGATGAGGAAGGGGAGGAGTGGTGGCCAGTAAATCGCAGGGCACACATTTAGAATCAATTTCACACCTACGGACAGTTAAAAGTCTTCAATGAACTCAACATGGCTGTTTTTGGAATGTGGGACGAAACCCACGAGAGCGCAGGGGAAACTTGAACCGCGGACATAAAAGTCAAAATAAAGCAACTCACCCCTTTGATGAATTGTGATGTCTTATACGCCATTGGCGAGTCAACTTCATGCAAAATGTCTGCAAGTGTAAAAAGAAGTGAACATAAAAATGATTTCAGTGGCAAGGACTTTTACGGTAATATAACGTCAACATGTTTCGGCGTGTTGCGATCAAAATATCACGTCGTCCCAGACTGCAATAGCAATTTAACTTAACTAAATATTAGTCCAGTAATTCACGGTAAAGATAAATCTTTTCAGTTTTGAAAGTCAATGTTTGAGTTTGGCACTTGTATTTCTTTTTTAAACAGCCTCTATTCCCTTTTCTTTACTCTCCGCAAAGGAATAACAAATGTAATGCATTTTACATTATGTTTTGATTTGGACGAGAATGTGCAGCGTTCCCAATACGAGAAAGAAGAACCGGCGTAAGGATTTGGAGATTTGCTCGCTTTTTAAACACAGAGATATTATTCTTAAAGAGATTTTCATACAAATAATGAATGGAATTATGACTTGCATTTTGCGTAGGCTTGTGATAGATTAAGGCAAATTGTGATTTAACTCAATTCATCCAGATTATGTGTAGAGCACATTTAAAAAAAAAAAAAAAAAAGAGAGTTGAGCACTGCGCTGCACATTTCATTTCAAGCACCTAAAGGTTTACAACATTGTAAAACTACAGGATACAAAACCAATAAAACACAATATTGTGTAACATCAATAAAAACAATCATAGAAAATAAATAAATAAGCTAGTTTTAAAGCTATCAAAACATTTCGTAAAAATGAATTAAATTGATATATTTGTCATTTTGAATGTATTTTTTTTAATAATCTAACTTTAGGGTCCATTTTAAATACCCTACTGTTGGCTTCTTTTAAAGGCAAAGTTAAGGCATAGCAGGTGTTTTTATTCTAAATACGCTATAGGTTTGTTGGCCTTTGGTGGAGGTCAAATGTACATTTTAGTGAAGTTTGACTTCTCCTGTGAAAAGAGGAAAAAAGCATCTTTCACTGTCAGTATCTCCCAAAATGTGCTATAATCTCAAAAGGCAGAAGATTATAAATAAAACAAACCGCGCGTACAAAAAAAAAAGAAAAAAAAAAGACACAGCCGGTCTGCTGAGACGAGACCTTGACACGGAAAGTCTCAGAGTGCTGACCTCTTCATTTGACCCCGGCCAATATGTTTCCACAGGCAATTCCATAACTCTCCGGCCAACATTTAAAATGCTTCCTGTTTGCCAGGAAGTTCCACATCACTCTGTGGGAGCAGCTTCGGCGGCAGCATCTCGAGCGTGCGAAACGGCCCGCCGCCGACTTAATTTATCCACTACGATGTCTTTTTGCGGAAGAGGGCACGGTCGCACACGTGCGAGCAATCAGGTGCGAGCGAGCGGCCGGCCTCACACGCACGGACGTAAACGGCGGCGCACGTCTGCGTGGATGACGAGTTATTTCTTTCCCTCTGTCTCTTCGCCACTCACTCACCACTTCACCGTGTTGTTATTGGAATGTGTGCGTGTGCGCGCGCACGTGTGTATGTGTGTGTGCTGGTGCAGACTGTGAAACTGATGAATGACCAAGCATGGCAGATTCATAGTCCGGATCCTGGTGCAGCTGGAGAGGAAACTAATGGCAAGCTGGGACTGAGGAGGTCTCAGAGCTAATACCTGTCTCTTCCATCAGGAGACCTAGGGGCATTTTTTTACACCCAGCCAAATAAGAGAGCCCCCCCCACCCACACATACACACACTCCACCCCCCCCCACACACACACCAGCAGCACTCCTACTTTTAACACCTTCCAACTCTTGCGAAGCCAAAGCCAGCCCTCCCTTCAAGACGAACGACCAAATATACACATGTACGCATGCATGCACACACAAGCACTCAAGCCCGCAAACATGCGGCAACATAAAGACGTACAAACAACCCCCCCCCCCCCTTATCCCCCGCTGAGCCACCTCAAAAACTTTAATAGTGAAACGTCAGGCATCAGCTGTCGGAGAGTAAATGTGCGTCAAAAAGACAAGGATGGGCACTTTACTGGACATTGCCTTTTGCTCCCTGCTGATCAGAGGCTAATGTCCCTGCGTTTCGAAAGGACGGGGCGGGGATGGGAGGTGGGAGGGGGGCACTCATGCAGCTTTAATTGCGCCTGTGGAAAATGTTGCGGTTTGTACCCATTTCCCCCAGCAACCGGGTTTAATATTGAACCCCGGTCCCGATGCATATATTAATGTTTGCAGTCATGCGCCTCCTGATGTTCTCCTCATTAGCGCTCTATAGCCAGCCCATCCACAGAGCCGAGCGGCGAAATAGAATCAGAGCGCAGAGTGGAAGTCATTAGTCAGTTTTGAGTGTGCATATGTTCAATTGACCCGCAGTATGTAAATTCTTGCGATGCTGGCCTTGCATATGGGCCAAGTGGCTCACTGGAGGCCCGTCCGGCATGGTGCCTCATTACGGAGCGCCTTCTCGGAGTCCTCACTGTTAATTAGGGAGCCTTTTGTCCGTCACGTGACTCCTCCGTTCTGACACTCCGAGGTCACGCTAAGGACTTATGGATCCTCCCCAACCCGCCCGCCCGCGGTCGTCGGTCCCGGCCGCGAGGATGTTTGCGTTCACATTTTTCATTTTCTTCACTTTCTTCGATCCAGCGTCCCGCTCGTTCATCAAAGTTCGCCGGGCAAAGCTTCGAGGAAATTCCAAAAATGGAACACGTTACGCTTCGGGCCGCAGGTTGATTTTTGATCGGGTTTGAATCCAACGTTTTTTGGTCTTTTTAAATTTAAAAGAAATTATTTTCGGAAAACGTACAGTGGTGCCTCTGAGGTCATAAAAACAAACTGAAGCAATTATGCTACCATGCTAAGAATATGATCCATGGCTAAAGTCTCTTCTACTGCTTAGACTTCCCTGTAATTATCTTTCTTAGGATCATGGCAAGGCTACCAACTCCTGGCTCATCTCCAAAAACTGAAAAAAGTTAAACGTACTTAAAAAGCAATGCCAAATTGTGTCTGATATTTATTTTTTACCTATCTTGTTTGTATAAAAACAATCTAATAAATAAATAATATTAATAATAAATACATTACAAATACTGATAAATAAGAATAAATAATTCATAATACAAATAAATAAGAAATATTGTCTTCATTTTTAAAAAAAAATACAGATATTTCTAGCAGTTTTTATTCGAATTCCATTTTTTAAATAATTGAACAGTTTTTACTCATCTCTGATTTCAAAACTAATTATTCATCAGTTTTGTTTTGAAGTCTATACGACAAGAAGTTGACAGTCATAATGAAGGACAGCATTAGTACTAGTAGTGAGCCATGATTTGGACTAGGTTGGTATTGGTAAACTCAAGGAAGGAACACTATGAGGCAAAAACAAAAAAATAGGTTGGCACAGGATTGGAGGAATGATGTGATGTACTGTACGGGTGCACTGAGAAGGCAATTTGTCACCTCGTGAGGAAGAGACACCGTGAGCAGAGAATAGAATTTGAAAAGAGGGCACAGGACAAGACAGGATAATAGGACGGGACAATTCGGAGGTACGGCTGGAATTTCACTCCTTCAAAGTCACCATCATAGTTAAATCCATTTTAATTTCCAAGGACTGCTATTGTTTTCTCCTCCTCGTTTCCCCATCAAGTACTTTTCTTTTTTTACCTTTTCACCTGCTTGTCAGATTTGCGAGCCCCTCGGTGAAATGATCTCCAGGGTGACAACAACAAAGCACTGTCAAGATCCCCGCGCGGCATCCTGCGGCTTAATTGTTATTAATTTACTGCAATTAAAAATGTGTCTCTCTCTCTTCTCCCTGTCTTTTTTTCCCTTCATGCCTTGACAAGCATGGATATTGTTTACACGCAAAGAGAAACTGTTGAGGAACATTTCCAAGCAATGTCACCATCTCTGCATCGCTCCGAGCAATTCCGGCGCGCAACGCGATAAAGCCCATATTTGAATAGGAGCGGATATCAAACACATTCATTAGGTTACATGCTTCACTTGATTAATTATATCTGAAGAAAATTGCGGGCACTTCGGATCTTAGTCTGCTAGTATCGCCATGTGCCACGGATCCCTAATTTCCAAAAGAAAGGGGAGGAGGGGGGGTGGGGGTGATGGGAAGGGGGTGTGGGGGGCTGAAGGGGATTTTTTTTTTTTCTTCTTCCCTTCCCAGTCTATCCCGGACAGCCTGCCTCTCTCTCTCCCCAAGGAAATGAACGTATTCAAATGTATCTCCATCAATGAGCACAGTAATTATGAATTCAGCACTAATTAGTAGATACACTACTTTCCTTGCATATTTGATTTCCACTGTGAGATGTTAATAAGGGAAGTGCCCATTTTTGTCCTATCTCATAAAAATTCCAGAGTGTTGGCGAAGGGGGGGTGGAAGGAGGGAGGATGGGGGGGGGGGCGTTGGATGGGGGGGCTGGGGGGGGGCAGATGGCGAGAGGGAAGCAGGGGATGCATTAACTATGCATGGAAGTCGAAAAAAATAAGTTTGCAGATAATTGGCGTGGTTACTGAGGGGCTAAAACAACACTGCTTACCTTAGTTAACATTCTGCTGGCTAAAGATGCCTTTAAAAAACAGACACGCTGGCATTGTCGCGCTTTGCTAGGCAAATAAAGGCGCGCCAGACCCCGAACACAATGGTAACATGTTGAATTACTAATATGGCAGCACTGAGCACATATTAGCATTTGAATAATAGACAACCACTCGGTTTTTTTTCCCTTTCCTCGCCCTCCCCTCCCAAATTTTGATATCTTTTCTCAAATGTCATGAAAAAGTAAAAAGCCCCAAACTGTTTCTTGCTCTCTCACAACGCCAAGGGGTAATTACACGATTTTCCCTGAGAGAGAGAGAGAGCGAAATAAGAGAAACCCTCCCCTTCTTTGATAATGTTGCGGAAACGTATTTACAGTGCACCGCAAGGCTTGTGATTTATTAATATTGGGAGACGCCTTTTGTTGCTTTCCCTTCGCCGCCCCGTGATTAGCGCGTGCCTGCTACGCCGACTACACGGGCTAAGTGGATTAGATTATCAAAGTGGCGTAATATGGAATAAAATGGACACTCATTGGAAGTGAAGGACTTTGCGTTCTCGGATTAGCGAGCAGATGGTCAGCCCTTATGCGCCAACGCTCCGTGTCGGAGGCCGTACCTTTAGCAAACAGCGCTGACATATTTCTGGACAAGGCACACTCGCATTGGATACACTGGATTTATCTAATTAATCCAATCATCTCTTCTGAGTGGGGGATTTCGGTGCCCGTCCCCCGCCCCTCCCGTCCCTTTTTCTTTTCTTGCAATTGGCGTCTTTGTAGCCGCCTGCCAGGCTGCCGCCCCCCCCTCACTCGAGGAGACCGTTATGACCAGGCGATGCCCGTGCCAGCCTCTGGCTGCCGCAGTGAGATAGTGGGTGCAAAAAAGAGGCAGAGATAAAAAAAAAAAAAGGAAAAAGACAAGCAAACAAATGCAGAGGGAAGGAGGGGGATGTCACATTCACACACAACTCAACAAACCCCAACGCAAAAGTAATGCGACCTCTGCAAAATGAAATGACACAAAAATGTAACAACATGGTAATACACATTTAACTAAAATTCAAACAACGCTTAATGATGGCTGCGATGTCAATTCAAGCGCAAACCTCCACCAAGGCTGAACAATCCCGATTTGGATCGGCACCAAATTTGTACGCCTTCGTACCCGCCCACCTCCTGCACATGACTGACTTTTCTCATTAATATTCATGCGCCTAATAAGGACGTAAAGAACGTACACATGATCATAACGTAGTAACGCTAGGATTTCATAAGAGCCAAACAAAAGCGGCCGTATTGTGCTGAATTGTTAGCAATTTCAAATCCAAGCAAAACTCAACGAAGGCTGTGATGTCAATTAGAGCGCGGACCTCCACCAAGGCCCAATGACCCTAATTTGGATCAGCACCAAATTGGACGCCTCCACCTCCTGCATACGCCTCATTAAAATTCATGCATCTAATATGTAAGTAAGGAGAGTCATGATGTCTTTTACCGAAATGATCTGATAAATTAATAGCTTTGAAGGTTTTTTTTTTTATGTTTCTATTGTGAATAAAGTCATGCTATCGCATTTCTGCCTCTCCAAAAATAAGGAGCGCCGTTGTGACAAATGTAAGAACTCCTCGTTGTTTGTTACAATTTGCAATGGCGCCGGTTGTTGGCAAGCACTCGGATGTTCCGACTCTTTACTGCACGATATAAAATCTTTATAAAGTGTCAACGCGTGTGAATACCTAATCAGCGTATAAACCCTTTGGAGATGTTTTATAACGCTGTCATTTATTATTTGATGCGTTTGCTGTTATTTAGTATTTTTGCATAGTGCTGCTAGGTTGCGAAAAAAAAACATTCCTCGGTGGAAGTTCGCTATAACTCACATGGGAACACATTGAACAATACGTCTGGTTATGATGATATTATGGGATGATGTAAAATGGGACTGCTTAGTGTCGTGTGATGCCGTGCGCTTTTTACAGCATTCCATAAAGGCAATAATAAAGATTCGGCTGTCCCTAATATTGTGGCCGGCGCGCAGATATTGACGATTTCCGGCACACGGCGCGCCTCAAATACGCACTGGGGAGGTCAGCCACTCTCGAGATCTACTTAATCTGTGATCAGATAAACTACAATAAAGCCAAGCCGGGCGATGGGGGGCTATTATGAATGACGTGTTTGTCGCTCAAGCGGTGGTGGTGCGCGCGCGTGTGCAACAAACACGCACGCATACACAAAGGCGGCCCCCTCGCACTCTTATTTGACTTTGTGTGTGCTTCGATGGGTTTATTATGACAGGCTGAGCGGCGGGGAGGGAATTAAACTGTTAAGCAGACATCAGAGGCAGTCTAATGTTTAATGCAGGAGCCGGGGCATGTGCTGACTGATAATGAATACAAACAGGCCAACGTCTTATTTGTTGTGCTTTTCATTGGGAGGGACTGGGGTGCTTGACATCCACAGCTAATGTACTGTACGGAGGCCATTGTTCAATCCCCTCACCCCTCCTCCTCCCTTTGCCGCGCCGCCATATCTCTTTCTGTCTCCCTCTCTCTCATCGCACTTGTCTCCTTTTATTGTGCTGATTCTTCAAAGCTGCCACTTGTCACCGGCGTCAGCCTCCGTCGCTGCCGCCCGACGGCCGGAGCCCCGACGTTGTAATTCCCGCTTCTATCTCCATCGCGATAATGTGTTGATGGGCCGCGGTAATAGTTGTTAAAAGGTCACCCAGTGTGCCGTAATTGGCTCTTTCATACTCCACTACGTTTACTAGGACAGAAGGCACGACCTCGCTGGCAGAGATGGTAAATATGCCATTTTGAGGCCGTAATTATAAGCCGGCGCAGCCTTCCCGGATCTCCTCCTTTGACCCCTTCGCCTCCCCGCACTCTCACTTTGGAGACGGTCCGCCAGTTGGCAAGCATTCGGCGCCAATAAGGTCCAATTTAAAAAAGAAAAACACTACCTAATTAAATAAAAGCAGGCGGGCTGTTTATTACGACGTGTTTTGATAATCTTACAAACTTACACATTTACTTGGGCAAACAATTTAATCACTGACTTTGCATTGTGACAGCCCATGGAATAAATAGTAAATATATTGTTTTTTGTTTTGTTTTTTTCTCCGCAACCACAGCAGCTTCCGCTTCTGTCCTTAATTAGGTAGAAACACAATAATTAAGTGGAAAATATGATTTATGTTACTTGGGCATTAGGTGTTAAGTTGAATCAATGGAGTAATTAATACAGTCATACAAAAGGGGGCCGATGTGCCGAAGAGGCGTAATTGCGCTAATCACGCAAATAGTAAACACGTGCATGAGAGCATCGCCGAGATTAGCTTGCTACAAAATAAGAGAGGAAAAAAAAAAAGAAAATGCCACGGTGCCGCTATGATTTCATCATGCCGCCGTTGCTGATTGGCTTGGAATGCCCTGGAAATTTGCACTAATTAACGATGGAAGAGCACAGATCAAAAGTGGACGGAAACATATTCCACGACTGATGCTGATTTGTTTGAAGCCAATTCAAATGTCAATCTTAAAATTAATCCAATGAATAAAATATTCGTATGCTACTATGTTCACTTTTTATGAGCTCCAAGTATATTTTTCTTGTCATTTTAATTATATTAACTCCCTTTTTCAATCCAAAATAAAATGCAATTTTAAACCATGGATGTGTGTTTCAAAACAATTTATGTTGTGCATAATCCAGTGACATATTTCAGATTCCTATTGTGTACTTATTTTTTTGAAGATAGAAGAAAAATACATTAGGAGTTATGGTTTTGTGTGGAGTGTTACATTAATCTCAAAATCTGTACACTTACAGAATAAATTTGAATTTTTTTCTAGAATTGCTTTATTAGTGCTGCATTTTTAGAACCATATAGCTTTATTTGGACACCCACATGATTAAAATTTGCAAATTTATATTCAACATAATGTATTTCACTTATTTTTGGACAGTACTTTATTTTGGGGGGGCATGTGATCAAACGGTGTTTAATATCAATATTTAAAACAAAACTTTTGTGCATTTTTTTTACGTTGTACTTTTTGTGGCTATGTAATATGGTAGTTTTCATTGAGTAACAGTTTTATCTCTGTTTTAAAAACTATTTCCGTTTCTGCGTGTGAAATCAAAACACATTATTTAGCATATGCCGCGTTTGGATATTTCCAATCTATTTTGACATGTACAAAACCATGCAGCCTTAAGGAGCGGTCTCCTGGTAGCACACATGTTGCCACTATTATCACACGCCGTCTTTGCTGCATATTGCCAGATTTTTTTTCTTTCCTTCTTTTTATCCAATATGCCCGACAAGCTGTCCGTGATCAAACCTGATATTGCTGCTGTTGAACGACGTGTCACAAACATTTCATGTATTAAAGTCAATATTCTGCATGGGGGGCGGGGTATAAGAGGATCCATAGCACCTCCCTGTGGCACTGACCATCTTATTATGAGGCGTGACTCGCCTCATGTCTCCATATCTCATTCGCTTTTATCCACCTAGGAGAATTTTTTTTTTAAGAAATCCTTTTGAATTACAAAAGCATCCAGACAGCAGGGGAGGCGGAGGAAGAAAAAAAAAAATGAGTGAGTGCTTATTTGAGGAAACTTATCATCCAGTCAGACAATATATGCTCCCCGATTGAAAAGTGCTGCCATCACTGTAATGCGGTTATGGTAACTGCTCGGGCTGAAGTCGCCAAATCTTATTGTAAAATCTCCTACGATATCATAATAACGCTCCGGAGCGGGGGCAGCAGAGTTTGACAATAATATATCTGTGGAAATCTACCCCCCCCCCTCCTCCCACTCCTCCCTGAACCCCCCCCTCTTTTCACCTCCTCCACCGCTCCTCCTCTGCGAGAGGCACATCAGAGGAGACATTTGCGCTTTATGAAGTGCATTCATTTGGCCATTTGCCATGTTTCCTCACCAGAGGACGGCGATGATGAATGAGAGAAGAGAAGAAGCAGATTTTCTCTCCCACCTCTCGGCGCTCCCCTGTGATTACTAATACAGAGCCCCTGCAACCTCCCACACTATATGAAAACTGTAGGCTTGCTCTCATATCCCGGGTAATCCGCAATTTCCCAGAATCATTAAACTGAGACTAGCATCTCTGATGGCTGGGCGATACTTGACATATTATGATTATTATCATAGCAACACCTTGTCGTTCCCTGCCAAGTGGCTCGGGGTCGCCTGAAAAATCGATGTGGAAGACTGGCGTAATAGCCTTTCGACGTTGATGCCTTTGACAATAACCCCCCCCCCTTTTTGCATGTGTACGACAAAATCAACATCGGGCCTCCTCTGATTTTAACTTTGAAATTTTTCTGGATCTCCAGAGTGAGACGCCGTGACGAATGGGAAAGTTTGGAGTTGGGATGCAAACTTTGAAGCGCTACCTGTTTTCATTCTGCGAGGCGAAACGGGTTTGTGGCGTCGCGCTCGGATGCAAAAGGAAGCCTTTTGGTGCCTCCCGGGCTCCGGTGTAAAAATATTTGCATGAATGTGAAACGCATGAATATGGATCGTCGGAGTAGTTGGTATCGCGCGAGCAAAAAAGGAGAAGAAAAAAAAAAAAAGCTCGATAAGTTAGTCCCGCTTTACGACAACACTTCATAGTTATGATGTGACGACAGCCTGGTTTCACAAGTACTTGGTGAAACTTGAAACTCGGCACTTACTGACGCCCTCGATGATGCAATCCAAAACTATGCAACACTCTTGTCAAAAACGACAAATTTATGGCTTCTTTTATCCATTTTTGACACGGACGATTCACCTGACACTCGTGTGCGTTCGACATTGCCATCATTCAATCGGAACCTTTTCCACGCTCCTGGACCCGAACGCCGCCTCTGACCGTAAGTGGCTGGAAGTGGAGGCGAGTTGAACCGCGGCGCTATGGAAACACTCCAAAGTCCAAATGCATCATTGACTCGGCACTCGCTTTTCTGATTAATGCCGCCCTGAGGTAAGAGCGATGGAATTCGCTAAGTTGAAATGCTGAATCTGCCGCTAGTGTGACGGTGAGAAGCCGGGGAAATTTATGTTGGAAGACCGAAAATGTATGTTCGGCGGATCAAGTCCAAAGCTAACATATTATCTTTCGCTGTGCCCTCCCTTCATGAACTCGGTCGCTTCTAGCGTGTAATTCGCTGACACGGGGAGAGGAAAAGTGAAGCGTCTCTCTCCTCCGCACCGCCGGTAATGTCATCTCTGCGCCACTATAAATAAAACTGGCAACTTAGTAGAATAGCACCACCTGCACTTACACCTTGAGCGTTGTTCGAGTTACGACACATAGCTTGGTCAAATTTTTTTGCTTTGGGTCTCGCGGCAAAATTTCAATGAAAAGGGCCAACGAAATAACAAAAAATTAAATACTTTTACCTAAAATGCTTTAAAAAAACAACTGAACTTAAACCTTGCGTTTATTAAACTAATTAAAACCATATTTGCAGCAAAAATGTATTTTTTAATAAACGTAATTATTAAACTCTATTATTAAAGCTATGATTGCAGCAAAAAAGTCTTTTTTATCAATCAATACCATAATAACATAGCAGACTTGCTCTACAAATTAGTTTACCCGGATATAAAACTAAAACGAAATAATAAAAAAACCTGAAATGAAAAATTCCCTGATACACGCTAATTTCTATTAGCTTGTCTATGGTGTTTTCGATTACATGCTAGCAAGAAGCTAAGAGACTTTGGGTGGACGAAATATATCGCATTTTTTTGTACATCTTGATGTTTAGTTGCATTATATGTTTAACCGCCCTCTTTGCAGACTAGGAGCAAAGGGGAGATTATTCTCAACACAAAACTGGAATCGGAGCATCATGGCCACTGTTCACAGCGGAGCTATTTCGAAAGACGCCAGGCACCCTCCTCTGGAACTTAATGAGTAAAAATGTCCGGAGTGAGCCGGGGCATTTCGGCGCCCCCTCGCACCCCGAGGGTTCGCCACCCTCCTGTCTTTTTTTTTTTTTTTCGGCGCGTGTGTGTACGCTGGTGACAATTTGGGAGGATGGGTCAGATGAAAGACAACAGAAGGAAAGCGGGATCAAAAGGCACACGCTTTCCTGTCTGGCTGCTTGTTGCGCGGGGGCCATGCATAGTGCATTGGATTGATATCAAGGTCTCTGTACACAGCCCAACATGCAGTGGCCTTATTATTCTTTACTTCAATAACAAAGCCGCCGTCTTCCCCTCTCGCCTCGCCATCAAAGGCGCCGCCGGAGAAGCAACACATCGCATACGAGGCAGTCATCTGCCTTGAAATTTAAATAACCCCTTTGAACGCCGTCTTCGGGATAAAGCCGCGGCCAAGTGCCGGGGCAGCGGTCATCCTGCTTTCCTCACGCCACATAACTTTTCATACCGTTCAATCCAAAGACGTTTTTTGCGCCGGCGTCACAGCATGGACTCCCTCGCCCCGTGCGACAATAACTAAGTTGTCCGCATCCATTCCGCCGAGTTATCCAGCCGTAGCGCCATAAAACCGAAATAACACAGAGGTTTACTCACAGTGAGGGGTGAGGCTCGCGCCGGACCCGGGCAGCCATTTGAAGTGACAGGGCCGCCCATCATGCGCCTCTAACGGGGTCAGGGGGGGCCTTGTGGGGGACTTGATCCAGAGCGAGGCCAAAGGGACCGCCAGGCCTTTAGAGAGGATGGATGGAGCGCTGCTAGGTAGGAAGGACGGCTTGATTACATCATTTCTCAACGCTAGGACAGAAAAAAAAAAAAAAAAAGAGAGACCTGTAAGGACCTTTGGGCAGTCGGATTGACAGTCGGCCTCTCTGCTAATACATTTTGGAGCGATCTGTCAAAAGGAAGAAATTGGTCTTGTCCCGACTGTAAGTGACGGCGAATATGAGAAGGGGAAATCACAACATTTGTCAATGTTTGGAGTATAACGGAGGCATATTATGGAAAATTGACTTTTAATGGCTTGTCTGCAAATAGTTTGCTCTCCGGGGTGCGTTGGAGTATGAAACCGAGCAAGCGAGGAGACCTTTTCTAATCTGCCCGTTTCGAACGTGTCCGTGATGGGGCATTTTGCAGCGTTACGTAACAATGGAGCTAATTTACATATAATGACCACTCCCACCCACGACATGATTAGCTAAACTGGGTGAAGATCCAGAGCCACTTTCTGCCTCGGAGTTAAAATTTTTGTCTATAGCAATTAAAGTATATATAATTTAAGATGTGATGAACAGGCCTCGACATCGGGGCTCATTTCAGCGGGAGTTTAAGCGGCCGTCATGGTAATGAAAGCCAGACTCACTAGGAGTTAAAAATTAATCCGAATGTTGTCGAGAACACACGCAGCATACAAGTGACATTTTGGCGGGAAGGCGTCACGTGTCAGCGCCCTACCTTCGCTCGCGTTTTGCGTCTGCGTTTTGTTTTTGGTGCGTTTCCGTCACGTCTACAAATATTCCCCGAAGGCACGCTGCGGTGTGATGTTGCGCCACCTGTTTTCAAGGCGCGCTCGCTGGCTCCCCAGGGCCCCTCAACAAATCATCTCGCTTGTTCCTCCTGCGGGGAAAGAGACACAGTCACTCTTGGGTTTTGGGTGTCACATCATTGTCGAAAGACACCGGAGCAAAGTCGACGTTTGCGTCCGTCCCGCCGGCTCCTCATCATGATAAAATTGGCAGTCATTTGGAAATTA
The DNA here is from genome assembly GCF_059516105.1 of Syngnathus floridae. Lineage (NCBI taxonomy): Eukaryota > Metazoa > Chordata > Actinopteri > Syngnathiformes > Syngnathidae > Syngnathus > Syngnathus floridae. The sequence goes on from NC_142421.1 coordinate 4,421,443, forward strand.
TTCACAAAAAATATTCATATAAATATATATTCATAAAAAGATATATAAAGATTAAAAAAATCTAAAATATATAAAAACTGATCTGAACTGTATCTGTGATGTATATTACCATAAAGTACAGGTGCCGCAATTGGTTGCTTTCTTTGGCACGGCTCGGCATTCCCATCCCATGGAGCTCATCATTTTCCTGTCGTCCCCTTCAAACATTTTTTTTAGGTGCGGTTTGCCTAAAACATGACAAAAGATGATTCAAAAGCGCATCAGCGGCACACCCTGGCGTCGCTCACGCATCCTGCTCTCAGCGGCCGTGCACGAGGACTGACCCGGATTCGCAGTCCTGTTCTCAATCAGCGTCTCCCTCCAAGGTTATTGGCCAAAATCCAAAGGTTGTTCTGGGATTCCAGTTCATCAGCGGCGCAGGCATGTGGAGTTAATAATTTGGAGCGTGTTTTACAGCTGTTACACAATGGACACTGTGTAAAAAACGACAAGGTGGCCTCCGAGCTCGACGCTTTTACGGCTCGACTGCGGATGACAGAACGAGTAAAAAGAAAGTTATTCATGCAAAGTCAACCTTTTATTCGATAATGCAGACGGCGTGTTCCTCACAATGTCGTGTTGGGTGAGCCTGGCGACGTTCCCCGAGACAAATTTGGGTGGGTTTTAATTTGTTTCCTTTCACGAAGTGCGAGAAAGCAGCGGTCGGCCATCTGGTTCGGCCATCGCCGAATGACGGCGGTTAAAAGGCGCTCGTTGGCTCGGACGTCGCACGTGACGTAAGGCCTCAACGATGGGACAGGTCATTAGGTACACCTGTGAAATGAAACAACTGTGAAAAAAGGAAGGGAGAAAAATCAGCTTGAATGAGTTAGGAAAAATAATAAAATCTGATGGCTCTAGTTTGCGGGATTGCCATGGAGGCCAAGCAGTGTTTATATACTCAACTCAACAGAACACCAGGCATTAATTTGAGGTGAAGCCTTTATTTTCAAATTGTTTCCCAATTTCATTTCAATAAAAAAAAACACATCGCTGTCGTCACTGCACGTTTGTAACGGACATTTTGTTTCCAACTCAGGTGTAGCCAAACTGAGTGTATTCCATCTCGAGGTCCACACAGGAAGTAAACATAGTTAAAAATTAAAAACCTCAACTTTGCCCATGTTTTTTTTTTCCACTTTCTAGCAGAAAATAAAAGCTGTTGACTTATTTACCGACTTGACTTGAAAAGTGACGTCTATCAACAATGCCTGACTCTTTCTTTCTTTTGCATGCGTGGAATAATGAATATATTTACAATGTAATTCAAAAGTACGCTCGCCTCCAGATAGTTGAGCTTCCCCTTCATGCACCTTTGTATTTTATTCAAAGCAGAAGCCTTCTATTACCCAGCCTATCGCTACAGCCCGAGGAGAACCACAGGGTAAAATAGTGACTTAATATTTCATATTGGTTGGATTATTCATCCGCACAAAGACATTTCCCCACTTCCTCCCCGCAACGTTGCGACGTCCCATTTTTAATGAGGGCGCCGCAACGTTGAAACTTTTGAAAAATTCAAATATTTTCCTTCAATCTTTAAAGAGCTTATATCTAATGAACTAAGATTTAATTTGGCGTGGCTTAGCATCCATTTGCAGTGCGGCTAATTAGCCATGCGGACCTCGGCGCGGATGAAAATGAAGGGGGCCAAAGCCCAAGTGAAACAAGAATTGGTTCCACTTTAAGTATTAATTGATTGGCTCGCCAGTATCCCTTACACACACACACAATGCAGAGCACTCATTTCTCATCAATCTGGATCTGCTTCATTTGCCTGTCTACGCCGCCGCCCCCAGAGAGCCACGAGCTATCTGCTAGCAGAGCTTAGCATTTGATCACGCGGTGTCAATATCAAACCTCGGGATTACACGCGGCTGTCGTCAATAGCCGTAATGGTTTTTACATGTGTTGAGGTTAACTCAGCCATTTAATGTGCGCCGTACCTCTGAGATAATCGCTCAAAAAGAAGGGGGGAAAAAAAAAAAAGTGAGGACTTAAAAATGTCACGCAAACCTCTGCAGACCTGAGCTTCCGCGATGATCACACGCTCCACTCGGAGGCTCTTGTTGCATTTTTGACAGCTTATGATTATGGAAGAGACAATTTACGCGATTCTTCAAGGTATTGCATTCACACACGTGTGATCAAGATTGTCTGCGCGTCACCAGAGATGCCATTATTGATCATAGCCCCTCATGTAAATTCTCTCAAGTGTTGATTAGGGAAGCGCTTAAGAGTGTTCACTGTTGATCCTTTTAAGTCAGGAGACACTTTATTTGCTTTGGGATGCTCAAAAATTTGAGCAAAATGACATTTATGAACTCCCTTCAATGCTTACTTGGACCTGAGGAGCTGTTGGAGTGTCCGCCGTTGGGCTTGCTAATGCTACGTAGTAGCCTAACGCTAGCTTGGTTTCATCGAGTTCGGGAGCAAATCTAAAAACAGAATCTGGTTCGGAGAACAGAATAAACCGGATATGCATTAAGACATAATAAATTGTAATGGGTCGACAGGCACATAAGCTAGCATGCTAGTCTGTATTAGCGGAAGTTAGCTCTGTGTGCTAAACCCACTAGCTCGTATTAACCCTTGCTTATACCGACAAAAAAGTCTGTTCGTAGCCTAAAAATCACATCCGAGCATATATTTACAGAACATACATGTGAATAAACAGCTGTTCAAATGTTTAATTGATCAACGCATGACCCTAATGCATTTTTTAAACGCCTGTCCAAATGTTTAATTGACCCTAATGCATTTTTTCCTGCTTTAAGGTAATGTACTAATTGCGACGTTGAAGTTGTAATGGTGAAACTCCAGATCCAACTCTTGTCGCTGCGTGTGTCCACGGGAAGCCATGCGCTGGGAGTCTCGTATTTATTTTTCCCGACATATAATACTCTCCCAACTGTAACGGGTGCAAGTGACAGCTCCGAAATCCCCCGCAATTTCCGGCGAATGAGGAGCCGCTCTATTAGACACATGATCACATGACGTGGGATTAGTGGACTGGAGTCTTCAAAGCTGCTATTACAACTCCCGAGATGTGATACGGGCCTCCCCGCCGCTCCCCGCAGGGGCGCGTGGCTCTTCCTCTGAGAATTACCTGACACCGGCGTGTCTGCGCGCCGGGAGACGAGCGTCGCCGTTCCGAGCGGAACAGCCCGACATCAGTCGGATATGCTCGCGCCGTGCCGCGCTGAGCCAACAAGCCTCGCGTTTAATCCCCTCGTGTGCGAGCTGCCATGGTGGCTTTGGCGGGCCCGCATCACAGAAAAGGAGTTTGGGGTGCTCAGGCTAGAATGATGGGCGATAAAGTGGATTACAGATGGAGAAATGCCATCAGCGTTGAATAGGGGGGACGGCTTCCGAATGTTCGTCGGGATTCACTTTTAGGTAATCGCGCTTGTATAAGCGCCGCTTGGCGGAATTAGGGCGGAGAAGCTTTTCCACGTTCGTTAAGTCGAGTGTGAGTTTAATGTGGTGGGGCGACGAGCACTTAAGTAGGCTTATATACAGTAGGTGCACCTAGGTTGACTTGAATTTATTCTGTAAACGAGCTTGGAACTCAATTTACTAATACAGTATATTTAAGTTTTTACACTGAAGTTTATTGAAATGCCACAAATCAATTGCAGAAAACTAAATTAAAGTTAAAAGCAATTACCGTATGTAGTATTGACTGTTCAGGAAAAAGTAAAAAAAAAATTCCAGGCTAGCCCAAACTCATATTTTGGCTTCCTAAGGAACTTTTAAGTCAAGGTACAATTACTATATGTGCTATTTACTTACTTAACTTTACTTTTCATGACTTTCTAAACTTAGAAATTGACTTTACTTACTTGCTAACCTTATAAATGTAAACTTACTGGCTAATCTTACTGATTGACTTTACTAATTTTATGTAATCTACTTAAAGCGTAACAGCAGAGGGTGAACCGGACTTTTGATGTGTTGAAAATTAAAACACATACATTAAAAAGCAGCAGTGATAATTGAAAGCACAATAATTTTCTTTTAGGAGCCACCGAGCGCGATTTTATAGTGGCCAACCCTGCAAACATTTCACCGGAGTTTTATCACTCTGTTCACCTGTATCACAACAAAGAAGAAAAATGGAAAATATAAAAGTGGAGGAATGGTGAGCCCCCCCCCCCTTAAAAATAAAAAACAAAAACAAAGAAACATAATTTTTTGAAGGTAACAGAAGAAAAAGTGTCTGCATTCTGAACTTGAAGTTACCTTTTCTAAAGCTGATCGTTGGGAATTCGGACCTCCCAGCGCAAACGTTAACGGGCTGAAATGCAGCTCTGGATGTAACAAAGGAAACAATACCAGGGAAGAGAGCCAAGACGGCAGAGCTGGCACGCCTGTTCCTGGGACCATGGGAATTTGGCTCCCAGAAATAATGGGGTTGAACGAGGCCCAGCACCACTGCTACTGTAGCTGGGAAAATGGTGCACGGCGAGCCAGGCTCCATCCAGGGAGACTTAAAACAGCGGAGAAGGAGGGCGGAGGCTTGGGATGAGGAGGAGGTGGGTGGGTGGGGGGGGGGACCGACCAAATGAAATATACAGTGCGGCTCGCACCTCGCCGTGTGCGGTAAGAAGGTCGGGAGAGCCCGTCTTGTGTAAATCAAAAACATTAGCCGGCTTAGTGCGAAGAAAACGCATCGGCGAGAGGCAAAAATAAAAATATAGTAATAGACGACCGCATGTAAAGGAGGCAGCCCGGCCGCGTTGCGTTGTGGTCAAGGTGGAGGTAAACCATATATGTAAAAGTAGCGCCAAGCTCTCCAGCCTAATTAGGACAATAAAGGGTTATGGGCTAATGTATGAGTGCCATGCCAAAGCTAATGAATGCCCGCTATACCTTGTTTCCTCCCAAGCGTCCTTGGACTGTCATCTCCAACCTTTTGATGTTGTATCTGATTATCCAGGCAGCGATTAATCATGATTAAGTACGCACTGAAAGTCTCCAAGAGCCAAAAGAGTGAGGGGAGGGAGGGAGGAGAGGGTGGGTGGGTGGACGGCAGGAAAGTTGCCCAGGTTCAGGCCTCCGTTCTGGGCAACGACGTCTGCGGCGCGTGCCAAGCGGCCACCGATAATGAGACGGCAAAGTAAAAATCACGGCGCATTTCAAAGTGTCGTGAAAGGAAAGCCGCTCGTTATCCAAGCGGCGGTGGAGGCGTCCAAGCGCTAACGCCTCGCGCCTTCTGTGGTCGCAGTCGACTTGGACGCCGCCCGCCGCCGCCGCCTCGCTTAAGCGTGCCCGCCGCTATCTGACAGCCATTTCCGCGTGTTTTGTTGACACGGACGTGGCGCTCTCCAAAAACATTTCGCCGCTTTGATAGCCGATGATGGAAATATAAATGGCTTGGAGCGGAGCGAAGGTAGCCACCTCTTGGCCTTCATGCATTTCTAATGCAACCCGCTCGCACGCGCACACATGCGAGGTGCTGGCTTCATTACGCCGAGATGCTTGCTGAGTCTTTTGCCAGGAGGCCGCCTGCCTTCTCAGCGAATAGATCGTGACCGCCGGGGCTCTCTGATACCTGCAAAGCGCCGGCCGTTTGCCCATGTGCCAAAATAATCAAGTGGAGGCTCGCAAATGGCAGCTCGTGAAAGCATATTAACTATGGGAATAACCCGGCGTGACATGCGTCGCCCGCCTGCGTGATCAAATGAGGGCGCCGGGAAAATACTTTTTCCAGGTACGGTGCTGGCGATGACACCGGCTCAATCATGACTGCGATGCATGTCGGATGGGTGGGGGAGGGCGAAAGGAGGGGGGGGGGGTCAGCCTTGTAGCGCGATTGGACGGCGCTACAATGAGCCGTTTTTTTTTTTTAATGCTTTCTGACCTCTCTCTGTTAATGCATTTAGCATTCGGGCCTCTCTCTAATGGCTTTCCCAGCGTGCTCGAGGCCGTTGCATGAAATGACGCACCAAAGGGTGCAGACCAGAAGTCGGAAATTATTGCCACTATCAATAATATTGCTGTTTAAGTGGTCCGCTCGGAGTTTGGGCAAATAATCCTCGCCTCTCTTACCACCCGGCAGTGAAAAGTACTTTAGGCGATGAGGTCCGAAGTGAGCGGCGGCTGTGGAAACCGCACCGCAGCGTGATGCTTTTCCTGTCAGAGCGCGTTTCTGTTCAACAGACCTCGGATTGGATTTTACGCCGACGATTTATCGTTTCCACCTTGGTGTTTTTCTTCGCCGCGTTTCCATCAAATCTTTCTCCGAGCCGCCCACGCCGGTATTTGGAGCCGAAATGATGGTAAATGATGTGTTCCGCATGTTGTGCAGGAAAACAAAACAACCCCCGATGACAAAGAATGCGCCGCAACTTCACATCTGCCGCCGGAGTGGAAAACGTCCTGACCGCAAAGGCATAAATCAGCCGGCGCCTTGCACAATAGAGATGTACGGCGTGCGGAAAAATAAAACGCAGGGGCAGAGTCGGGAGAGCAATGGAGGAAATCAGCATATAATTGTTCGGACATTTTGTCCGCGTGTCTCGCGCGCACACGCGGGCGCCTTTGAAATGCGGATCCAAAGCCCGCGCACTTCCCTGAATCGCTGAACACCCTCAGGACACGGGCTGGCCTTTGCGGAGGTGGAAGCCAAATATGAGTGTGAGAAGATGAAGCGGCGTCCTGGCCTATCGTCTGTTCTTGCTAGGTGCTCGCTGCCAATAAATATTTCATTTTGGAACAAAACATAGAACTTGACATCATTTCCCAGCCTCTTGTCGAAGGAGCGCCGTGACCGAGTACTTTACACGAGCACCTGCCCTTTCAACCTGGATGGGAAAAGTAGCGTGGACTCGGCAAATCAGGATCATTTGTGCCATTAAATTAGTAGCTTGAGATTAAAAACGGATCTTTTCTGCCCTGATGTTGGAAGCAGATTTTTAAGATGGGCCGTTGGGCTGTCCTTATTAATCAGATCCATTTGGTCCAGTTTTGAGAATATTTTAATGTTAACTACTATTCTGGAAATCGCTTCCTGGAAATACACAAATTCAGCATTTTTGAAAAAAAAAAAAATTAAAGGCAAAGCGGAAAATTGCTATCAAATTTATTGTCATGTATTTAATCGTTTTTGGGTTTTTTTGTCTTCATGCTCGAGGTGAGGCTCCGCCTCCTTTTTTTTTTCCCCCTGACCGCATGTCCCTGTCCTCTCCTCAGGTCTCACGCAGTGCTGAACTCTAGCCGCCAAGATTATTTATATAGCCCGTAATCGTAAACGAGTCTCAAAGGGGGCTTCACGAGCCCACAGTTCACAAAGATCAACGACATCCCCTTGTCCAAACCTCCCCGTCCGAGAGGGAACAACTGAGACACCTGCAGGTCTCTTCTGACATCATCTTTTTTTCGGAGCAAGAGCAGCTGCCCCCCAAAACATTTCTCCACGTAGGAGGTGTAAAAAGCATGGCGGCAACAACTAATGGATGCCACCAGACAGGTACACAGGTCGTTTTTGGGAAGGGACGTGTGAAAAGGTAACACACTTGCTTTCATTTGAATGGTGGCCTGTGACGTCTGGAGCTTTATTTGGCATCCGATGATCGGATTGGTTCTGACGAGCTGTCGCGGCGTCAACACGACTTTGCTAATCATTACGCCGCGTCGCTTTAACTACACTTACTTGAAAAAGCCGACAGAAGTGTTAATTACTCGCGCTGAGGCTTTTTTTGTTGTTGTGCTCCTTCAAGAGGATCGCGGGGCTAAACAGTTTGACCCCCGCCAAAGTTCTCCGCGAGACATGAAAGGACGCGGCGAAATCCTCGGTGAAAGCGGATAACAATACAATCAGCGCTTATTTTTCTCCCTTTCTCTCCCGTGCGAACGCTGCGGGCTGTCTCGGCTTTGTTGCGTTTGTCAATCACCGTAATTTGGGCTCCATTTCCAAAAATAATTATCAGGTGAGTGGCAGCCCTTTGCCTGGAGTGCCAACTTGGTTGCGGCGTGCCCAAGAGTATTAATTATGCCGCTCAAAATATGAAGTCTTTTAATAGAGAGGCTGACGTGACATCATTGTTTTGGCATCTTTCTTCCCCCCCCCACCCCACCCTACAAACATGACAATCACGGGCGTCCCTCTGGTCATCAGCAGAAGATGAGGGGGGAATTGTCAGAGGAAGTTATTAACAGGCTGCGTACCGCGTGATAAAGTCAGTCAGACTCTCGCCGGTACGCCGCGTCTGTTGGCTTGCAAAAAAAAAATAAAAATAAGAGCGAGCGGCGTCAACAACTGAGGGGGAAAAATGGAACAGTACTGAAAGCGACGCTGAATGTAGCCGCTGATGCGGGAGCGTCCGCTTTCATTCTCCGGCGCCGCCAATCAGCACTTTGCTTGCTTAGCTGCTTTCTCGGAGTTGCGCTTGCTTCACATGCAGCGGCGATACTGCTCCCACGAAGCCCCCTAAGAGGCACAGACAGCTTCCAGGTCTCATTAGCATCCAGTAGCGGCTAATGCTGCCTTCCCTATTACTGTCGGAGGAGCTGGAATTCAGTTGGAGATGAGCGCAGCCCAGGGGGCTTAGGGTTGCCAGTTTAATTAGTGCCTGATAATTTCAATAATGAGTGACAATTCATTGGGGCTTTTTAGGTTGGCCCACTGTTTGAGTGCAAATCGATAATCCTCTGTTTCGTCGCCCCACCCCGCTGCTCAGCGGCAGATAAAGGGCAAGCGTGTGTTGCTTGCTGCTGTTGTTGGGGTGGTGAGGGAGGGAAGGGGGGGGGGGGGGGGTCGATCCCTTTGCTGGAATTAAATGAAAAGAATCAACTTAGAGCATGTCCCTTTGAAACGGAGCCTATGTGATTTGATTTGCTCTTATTGGATGAGCAGGTGGGTCTTTAGTTGCTGTTGTGGGGTCCAAAGCAAAAACAATTTGCCTTGGAGTGATACGCCGCAATTGTGCACTGAGGTTAAGCGGTGCAGCTGAGCTACTCAATAGAGAGAGGGGGGGGGGGGGGGGGGGTACGGCCACAACATTAGGGACGCCTGTGCAATGAAAAAAAAACGGACCCTAATCAGGGCATAAGCTCCAAAAGGGAAATTCAGGATAAGATTAATTAATGCTGAAGTTTCATGGGCACTTAATTGATTTTTGGAGGGCTTGCTTTGCACTGGTGAAAAATTTCAATATTTAAGTTTTTTTTCCCTAACACTTTCTTTTTTTCTGGGGGTTTCAATTTGACCAGTAACATTAGTGTTAGGTTAGGGTTATCAAAACGCCAAAGAAAAACATCCTGAATGAATTCTACAATGCTCCCTAAATTGACTTTTTTGAAGTTTTTCTTACAAATATCAGTCAAATTCCGACATCCTACGGATGTTAGCCTCTGGGGCTTGCGGCGTATTAGCAGCACGCAAATGTGATTTAACGCGGCGTAAAAGCGCGTCATAAAAAAATGAGGAATAATAATTGATCGGGACTCCGGGGCATTAAAAAAACCAAAACCTGTTTACCTGCTCGCTCGACGAAGGTGTCGGGAGGCGCCATTGTTTTTAGCGACTCGGAAGCTACTTTGCAGCTCGGCGTGCGCGCGATGAGGTGAGAGCCGAGTGGAAATTTAAAGCACTTGTCACGTACCGCCGCGATAATCACACTGGTGCGCGTGCGGGCGCTGTTGAAAAACAAAAGAATCAATTTAAGGTGTCGGCGCATTTAAAAACACCAATTAAGCGCATCGCACTCTCGGCCTGCAACGTGGGATAACTGTGGAAACAACAGCTTGCGTGTGTGTGTGTCTTCTATACTGTCAGAAAAATCTCATTTTTACAGAATGTAATTCTTTTTTCTGACCTTTGCATGCACTTTGGACCAGATAAATGCTCCATGATATCCTTGACATGTGTTGACTCAGCAGGCTGTAGTCATGCTGACACCCCGGTGAGCAAATGAGCCAAATTAGAAGCATGACAGACATGACAGCCACGGGCTACATTACAGCCTTGTCAATTGAATTTATATACTGGGAAAAAAAAAAAGTCATTCTCCATCCATTTTCAAGAGAGCTTATCTTCATTAGTCGAGTATTTTAACAACCACATAATAAAGTTCAATGAACTTAGCGCTAGCAAAAAGCACCAGAGACGGGCTAACAAATTACGCAATATTTGAACACAGACGGTCAAACAGTACACATAATCATTCTCACAGGCAGATATTCTTTGTCCTCTGCGATGAACATATTCCTGCGGCTTACTGAGCAATTTGTGTAACACTGCCCCCTGGTGGCCGCACCATGTCCATTGAATTGAAGCAAAAAAAGGGGGGCAGCAAATTGGGTCAAATTATTGGAACACAACAAAAGAAGAAGGCCCCTCGTCACCTTGACCCCCCATCCCCGAGTCCAGGCAGAAGCGCCATCTTCCCGCTGATACCGAAAACATCAAGAGGCTATCGATTGTGGGTTACTTTGCCAGATATCCCCCCCCCCCCATTCTCCCCGCCCTCCCGCATGACATGCAGTTCAGCGCCCCCTTCGTGCTGGTCGGCGGTTGTCTTTTTAAATATTCATGACAAAGGTTTCTTCCCCTTTACGCTCGTGCTGCGGAATTTCTAATTGGCTCGTCATAAGACGTACAACATGCCCTTAAGCGGGACCGTAGCGGCGGTCATCTCCAAACAGGAATTCACCGTAATTCAGCCACGGGGCTAATTAGCGATTAGAAGCTAATGTTTACACGCTTTCTTTTTCTTTTTGCTTGATTATAATGATTAGATATATTTTATTTCTTACCTGCGAGGCCAAGGGGATGCTCCAAGCCCGTGCTTAAATCGCTCCTTCCCGCCTTTGAAGCTTCAAGAGCTGGCCGTCCACATCGTAATGACTGGGAGGAGAGCGGCAAAGCGCTGCTTCTGTGTAACAACATAATCATCAATTAAGGCAGGGGAAATGGCAAGAAGTGGGTATTTTAGCTCATTAAAAAGGCCCAGAAGAAAAGGTGCGTGCGGTGGATTCCTATATATTTTGACTCCCCTCTGTCAATTGCCATCTTTTAGGCCGATTTTGTCTTTCATGACGAGCGGAAAGGCGGCAAATGTAATTCAGGCACTCAGCGGCAGACGGTCCTAATAAGGGTTAAAATATGAATGACATTTTGCTTCTAGACGAGGTGGCATGGAAATTGGATTGCCGCTGATTTGCTGCCTATTGTCTACCACCTCTCATGTCTGTGAATTATGCCAAATGTATTTTTTTTTTTTACCTTGCCCACCATTATGGCTCAAATTAATGTCACCGAATAAGAATAACTGGGATTTTTTCGTTGTAGAGAACCAATTGTGTTTAAACTCGTGAGTTTCACGCCATCCGCCATGCATAGGTTGATGTTATTTAAATTAAAGCCGACACCATAAATTGAATTAGCGGCTAACAAGCTGTCACTTGCCCCCCCCCCTTCCTTTGAAAGAGTCACAACAAGCATCTATTTGGTCCAATAAATGACGTTTATTTGATATTTGCCGATACCCGGTGGCTAATGGAGACCTGTGTGATACATCATGACGGCAGAACCACAACAAGGACGTACATTAGCTCATGTCTTCCGCGGCGTTGCAGACATTAAAAAGAATAGCAGATTCCCTCAACTTCTTTGAGGATGCGCTGCCTTTGAGAGAAGCCTTCTTTTGAGCATATCCAAACGTTTTCATCTCACTCAAACAGCCCCCCCAACACACACACTTCCAATCTGTTTTCGGAACCGGAACGCCGGGCCCTCTACACAAATCGACGTTGAGATGGCAAACGTGAATGCTAAAGGCCTCATTTTGAAGAAGCGCCACTGAGGCCTTAAACCTTAAAGTTTGATTTTAAGATCTCCATGTTACAAAACGTCAAATGTTCGGAATAGTTGTACATAAGCGTCTAATAGTTTGGACAGGGGGGGAAAAAAAAACTCCCAAAATATCTTAACTGTAGTGGGTGGGGCACAGTGTGAGATCTGGTAAAAATAACTAAGCACATATTTATCAAAGATGTTGCGAAAGGAATAAAAACTATAAAAACCTGGTAATACCTGTAAAAAAAAACTGCAATAACAGTATGGAATTAAAAACTTGCAAAAGCTACAGCGGTGAACCCGTCTTTGAGTATGCAGCCTTCTCTCCCGCCCCCTTTTCCTTAATTGCTCATTAATGAGATGGAAATGTATTTCTGCCACAAAGTTGGAGAAAGATGCAGCCGACAAGAAGAGCTGTAAATCTAAACATTTGAAAAGGAATTAGTAACGGGAGCCTCCCATTCTTGTTCCCTGCAAAATTAATGCGCCGCATGTTATATTTATGACGGCGGCCAACTGTCATTCACTTTCGGCGAACGAGCAGAAATTAAAAGTGACAGCGGGCTCATCAAGAATGAATGCCATTGTATTCAAGCAAGAGTCGGGGAGGTAATAAATTGAAAAAAAAAAAATACGACGCAGCCTTCCGCCGAGCTCTCCGAGATGCGCCGAATGAAGGAATGAGGCCAAGCGTGCGTCAGAAAATGCCGAGCAAAGTAAAACTTTTTTTTTTTCTCGCCGTTCAACCCGGATTGCGAGGTTTTAATAACACAGAAGTGACTTTTTGTTTTTGTGCTAGCTCAGATCTACGCATAATTGCCGGCCCGCCTGATTAAAAGCGAGAGGTTTAGATCTGACTGCGCCGCAGCTAAATGGTCAGGTTCCCATGTGAGGCAAATAAATGAAATATTAGTTGATTACATATTTAAATCTCTCTCCCCAGGCTGTCTTTTAGCCTCTTTTTTTTTTTTTCCTTCACTTCTCAGGCTGGGTTTGCATTATAATGTTCACCAAACTGTTTTCCCAAGTAATGGCTTGCAACAACGTGGTCCTGCGTTCTCCTCCCCCAATGCCGCATTTGGGTGGAGATTTTCATAACAAATTACTGGCACGCTGAGGGAAGGCCTCAGACTTCCTGAGGAGGCAGAAGGGAGGAATTCATCTTTTGCGCGCTTCCAAAAAGTTGAATATTGCCTGCGCAACGTCCTCGCCGACACGTCGGCTGGAGGCGATGAGTCGAACTTGTCAAGGGTGCAACATTTGCAAATCCATATCGCGGGGCTCCATCTATTTTTTTCCAGGTGACGGGCTCCGTCTTTTAATAGCCCTCATCGGCATAATAAGTCCAAGGTCGCGTTTGAAATTCCGGCCTTGCTTTGCCGCTTCATAATCTAAATCGTATCCGTCAAATCGCTGACGTCTCAAAACAAACAGGGGAGGACGCCGCGGCTTCGGGGGGGCCCTCGGAATAATGGCGGAGGGCGGTCCCGTTGCCGCCGCCGCCTCCCGTCGTATCTCAGGTGTGTGATTAAAATCAATTAAATCACTCCTCTGGTGTCAAGCGCCCGACTCCCCCCCCCCCCCCCCCCTTCCAATCTTCTGACAAATGAAACGCCGCTTTAGGAAGACGAGGGATGGTCCTGGTCCTGTCGTGGCTGGGCTCATATTCACAAATGAGATTAAGATTGGGCTGCGCAGGGATTTCAAAGGCCTGTTTTCCATAAGCGCATGAAACAGCCTGTGAAGCCCGTGTAGGCTACATTAAGTAGACTTGAAAGTGTCTGGAGCACAGATCAGCTCCCAGCCCACAGTCAGAGTAACTAGCTGGAAAGAAAGGCGCTCGAGAGTGTGTGTGTGTGTGTGTGTGTGTGCATGTGTGTGTGGGAGTGGGGGGGCATTTACCTGCATCCACAGTGGGCCAATTTCCTGAGTGGAAGTTGGAGGAAAAATACTAAATAAATCATATAAAAAATGGCCAGTTGCTGCTGCTGCTTCTTCTGCAGCAAGCTTCATAAAACGTGAAGGCACGCGATGGACATGAAGCACATGTGGGTGGAAAGTAACGAGGGGAATATACTTTGTTATTGTAGGTTTGTTTGTGTCAATTATCTTGTGATTCACTGCTATCATTCTGCAATATATGTTTAAAAATAATATTTGGAGTCAAATGTGGGTTTTTTTTCAATTTCAGGTTAATGCTAATCATTTTTCAATCAATTTTTTAAGTTATTATATTGGGCAATTAAGAGAATTATTTTAAGTGACTTGGACAACTTTGATTAAAAATATCTTTTAGAATAGTGACATGAAAACATTATTACATATATAAAAAAAGTGTGTGTGAGTGTGCTGCTGTTTCAACATCCACATTGCACCACTTTAATGAGTGAAAGTTGGAAGGGGGGGGGGGGAACTCCAGCATAAATTGTTAAAAAGGCCTCAATCTATTTCCAACACAATATTACGGTTTGTCTGATGCATCCATTAATGAGTGTTTCATCTAATATTAATATGTATTAAATCATGTGTTTGGAGTCAATACAGCCCTCACCGCAGACAAATTAAGCCATTTACCCGCCATCAATATGGAATCGTTAGACGCCCTTTGTGTATTGTTCTCTCCGGTCGGCGGACCACCCCGCTCTCTGCCACGCAAACGAGAAGCCGGCTGGCGCGAGTTGAGGCGTCTTTATGAGCAGATCTGCTGATCGCATCTCAGGCTGGCCTGAACCCCCCCCCCCCCCTCCTTTTAGTAACATTAGTCAAAAGTGCTAAATCAAAGCGTGGCGTCAGCCCGCTGTGTGTTTAACGTCCCCCCGCTCCTGTCACCGATGACCAGGGGGCGGGGCCCGCCGTGTGTCCTTGCCCTATCCCCCCGTGTCCTATCACTTCTTTGCACTCCTTTATGTGTCCACGGGGCACAGAGACAGGCGAGCGTGCATGCTCGAGAGGAGCCTGTTTATTTATTTTATTTTTATATTCATCAGATGTCCCAAATTGCTCCCCCTGCAGCAGTTGTTTTATTCATGGTGCCACGGGTCCCTCCTGTTTCATACCTAAATGTTCATCTGTAGCTATCATCATGGTCAACAGGGCCCCGCAGGAATTTGCTGGCGACTCGTACAAAATCAAGGCTGATTTGATGCGATAACTTTACTTGACAAAAAGTGGCGCGTACTGCTGGATTAGACCACAAAAAATGCTTTAAAGGGGAAGTCGAGTCAAAAAATTTGGATTCAGTATGTTTTAGTCTCAACACGGCATTCTGATTAATATTGCATTTGTGAAATGTGAATTAAGATGACAAATCAATCTGTTTTCTTTAGGGGGACGGCCATTTTGCTTTATACTGCAACTTGCTGAAGACTGAGAATGACATCACAATGACTGAGGGCCCAGATAACGACCGTCACGGCTCAGCCTTAAGACCACAGGTGCCAAACCCGAGGCCCGGGGGCCAGATCAGGCCCGCTGCATCATTTTAAATGATGTGCAATGTTGTTTGCTAAAATAGCAAATTGTTGACATTTTTAAAAAAAGTTCTGAGAGAAATTTTAAATTACAATGGAACCTTTCGTTACAAACAACCCTCTTTACAAACTTTGCAAGTTAGGCACAAACATTTTATGGTTATAAGAACCATCTCTGCAAGGACGAGGGGATCGATTTAAGTCGCACTTCTGTATCATAGCAAGCCATGGAATAAGTAATCATCACTTTTCAAAACGTCTCAATAATTACAAAACGCTACAGCTAATCAACACTACCGGCACACAAACTTTATTTGCGTTTTGAAGGCATATTCAGCCATTTTGCGTGAAAAGTGTGAAGAAATGCGCGGCAAGATTTTTTTTTCCAAAAGTGCAGCAAAACTTATGTAGGACGCTGACCTGTATTTGGTTTTGAAGAGCAAAGGAAAAGTCGACTTCTTTAACGTCGGCTCTTGTGGGAGCACAATAACAGACAGTATGTTTATTTGCGGTGAAACTACACAGCACAAAGAAAAAGCGCAGCCACACCGAAGGGATTTTCCCTCACTCTGGAGGAGGGTACAACCAATATTCCCCAAACCATGCCAGGACTTGTGATTCCACCATATATATTTATATATATATATATAGATATATATCTGTGGTTTTTTTTTGGTTGTTTTTTTTTGTCTAGTTTTATGAAGGATGATCAAATCAAGCACGGACGTGTCTTTCATCACTCTGTTGCGGGGTAAAGAGAGACTTTCAAAATAATCCCTTAAGTAGACGAGGAGGATTTTTTTGGGGGGGGCGGGTTATTATTTTATTTTAAGGAGCAGCGAGAAGGCACAAAAAAAGAAAATAGGAAAAGAATAAGGCGCGTAATTGTCATTGCGTGTCTTATTCTTTTGTTACCCCCCCCCGTCTATTTCGAAATCACCCCGCTCCACGCATTATTATTCCGTCTCTCGACAGGTCATATTTTGTCAAATGAAATGCCGAATTGCTTCCCGCTCGGCACGTGAGCCCAAGTGATACATGTAAGTAGAATTAAATTACTCTATAGCATATTACAGCCTCGGTGGGATTTGTGGACCCGTTCCTCCATTTTTAATAAGTGCTTATTTCCCCGGGGGGTCTTGTTGGGCACCGGGGGGTCAACAGTGTCCAAGAGGGCAAAGCTTGTTCACCACATTCCCGAGCCCTTTAATTGCCGCAGGTTATGTGTGCTATTATCTTCCTCTTTCTCTTTCATTACGGAAGGTGCAGAGGTTCGGATTGACCCGTCCTCTCCATTTGGAGAGCGCTCGGCGTGTTTAGCGCACTTCAATTAAGTGTGCCCAGATGAGATTTGTCTAATTAATTATTCCGGATGCTGTTTGAGCCTCACCCTCTTGCATATATAAATTTGCTCTTAGAAGCGGCGAGCTTTATTTT
Organism: Syngnathus floridae; assembly: GCF_059516105.1. Lineage (NCBI taxonomy): Eukaryota > Metazoa > Chordata > Actinopteri > Syngnathiformes > Syngnathidae > Syngnathus > Syngnathus floridae. The sequence continues at coordinate 4,438,192 of NC_142421.1, forward strand.
GTGATTGTGTTACAACTGTAACTGCAATCTACTTCTTTTTTTTTTTTTTTTTTTGGAGGGCCCGGTGCTCCCGGGAGTGTTTGCTCTGACTCAAACATAATAACCCACGGCGCTGTCTGTCTGACTCTCAGCCACTCTCATTCCCGCTTGCAGCTGATGCCGTAACCCCGGACCCTTTCCTGCAGGCTGTGCTGACGGCGGGCTCCGAGCGGCCAACACACACACACAGGCACACACACACACACAGCGAGGAACCTGTAATGCATTCATTTGCATTTGCACTGACTCATACGCTAGCAAGTCAAGTGAGAGCACTAACCAGCATACATGCAGATGTTGTGTCTATCTTACTTGACTCGCCTCCTCTAGTTGTAATTAGTTTTAAATGAAGGGCCGTGGGAGGTGGTGGGGGCGTGAAAGAGAGGGGGGTCTCGCTTTATGTGCTGATGAGCAGAAACAACAAAAAGTTGTAAAGTTGCATCTGGAGACCCGTTCAATGCTGGAAATTGTTTGGTGTGCCCATCAAGAGTCGTATAGTTGGTTTATTTAGGACCAGAGAGTGTTTTAACGTGTTGTTTTTCCCCTTAAAACTTAATTATATTCTGCCGATTTAAAGCGCAAGCACAAAGCTTTTACATAACGGTAAATTCATGACTTTGCCATGACATACAAGGTGTTGCCTTAATAATAAGAATTTTTTGCTATAGAAAGACATATTAAGCAAAATGTTTACACAGTATAAACATAAACGGCGCAGCAAAATAACGGGACTAACTTTATTGTATCCAAATAAGTCATATTAGTGCTGTACTGATAAGATGAGAGGAGTGAAACATCTCATCAAACAATATATTTGTCTGTCTCTTATAATATGACCCTAGGTGTGACAAAAAAAATTACTTTTTTTTTAATTCTGTCATTTCCATTTCTGTATGTTTTACAAAAAGTTTTTAAAACAAAAAGTAATTTTTTTCCCTCATTAAAAATACATTACAGTGACTTTTAGGGGAAGGCTGGAACAGATTATTAGCATTTCTGTTAACGCCAATAGGAAAAGCTGATTTGAGGCACGACTTTTTTGTGTTATGAGCAAAGGCGCCGCTTTAATCCAGGCAATTAAAATGATTTTGCTCAGCCTAAATTATGCTCGCTCTACCCGCGTGGGTTAACCGCGTTGCTAAGTGGCATCAATGAGTCTTATTCCACGGCGGACCACATCAAAACAAAGCCCCGTGGACTCGAATAGTCCTCATGAGAGGATTGGCTCACTTTTACCTGAGCTTGACAAGACTTCCTTTCAGTCGCAAAGGGAAGGGAAAGTGAACGAGTGATCAATATAAATGCAGGTGTTTGGAGGATTGATCAGTAATAGTCCCTCGGAATGGTGGTGAGTGGGTGCTCGGGGAAAAAAAAAGACCAAAAAAAAAAAAAAGATGAGAAATCACAGGAAAGAAAGTGAAAAGTTAAGTAGGACACTATCAGACATTCCCTGGATACAAGTGTTGGAAAAACGGCGGCGCACAAATGAAAAAGAACAGAGGAGAGCCGGTTAGGGAATTCAAAAACGAATAATTAAAAACTCAAATCGGGTTCTAAACTGTGAGAAAGACAGCGTGAGCGAGCGAGTTTTTTTTTTTTTTTTTTTTTTTTCTCCAAGCCACCAACAAGAATACACGGCGACGATAACTGCCTGAGCCGTAGGCTATTAAAATATTAACCACCGCTGTCCGAGCTGGGACTTTCCGAGCGGTACTGAGCGCTATCCTCCCCGGATGCCGGGCCTGAGAGAAAGGCTCTGCTCCCGCTTGCTGCCCTGTGGGAGGCTCGGGCTTGCATGAGGAAGCGTTTTAATGTTTCTCAGATGCGAGAGGAGAGAGAGAGGAAAGAGCTTTGACAAGGCAACTATCCTGGGTGTGATTTAAAGGTGTGCACACAGGGAGCCAGGTACTGCAGCTGAGGGCCTGTTAAGACACCCGCTATCTTTCTGCAGGAGACAGAACTTTTTTTTTTTTTTATTATTCTTTTTTTTTTCCCTTTTCCTAAATTCCCAAGTGGCTGAGCTGAACTCGGTCCCTTAAGTTTGAATCGTTTTTAAGATATGAAACAAGAGCTGGAATGCTGCCGCTGCTACTCGACACTCCGGCACTAAAACATACAGAATAAAAACACATGCAGGAAGAAAAGTGTTCAATAAGTGAACATGACTTGGATTTAGAAGTTAGTTTCTGTCGCAATGCCTTGACAGAGTCATTTAGTTACTTTATTCAATACTTGTTTTTAAAAGTCGCTAAGTTAGACATGAATGTGTTATTCCGATTCATTATATACTATATATATATAGATATATAGATATATCTATGTATATATTTTTTTTTGCTAGCCGACTTTTCCATTGAACTGGCCATGTAACAAACTATTTTTGTAGTTAAATATATAATTCATTACGTCGCCCCCTGGTGGCCAAGACAACCAAGAAATGCTTGGAGATTTGAATAACAGAATTTAAAGGCAAGATTTTCAAGCAAGCTATGATATGGTAATGCTATTAAATAATGGTATATCCTCGCCTTTTCACTAGACATCTCTCTTAAAGCTAAACAGAAAAAGACCCTAATTAATGTCACTGCAGTGGCTGCGCTGTCATTTAAATAAAATTTAAAAAAAAAAGAGCTTCACAATGTGGCCTCTTCTATAATAACATAAGTGCCGTTACTGTACTTTGCAAGGAGCGCCCTCCCGCTTGAAAAGCAGCTTTTTTTTTTTTTTATTAAGTCTCACAGATAAGAGCAATTATTTCTGCGAGTGTGCTCTCCGCTCACTGCCAAATGTGAGCTGGCACGCCATGAAAAAAGACGAGTGGCGCCTTTGATTCTCCAGACAAAATACAAGAGTGTATTTTTAGCCGCCTTAAAACGATTGCCAGCTTTGTTCAGGTGCGCGGCGTTAAAGTCATTTTCACGTCGTCGCCCCGTACCACGAATTACGGATACGTTCCGGATCCGGCCTTATTGGTGAAAACGGCGACATAATGAGCCTGAAAATATAAATAGATAGGCAACTATTTAAAATGATTCAAATATCTTTTTAGAAAAGCTTGACTTGAATATCAAGAGTGGTGAATGCTGCATGCGATTACGCAATCGGTGGCGTGTATCATGGCGCCGCGTTTTAAATTGTTTAAATCGAGTTCGACGACGTCGTCACCGTCTTTCTCGGTCAAAGTCTTTCCCGCTAAGCGTGTTCCGATTCCTAACCGGCCCTGCGGTGTCACGTCCTTTTGTCTCTCGTTCGGCATCTCCCCGGCGTCGCGGACCTGGCCGGTTGGCAGATGGGACGGGGCGAGGAAAGCGGGGATTGGTTAATCCCTAATCTGCTGTCTCTTGGCCGCTCTGGACGGCGAAGGAGAGAGGGATGGATGGAGGGATGAAGGAGAGGAAGAGGGCGATGAAGCCAGCTAGATGGAGCCAGCTGTCAGATGGAGAGTCTTTCATGGTCCTGCGCACACAACAGCTGCACAGGGCCCGCCTGCACAGCTCTGCATTATTAAGCATCTTTTTAGTTGGTTCCAGATGCAGAGCTAGCTGTGTTTACCCAGGCTTTGTGCTCTCCCAAACACACACACACGCACACACACCACCTCCTCCTCCTCCTCCCTCGGCGATCCACACCTTCACTTCCGCCGCTTCCCCCGCTTCCTTGTCGGTGTGGTCAAAGTGCCTCCGCTCTAAGTATGTAATGTAGCGGCAAATGACCTTGACACCCGCAGGTCGCATTAACGGCTTAATCGTTCGCTTTTCTTTCCGTCGACACGATTTGATGGCTTTAACATGTGCGCTCTTGAAAAACTTGCAGGAGGACATTTTGGAGAACCTCGAACAGAGTTTAAAAAAAAATCCAGCTTGCCTTTTAACCGGAAGCAAAAAAAAAAAACTTCCGAGTTGACATTAAGAGCCTGTTTTCAAATCGAGATGTTTTTTCCCCATCTTACCGACTCTACCCAACTCTTAAGTAACTCAATCACAAAGTCATTTCTCCTGACAGGTAATTGACGAGGGGAAGAAAATGAAAAGTGTAATCACAGGTTAAGTAACTGTGTAATTACACAGTCTTTCAAACTTGCCGTTCACCGTGCCATCTTGTGCACACACCAATATTGCCATATTTACACGTACCAAAGCCAGCTTTGAGGGGGCTAATCTGCGCCTGGGTGCCGTCTCTTGTCAAGTTCAAGAGGGTTAACAAATCTTTACCTCGGCGACAACCCTCCTCTTCCCCCCTTTTCATGTCCACATTTGTTCGCTGTATGTCCAAAAATCTACAGAGGCCCGTCCCGGCCCAGTTGGGATTGCTCGAGCTGAAGAGCTGGAGGCTTTTCAGTGGCTGGCATCTGTTGTTCGCCTTCCCAGAGCTGCTGGCAGTCAGTTAATGGCCATGCTTGGGACGCTGAGAGCGCGGGGAGGGGTGTGTGTACGCGTGGGGGGGGGGGCGGTGGTTGATTTCCCCATAGCCGCCTCGCCGATTCCCGGCACGCCACCGGCAGCTGCAGACGAGCCACCGGCGACGGGGAACATCGGGGCCTAATGCGCCTCTTCTTCTGAGAGTCGGGGGCGTGCAGATGTTCGTCGTCGTCATAACTCCACACTCGAGCTTGTCCTCTGATTTGAGGCAATGTTGGGCAATTTTGATGTATTTGCCACCTAAACGGCGACATGATTAAAATGACATTTGGAGCCTGGCTGCTCATCGTGAGCACAATTAGAGAAGACAAGCAAGAGCTCCCCCCCCCGCCCCTCCAGGCACCGCGGCGGCATGTCACGCTTTAACTTTCAAATCTCACAACCCTCAACAAGTTTTTTCCACAATTCTGACTGATATGCAGTATAAATACTTGGCATCAGAAGATTTGACCAAATTGTGTACTTTATTTTTCCTCTCTTTTCTGGACTTGAAAAGAGACAGGATTCATTTAATCTAAAAAAGATCTACAAAACATACTTTTCATTTTGCATCTTATGCCTTTCACACCGTTCAAGTCTCAAAAATATAAGTCGTCACTATTCTGCCTTTATCCGTGTGACATTTGCACTCAAGGCCAACGCTGAGGCACTCTAAAGCAGCCGAGCAGACTAGCTAGCTAGCTAACATCACAATTGCGCCGATTATAACGTCTGATACGGATGAAAGCACTCAAGTTCTTAAATGGGGTCCACCGCGTCATTGGGCAATAAATTTCAGTCTAAAGTAAATAAGCTGAATACTTTTATCAGAGTCTTGTGTGGACCGACTTCTGAATATTATTTTTGCAGTGGCAGGAATCTGCATAATAGTGGTGGGAGCTTTTTTTTTTTTGTAGCTAGAGTTTAATCAGCGTAGCACGACTCTAGAGAGCAAGGCTGGATACGTTATCAACCAAGCAGGAAGTTCAAATGAAGCCGGATAAATAAATGAAGGCCTTGATGATTAGCTGTCACATAAGCAATTAAAACGACTGGAAATTATTCATTCCCTTCCCAGGCAGGTGCGGCCGGCGATTGTTGCGGGTAATTTTCGAAATGGAAACAATTTGTTTTGATGAAGCTTCCATATGCTTATGAAACATTCATAAAATAACTCAAAGTCGTCTCCTAATGGAGTACTGCATAGTATCGAGGGGCTCATCTTTTTTTTTTTTCTTTTTCCCAGGTATGAAGCCGCTTTCATTTACAAGTGGCTACCAGCTCAAAAAAAGAAAAGGAAAAAAAACATAAAACGCCATCACATCTTTTTTTTTTTTTTCCTCTTTGTGCGTGTGCGCAAATTATTAATTGTGACTGTCATGGCCACCTGACAATCTCAACAAACAGCCGCCTCGGAAAAAAAAAACACACTTGACAGCTCCGGACCCCCAGCAAAATTCCCAGGGTGACTTTGTCCTTGACACATCCTTAATGACGCTCATCTCAACGATTGTAAATACATTATCATATCAGATCACGTCTGTGTTGCAATCATCACCTCCATTTCCTTTTTAATTAAACAGCAGCGATGACACCACATCTGTCAGAAAAGGAAGTGAGACTTTTTTTGAAAATCGGTGTGAACTCGCGGCAAACAATAGAGAGGGGAAGGGGGGGCAAAAAGGAGAGAGAAAAAACGGCGTTTGAAAAATAACACGCTCCGTCTCCTCCTTGCCCCCTCGTCGTCTTGTGCCGCCGTCTCGTCGCTCTCACCCCCGTCTGTTCTCCCGCCACTTGAAAGGCAGGGTAATGAGACAGCTCGAGAGCGAGGCGAGGTGTCCGCCGAGCATCAGTTGCGTGCGTGCAGAAGTGAAAATTTACTGCGAAGGAGATGGCGGCGGCGAAGGCGGAGACTGCCGGCGACGGGGCCTTGGCGTCAATTCATTTTTATTCAGATTAGCGTGCCTTTTACGCCGGCCCCGAAAACATTTGGCCCTCGTGACGAGGTGTTATTATTTGCCAGATTGCGTTATTTACACTCCATGCCGGCCATTTGGACTCGCGTCACTTCATTTTTTAAGAATTTTATACTTTTATCGATGCAAATTAATGCTATTTACGCTTAGTTAAAATCTTTGGAGAAAAAAAATCGGAGAAATGACAGACGGACGGAGCAATCCAAAAGTCCTGATGGTTACACTATTAACACGCTTGAAACAGGTGTCAGCGACAAGACATACGACGCCACTTAACGGGCCCCGAATACGACAGACTGGAATTAAACCTCCGACTATCTTCGCCGGGTTGCTAAATAAAATGCAGCTGTTTGAATCTATGCAGAACATATTTCCCCTGCCATGTGTGTTTATGGTGCCTATTTACATATTTTGCGGCCATTATGAAAATGATGCTTGTGCTGTTTTACAACGTGTGGAGAATATTCGGGCTACGCTCAAAGAAATGATGGAGAAATTGGAATATCATAATGTAGGGGAAGTCAAAGCAGAAATATTTTAGCCGATATTTAATGATCGTGTTCAAATCGAAACCAAAAAACCCCAAATGAATATGAAACAAGATTATGGAAAAAAAACTTTGCCAGCAGAGGGCCGCATCACGTCAAAATGGCTGCGGGGGATGATAAACGGACGGACTGAAACGGAAAATGCCATTCTAAATTAATTTGCCATTCTCAAATACTCTTTCCAAACTTTTAATCTTGACAATGACCTCGTTTGACCTCACATAAGACGGTTTCCGCTACAAACATGAACACCACCCCTCACTCCCACCCCTTCTATCAAATCTCTTGCAAAAAAAAAAAAAGTCAGCATTATGAAATCAAGACTGCTCCCACTGGTGAGACCATAAAGGCCGCGCGTCGGAGTGCCAAGTCAGCGCTTTTGACAGGATAAGACCATGCTAACCTATTGAAAAAAAGGCTTGAGCCGCGCGGGCCAAATCAGCACATGCACACAGTAGGCTGGCTGCTGCTGCTGCTCGAGCCAGCGAGGCAGCTTAGCGGTCTTAACAGAGAATGCGCCACTTATCATCATCGGCATCCAGCGCCCGGCCCGCAACACTCCAGCATGAAGAGGCTCTCGCGCTAAGCCGGTTAAAATAACACGAGACAATGCATCAACAATGGCTGGCTCTTCCTGTTTGATGCCTGCTTAATTCCGACACCACAATGCCCCCCCTCCACCCCGCCAATCCCGTTCTGGTGCTGGACCGGCCGACCGGCGTCCATCTCCCCTTCACATCAGAGGCAGCTCGAGGAGCCCCCTGATACTGTGTGGGCCTGGCTGATAAAGGCCTTATTTCAGGGTCTTCCAGTGAGGGGGGGCCGCATTCAACTCCCCGAGCTGGGGGACGGTTAAGGCGGGAATGTTGGAATATGCTCGGAGCTCACACCAAGGCTAAAAGCAGTCTTTTATAAAGTACCTGCTCGCCATACTTGAGTACACGCACAAGATTATATATTGTGTACAAAATGTATTTTTGAAGGCTAATACATTCATTAATTTATGCCAACAGTGCGAGCTAGCCAAAAAAAGCAAGTTGTTGGGGGCAAAACGATTAGCTGAATTGTTTTGACATAGATCCATAAGTTGGGGGGACGATACAAGGGACAAGGAACTACTTTTTGTTCTGAAATGCAGGAAAACAATATTTTCACGTGAGTAAAGCTCAAAATAATTTGTGGAGTTGCTCAACTCAATTTGATCAAAAGTTGAAATTTTTGACATTCTTAAGATATTCTTTTCGATTTTACTTCATGGGCGAGGCTGCCCTGGATGAGCTCATTTTCTCCGCTTTTGGGTTAGAAACTTGTTTTTTTTTGGTGATACCAACTGTTGTCCTACTTCGGACGGAAAGCGCTAATAATTTTTTTGCAGGGGGGGGAGGGCTCCCTTTCTTTTGCTAGGTTTTATGCTTCTGTTGTCACAGTATTTTTACTCGTTACATGACAAGACTGTGAGAAAATAGGCATGAGCGGCCGGACAGGCGGAAAGACACTGATAAGCCCGCGGCGTGCATATGACGCCTCGACGCTGGAAATTGGACCGTTTCAAAGTTCAATCTCTTCTCCCCACGTTTTCTGGGTGCGCTTGCTGACACATGAGTGAGGTCCCATTACCGCAGCCGGGCCCCCCGAAACGATAGCCATTGACCGGGCGGACCCTCGTCAGGCTCTTTACCTTGAGACTCGTCCACCGCTTGACACGACCTTTGAACCCGGGGAGCACAGCTGTCAAATGTCTCTCCCCTATTCTGTCACTCCCACTTTTGGAGACACACACAAGTCCTGGAAAGAAACACACACACACAGAGGATTGGGTTACGTTCAAGTAAGATGTTTTTTATTTTAATTACTATTTAGTAAACGTCCGCACAAACTGTGTTAGCGTGGGAATTTTTGGAGTGCTGCACCAAAAATTGTCATTTCAGTTTTGGTGCAGATGTGGATCAATTCAACTGAATTGATCAAGTTTAATGAGTTTCAAACGTGTTGTTAAATTGATTCAATAAAATCGAGATTTGCAATGCAAAATGCCTCGTCGTGAATTATATTGTTATGCCGAGGATACGATACATTTGACATAAAGTCTTAATGTTCCTAGAGAATAAAAATCTCAATAATACAAATATTGTGAAAAAAAGATAATTGAACTGTACAAATAAACTCAAAACACTCAAGCTCCTGACATCACTCACAAGGCCCCGCCCCTTAAAAGAACTCAGCCAACATACAAATACCAGAGTAAACATAGCAACGAATAAAAACTGGTTTATTTCTTAAACATTTATTTTATTATATTTGTCTACAATAGTGCTGTTACGAAAAACAACTCCCAAATTGTGTAGTTTTGGGGTTCAGTGGAATTTAAATTCATTTCAAGAGAAAATCGATTTGAAATAAACTGTGCAAGTAAATTGAAGTACAAGGTATATAAATAAATATATATATATTTTGTACAATTGACTATTTTCATAACATTCTACAATTTTTTATTGTTATTCTTCACGACTTTATTCTCAGAACATTGTTTTTCCTCGGGGTTTTTTTCCTTTGCCATAAAATAAAAATGCTACTCATTATTGTATTTTGATTTTTGTCATGCGGCATTGCACCTATATACTCCCTTTTTTTTCTGGCACCACAATCATTTTCCTCTGGTAACCTTACAACATTCCTCTTCAAAGTTCAACTTTTAAATACTGTGACGTCTGTTTTTCCCAACGAGGTGCTGACACGAGTAAAGGCCCCATGACAGTAGCCCTCGAAAAAATTCCGCCATGCGTTTTTGCAAATTTGGCAACATTTTCCTATATTTCACTAAAAAGCATGCATGATGAATTCTAACAAAATTCCATCGTAGGCGAGCGCTACGTTGAAGGTGCCTTTCTCTCGGCCTTGGCAGAGGTCTGAGTGCTACTTTTACGCCTCACGCTGCAAATCTACATTCAGTTGGCACGTATGCGATCACATTCGAAAATAGTCCAACATGCATATGGATAGCCGTGCTTTTTTTTTTTTTTGTGCTCGTGTGCGTTCATGAATACTACATCTTGTATGCAATACACGCAATGGGAGGAGGGGAGGGAATCGTCTAGAATTAGTAACATTTCCAATGCTGAGAAAAGAGTGTGAGGGGGGGAAAAAAAAAACAACAAATAGGATTGTTGAAGTGAAATCTACATGTGCATGATTTGTGTTGTGCCGTGTGTGGGGAAGCTCACTTTGCAGCAATTGACTGTGGCAGGAGCACCACCAACTGGTCAGGAGGCGCCTCTCCACCCTTCCGCCTGCTCTCCTGTGATGTGCAAGCGGGAGATTAGTCAGTCACATGCATCCACTTGCAACCTCTACATTTAAACAGTCGTGATTTATTCTTAGTGTGATCTGAAAAACAAGCAAGGTTCTTTTTCTCCTTTTTCCTCTCTCTCTCTCTGTGTCTCTCTTTCTCTTCTTCACCTCAAAACCCCCTCGGTGAGGTTGAATTCACGGTATCCATCATCATGCATCTTTAATGACGTCAGGCCAGGAGCATGGGGTAAAATCACAGTAGTGGCCTGAGGCTAAAACCAGCTAAAATGAGGTTCCTCTTACCCCCTTCCCACGCAGGCAAGAGCTCACGCGCGGGGCCGAGAGGGAGGGTACGGCGCGCCCATCGATCGCCGGGCCGGCTCGGCGGCTGGCAAGCCACTCGGAGAGCTTGATGGATACATTTGGGCCATAAAAAAAAAAAAATCTGATTCGGTACAACGCCGGGGTCCGAGCCAGGAGCTGCCGAGACAGAAGGGTGACAAACGACGGACGGCTTGATTTATGCGACATTGTGCACGACTGGCTAGAGGACAATCTCCCCTCACCATCTTTTGGTTTTACTCTAAGAGGCCTTTGGAGACCTTGACACAGACGCGCAGAGAGCGAGCAAGCAAAAGAGAGAGCGAGAGAGAGAGAGGAAAAAAAAAAAAAAAAAGATACAATCTGCCTAATTCAAAACACTTGTCAGACAGAGAGGCTGTATGAACTGCTATTAGGGACACGCTGAAATAGCACATGTAGACCTTGAGTATAAAGTCGTAGTGTTACGAGAATAAAGTCGAATTATTATCGCAATGAAGTGGAAATTAGATGGAAATGTTCGACGAGTTCCAAGAGTGGAAGTCAAGTCGTAATCACCATGGTGGCCCAAGCAGGCAAAAAAAAAATGTTTTTATTACGTTGAATTACTATTATTTTCTGTACGGTAAGGTTGTTGTCTTGGATGTGTCCCTTTAAGGGGTATGGCCTTTAAGGGGCGTGGCCTAGTGGGTGAAATTGAGTTACTCCGGCACCTTCAACTTTTTGTCATAATTCTAATAAAAGTACGTACTTTTCTTTCTAGTGATAACATTACACATTCATTCTTATTAGCCTTTTAATAATTTCGCAATCGTGTTTTTTTTTTTTTTAAATGTACTTTGGAGCGTTGCCCTTCAACGCCTTCATATGCTGTCATTTTGGCCTTCACAGCATAATTGTATTAGGAGGAGCACATGTTGAATGTGAACTGGGAGGGAAAAAAAAAAAAAGTATTTTTTGCGTGGTAGAAAAGGGACGTGGACTTAAGCTCTGTGCAATTACATACGGTGACCCTGGAACAAATAAGTCAAATATAGCTCAGGGCCAAATCGCATTTCATGTCGCGGGCGAGCCAAACAAAAGAACAAGCATTAAAATGGAAAGGAAAAAAAAAAATGCCTGCATATCTTACAGCATTTGGAAGTTGTTTCCTGTAAAAAGTGGATGATCGAGGCGAGTGTGGCTTGGAAACATCTTTCAGTTGCCGAGCCCCCAGCCTTGACCCGGCGGGTCAAAGCCAGTCAGGCTCTTCCTGTCTGCGGCTTTTCCCAGGATCCCCTGCCTGTCGGCGTGTCAGCACCTCTGCTGTCTCCTCACCGGCTCAGGATGTTGCTTTTGCCTTCCAAGAGTTTCCTGAAACCGGAGGAAAAGAAAGAAAGAAAGGGAGGGAAAAAAATAAAAGATTGGTTTCCATTCCGTGCGAGAGAAGGTCAGCTGGTGCATTTAAAAAAAAAAAAAACGCCATTTAAAAAAAAAAAGAAATGTCCGTTTTGTATATTTGACTCAATTTTACCAAGCGGCTGGCCTCTGACTGGCGTCTATTTGTGGATGTGAGGATGCATTAGCCTGTGGGGGATGACAAGTGCATGGAGAGAAGAGGGTAAATACTCCAGTCCCGCCTTCTCTCAGCTTTCTTTTTCCCACACTGTTTTTTTTTTTTAATTTGAAACGGCAAAAATAGATGACTTTCCGGGAGCATTGCTGAGATGTTTTCAATTAAGTGGCGGGCGGGCGGGGGTCATTTGTCTAATTAGAGGGCGTGATGGACAGCGCAGAAATGGGCCACGCGGCATTTGGAGTTGCCTCGCGCAGGTAGGCCGCATGACAAGGTGCCACCCGTGGCAACGCACGGCCTGATTACTTTGCTGTTCCAAAGACAAAAAAGTTATGCCGTGAGATACTCTTGAAGTCCCCTGACTTTTTTTTTTTTTTATATAGCTTTTTTTTTTTCTGGTCACATTACGGGATTTCTTTTGTAAATTTACACATCTTGTTTTTTTTCCAATCACAATCTTAGTTTTGTACAGATTTGTTTCATTTTTCCTCAAAACATTACAATTTCTTGAATCTTACGTTTTGCTTTTTATTCAAATTATTAGTTTTATTTTCCTAAATGATTGTTTTCATATGATAATGTTGTTTTTATAACATTTTCCCAGTTTCTTTGTCACTTTACTTTTTTGTGTTTGCAAGGGAATACATTTATGAATATTTCCGATAACTGCAACTTTGTCCCCATAACATTTTGTTGTAATTTTATATTCTTCTCTAATATAACACAACTTTTCTCATATTATGACTTCTTATCAGATCCCTATTTTACGCCAACATTTTAACATTGCACCTTCTTTTTGTGTTACTCTGACATTGATAACGTAATATCCCTTTTTTACGCAGGTAGTCTAAAGTGACAAGGATGCACCCCTGGCTACAAATGTCCTGATTACTTTCTCGTCTCCAGCCTCAAATGGCATTTTAGCACGCCGAAAGCTAAAAAATCCAAAAACGAGAGCAAGTTTACGTTCAATTACAAAAGAAATAATCAAATAAAGGACAATTTCATAATCAGGCTCAAGTTAGCGCCATGTACCTTTGTCTCAACTTTTTTGATAGCAAGTCTGTCAAGGAGGCTTGGGGGGAAAATAAAAAAAAAAAAACATCCTGCGCGTCCCCCGCAGTCAAGCAGTACACCCGTAAGTCCTATTCCCCCGCCGAGCAGCCCAAAGTGTATGTGTATAAATGGAAGGCCTGTCATTTCACATTCATTAAAAGTGAAGTTCCAAAATTAATAATGTAAAAATATGGGTTTTAATTAGTCTTCTATTCTGCCCAATGTACTTAAATTGGATCATCCGGTCCCCGATGCCCTTTCACTTAATAAAGAATTAGCCTGTGATGTTCTCAGCTTGACAGGTAGGATAAAGTGGAGGGAGGGGGGACGAGGAGGGGGGGGGCGGCTGTTATATAAAGGATATATCCGTTTGTACGTAATTTGCAGCTTAGTCAATTTGACAGGGGGGGAAGCGGCCCGGCCATGGATCCCGGTGCAGGTTTAATGCATTTCGATCATGTTATGGCGTGACCACGCCATTGCCTTGCCAAATAATTAGTGACATTAATCCAATTTGATTGGCCATCTTCGACGAGCTGAGCGGCGCTTCCGTAGACAAGGTGGCTGGCAAAGTGCTTTAGAGCCACGATAGTAGAAAGTCGGCGTGATTAATTTTGGGGATGGCTCGGATTATCATTTGAGGAGTTTTCGTAATATTAGCATTTTATGCTAATGCGTGAACATTTTTCATTTTACTTCACTGTCGTAACATGATTGGCAAAAGTTGATTCCATGCAAAGGCTATATTAAAGTGGAAAGATTCGATTCGGCTCAAGTCTGATTCCGATTCGATTCCATACGGTGAGGCTGAATTCAAGAGCGTATGACATCTAATTAAATAATCCAAATTATTTCTGGATGCGGTACTTTTCCGATAATTATTTCTGAACTACATGAGGCGCTTCAAATAAAATAACATCTTTGACTGGCGAACACAAAGACTTGGGCATCTTTAAGGTTAAAGATGGCGGGGGTGGGGTGGCAATCAAGGCAGCCTTCAGTTGATAGCATATGGCATCCATGAGTGATCCGTACATGTCGTGGCCATATAGCGCCGCTTGTGTGCGCCTGAGTGGGTGTTGTCGCGCTATTGGTAGGCAACGCGCCCAGACAGCCCTCGCCAGCCTCTTCCCGGTTTCTGCCGCTCCCCTCGCGCGGGACAGGCACAGCTGTCAGATCAAAATCAATCGCATTTTAAAGGACGTGCGAGCTAAATATTTCATTCTTGCCTTGGGAACCAATTAAGTGCTACATATGAAGTCGGGAGGACTGGTTGAGCCGCAGTCGTACTGGTGCGTACCAGCTGCTCCATTGCTTACACCCGACCCCCCCCCCCCCCAACACGCACACATACACCGCACCCCTCCCCATGCAAATGTGTGAGTGTGAACGCTCCACTTCAATTACCTAGTGATGTTTTAAAAATGCACCAAAGCCAGACTGGCAGTCCGGAAATTGGAGGGGATCCACCCCAGGTATGTTGTTTATTTAGTTGTTGTCTGTTGTGCTGGCTGTAACCCATTTGCCCTCATTGCAGATGTGAAGGATGGCAGCGATATAGGGGGTGGAGGTGGGAGTGGGGGCCTTCAAAGTGCCATGTGTCAGTGAACGCCTCACACCGCATGGCGGGGACGACTGGTGTCTCCTCGCCAAAATATGACCGCCGCCTGCCTCGCCGTCTGCCCTCGCGCCGTGACCTCCGCCAAGGAGATGATGTCGTTAGCACAAGTTTTTAGAACGTTTTTTCGTACTATTTTGGCAAAATTATGGATTTGATTGACTTTTGTCCTTTTTTACTGCACGAGTGATTTATTTTTTCAATTATTTAGTTCAAATAAAAGCATACGCTGGCAAAACGTGGAATATATTCAGTTTTGATTCCAACAACGTAGCGCTTCACTATTCAATGCATATACTTTTCTATTCTTTCCCAAACGTAATAATTTTTTCATGGTTCACTTCATTTATTTATTTGTTTCAAAAAAAAGTCAATGCACAAGCGCCCAAAGCTGTCAAAATGTAGCATATACTCAATTTTGAGTGCAATAAAGTAGCGCTAAGTTTAACTTTGATTTAGCATTGCCTAGCAAAATTCACTTGGGAACACCTCGCCTGCTGCGTCCTTCTCACAGCGTGAAGGTCACGACAAGCTGTGCGCGCGCACCCCATCAGAAGGATGCAAGTCGTAGCGGGGAAGGTTAAAGCGTGTACATGTGTGAGGCGGGCAGAAGGGGGGAGGAGCTTAAGTGCGCGTGCGGTAGAAGGCGTCTGAAGTGGTGAGGGGTGAAAAGGAAAATGTGCGAGTGAGCGAAAAGAGCAAAGAATAAAAAAAAGAAAAGAAAAAGTGAGAGAAACACAAAAGCAGAACGGAGACAAAGTGAGAGACGGCGCAAAAAGCAATCGGCGGCGCGAGGGCTAGTGAGAACGGACGGACGGACGGGCGGGCGGGCGAGCCAGCGAGCGGGCGAGTATGATTGATAACGGTGCTGACAGAAGCCCTCTGGCCATGCTCTCCGTGGCAGTTTAGGGAGACGGGGGCCTCCCCGCGTGAGAGCGAGCTGCCCCCTCGCCACCGTCCCTCCACACACCACATCTGGTGAGATCGCCCACGCTGGGTCAGAGGTCGCGGCACCACGGGGGCTTACTTTTGGACTCGAGTGAAACGCCAGGCCTAAACCGTCGCCAAATAAAATAGACCGACGATAAACGAACGTGTGGGGGGGGTGAAGTAGAGCCTTTTTTTTTTTTTTTCTGTGCAGGTGACACGCAAAAACTAAGAAAAAAAAACGCTGTGATTTATGTGTGCGTGTGCATGCGTGTGTGTGTGTAAGAGACAACACTGATGAATTAGGGATAAATAATGAAGTAGCTGAGGGACTGGGTTTGTGATCGCGAGAGGGCCCATCAACAGAGAACACTAATACTTTTGAATGCTATGCCGTTTGATGTTGATCAAGTTCAACTCGGCTGACAGGCCCGAGAAGACTGCGGGGAGCACTGGGACCCTTCCGAGTCTCTGACACACACACACCCGCGCACAAAACCTACTCAGACAGGTGAAAGAGAAGGCACAGGACAATAGACACACACACACACACAACCACCCGCACTCTTATCCCCGACAGTTATTCAAGTTCAAGTTACAAGAAGTAAGCCTACAACGCGTCTACTCGGAGGCTTTCCATTCAACTTTACTGACTTCAAGGAAGACGCGGTCGGCCATTTTAGCTCCAAGGCCCACTTAAGACATACGCTCGCGAGTAATTCCGTCTAAATTCCCCTCGATAGGACACGAAAGGAACTTCTTATTTCTACACGACCATTGCGACGTCTTCATTTCTAGCGTAGGGCGTTTCATTTCCTCACCCATGAATCGGGCCCGACCAATTTGTGTATATGAACGCTGATGGCGGGGTCGCTGCTCCTCCCTGGCTGGGGTCATTTTCAAAGTGTCGCCATTTAACTGCGAGGGAAAGGGGGTTGGGGGGGGCTTCCTACCTCCAGCGTTGGGCAGCGTCGGGCTGTGTGGAGAGCGTGGCCTCATTATGAAGGAGATAAAGACCGTTAAGGCTGTTTGGTCTTGGGCCGGCTCCAGCCCCTATGGTGAAACACACCTGCTCCCCTCTTTAAAAAGCCCTGCTCCAGTTTAGCTCTTGGCCACGGACGAGTAATGACCTATCCAGGGGGCCGTAACGCCCGCTTCGTTTAGCCTGTCGTTAAGACCCAGAGTCAGCAGCATACTGCGGCGCGTGGCCGTGCCAAAACTCAGTACGGAGCGTCCTTGCCAAAAGAGCCCGCATCAAGCCTACGCGGCTAGAATGCGGATAAGTCAACTGGATAAAAAGACAATCAAACGCGAGCTGTTATTCTCTGAACGTGCGCTAGCGCATTCTGGTCAGAGACAAAATGCATCACGATTCACTTTCCGTTCATTTCAATACATTTGCATTCAAACGCGGGCTGGCTCGCTAATTAGACAACATAAAGTTGCAGCTTGACACCGCTTGGGCCGCCGTTGTCGTCCCCGTCTTTGTTGTGGCCGGGGACGCCGGCGCGCGGAAATACGCGACGGCGTGGAGGCCCCCGTCAAAAGATCTCCCACTTCTGTTTTCATCAAAGCGTTTCTTTGGCACTACACGGCAGCGCGGGTATGCTAATGTGTTGTGCTGCCTGGAAAGCTGTCAAAAAGCGCCCACCTTGGATGAGAGAGCGCCGTAATTCAAGCGGGCTCCTGTCTTGTGCGCGTTCAGGTCTCCTCATTATGCCGCTTTGCAGGGTAATGGCGTCTCGCGCCGTTTTATCTGTCAGCTCGCAGCAAACTATAGTTTTTTTAGCCGCCTATAGTTGATGCTAACATCAAAGGCGTGGGAAAAAGAAGGGGAGAAAGGGGGGCAGGTTGTCGCGTTAAAATAAAAAAATAAATAAAAAGGGGAACCGCTCCCGGTAGGCGAAAATTGAACGTCTTGTGTGTATTGAGAATAGATTTGCTGCTTCGCCGTGGACGTGTTTGTTCTCGAGTAAACAGCGAGTCTTGTTTGGGTGTAACTGTCAGCCCGAGTAACCCCCCCTCCAAAACCCCCCGCGAGAGCTGGCTTGTTCGCAAAGCGGGGAAACACGGAGGCACACATTCTCGCCGTCTGATCAACCGGGAATCGAGTTGGCGCTGACAACGGCGCGAGCGGCACGTAGATACGCGCCACTTCCCGGTGCAGTGATGCCTTCACTTCAAGGTGGCGCAAATTTGAGAATAGGTCTGAACAATGACTCAAATTTAAATTAACATCACAATGTTGTGCAATGCAATTTTCAAATCACAAAGGCTGCTATTTATTTTTTAGGGGTATCAAACAGTTTTTATCAAAGTTAATTGTAGTTTCAGTTTTGTTTTTTTTAAACATTTTAATTTTTGTCATGTTTCCATTGCCACTACAGTGCTAGAACAGATTAATGGATTTTCAATTTATGAATATGACAAAACCCGATTTGATTGAACGGAATTGAGTTACAAGTTTGGTCACGGAATGAATTTAACTCCTAAGTTGAGGCATCTGTCGTCTGGCACCTTCTCGCCTTTATTTGGCCAAGTGGGGCTTTTACACCCCCAGCGGGTGCTGACAGATTTGTGAATATCCATCCATTTTCTTTAGCACTTGTCCTCATTAGGGTCACACATAAACCGGAGCATATCCCACCCAGTTGACTTAAAATGAAGGCGGGATACACCCTGGACCGGTCACCCGCTAACTGACAAAGCGTTCACACCTATGGACAATTTAGAGGTCATTAATTAGCCTAGCGTGCATGTTTTGGAAATGCAGAGTGCATGAAAACAAATACATCCTTTCAAAATTGTGCATTGGTATCTTTTTAAAGACATTTTTATGCAGCTTTTATCTAAAAAAAAAAACATTTTACTCTTTTGTAAGGTTTGATTTATTCCATATAATTTAACTCCATTTAATTTAACTTGACTAATTATGATTTCATCCAACTCAATTGCAAAAGCAATATCAAGCAAAGAGAATTTTATCTCGTAATGCCCTAATGGAGGAAGAATTTTTAGCAGGCTTTCTTCCAATGTTTTTGAAACAATTTGTGACAAACCCATCGTTTTAAAAGGTTACATAGTAAAACTGCTTGGTTGCGAGGCCCTCCCGACTGCGTGGCAGATGTGCGAACCACGAGCCCACCGTGCCGCACAGATTTATGAATATGCGCGTGTTTATTGCAAGTGTTTGCGGCGGTGGTCTTTTTAGAAGACGCGCGTAGAGCAAATTAAAACTCACCGCAGGAAACGAGCGCCCTTGGCACTCCTCCTCCCAAGCAGCTGCACGCACCCCAACCATCATCTGCCATTTTGACACATCCACGGGGCGTAGCAGGCAGCCGCGAGGGGGGGTAGGGTGGCGGGAAGGGAGTTTTTCAGTTGGCAAAGGTGCCAACGCGGCACCCGCGGCTGCGAGCGTCGCCGGGCCGCAGCCTCCAGCCAAACAGGTGTGTGACACGGTGCCGCCGGTTCCTCTTCGGGGGCCCGGGGAGCAGGCGTCAGGGACCCTGGCGGGGACTGCGTGCCGCAGGAAACAAAGGGAGGTTAGGTGTGCACCTGACAAGCTCATTGATAACGTCCGGGACAGCAGCCCTGAAGTGGATGGCAAATTGCCTCTAATGCTTCCTGGAGATCAACGGGCCAAAGTCAGGTGCTGAGCGCTAAATGGCCTCATTAGTTATGATTCTTCTCCTATTTTTTTTTTGTAATGGTGGAGGGACTTTTTGCGAGGAATTTTTGGACACACACATCATGTCAGAGGTACCCAGACATGTCAGCATAACTCAGTTACAGATATGCCCAAATGCTCAGACTTCCACTGCCGAACTGCTGTTACAAACCTGTTCCACATTTTGAAAAAAAAAAAAAGAATAATATGACCAATATAAGACATTTGAAAAGTGTCCACTCCTAATGCAATGTGCAAAACTCAAAGACAAAAGTAACATTTACATTCAGAGTATACTTCAAAATTAATATTCAATAAATTCGGAACAACACATAAGAACACAACAGTACTGTAGCACTATAAAGGTTATACAACGGTTTTAGAAAACAAAATTTAATAAAAACTTTACGACGGGTGATGTTAGTTAGTGATGCTAGCGCCATTCACGAAATACGAGGTTAGCAAAGATTAGCTACGCCTAGCCCTAGCATACCAACACAATTAACAGACTTAACAGTAGACAGGAGGGTAGCTCGGAATTGAAAAGCATCACAGACAGTATATAGCTGAACCTGTGCAAAAAAAAAAAGAAGTTTTAAAGCATCTAAATGGCCTACCAGCAGGAGCGCCAAGCTGGTCCTCCTCAAGCACGACACCATTTTGTGGAGTGGACCACCTGCCATATGAAAGAGGCAATGAAGTCGGCAGAAAGACGAAACATTTCATGGATATTTTATATTTATATATCTACAAAACGTTTTTTAAATAAATGTAATGAGAACGAGTCGAACGCGACCCTTGCCAATTTGCCACCCACCTGTTGCAGCCGCTCACAACTTGTAACGAGCACCGCCTACAGGCCTGGAGTGGAACACTGTCACCAGAGCACGTCATCAAATTTGGGTTTTACGTCATCAATCTACTCAGTGCCATCCCGAATTGACTCAGTAATTTAAGTCATAGTAATTAGTTAGTTAGTTAGTTAGTTAGTTAGTTAGTTAGTTAGTTAGTTAGTTAGTTAGTTAGTTAGTTAGTTAGTTAGTTGGTTGGTTGGTTGGTTGGTTGGTTGGTTGGTTGGTTGGTTGGTTGGTTGGTTGGTTGGTTGGTTGGTTGGTTAGTTGGTTAGTTAGTTAGTTAGTTAGTTAGTTAGTTAGTTAGTTAGTTAGTTAGTTAGTTAGTTAGTTAGTTAGTTAGTTAAATTACCTTGAAATGAATTGTTCTTGTTAAGGGTGAAATATGGTAATTTCTATTTGAACCTCATCTTGATAAAGGTCTCCTTTTCTGGAAATTACTTTCTTCTGGATTCTGATTGTCAAGAGTGTGCAGTGAAGCCTGTTGGGGATGTTTGCCCCATCCCAGAGTAGAAAGCTGCATGTGCATGGCCTTGCAAGTGAAATGAGCTGAAAGTCGAGCGACCACCAGCTTCCACCCATCCAATGTAATCACTGCAACAAAACTAAACAATGAGACAACAAATGAGAGAAATGAGCATGCACCTATTTAGAATTCTCAGCGTCGCTCCCAACACACACCCGCGCCCCTCTTCACACTTCACTCGGAATCCCCCAGTGACAGATCCTGTAACGGAGGAGAGGGAGGCTGTGAGTTGCCCGGGGGGTTCCTCAAGGCACCCGTCTGGGACCTGCTTCATAATCAGTGGACAGAGAGCAAGCAGAGTACCGCGGCGCCTTTCCCAGAGCCACTCTCCTCCCCCCGGCTCGCCCGACTCTGCTAAGCACCTGGAGGCTACCTGTTAAGGTGCTCCCCCTGGTCTGGCCTCTCTTCCCAGGCACAGAAAGAAAAAAAAAAAAAACATGTTTGGGCTTCTTTATTAAAGTGCTGATTGGATGAAGGGAAGTGTGCGTGTGTGTGGGTGTGCGTGTGTGTATTGTTTATATTCATCTGTGCATAAATTGATCTTGATACACACATACTTATGCATGTGTGAACTCATTATATGTGTGCGCACTAATGCATGCACAACATGTTTGAGCGCCCCGGCACATCATTTGCATGTACAAATGATAAGCGGCATCGCCCGGTGTTGCTAATAGCGGCCTTATTATTGTTAGTTGTCAAGGAGATGCGGAATTACTCACCCACATGGACATTAGCGGATGCCAAGTAACAGGCTGGACAAGGCACCGTTCTCTGCAGACCACTTTGGCCCTTATCAACAATAATGCTTGTTAATAATGCGAAATGGCTCTAATTGCTCTGCGGCGGAATTAACTGCAGCATGATCTTCCTGATAATAACAATAAAAACAGATGCTCGGAGATAATGTGGGCTAAATTGGAAATATGGCAATTGATGTGTATTGTTTTGGAGTGCTGAGCGAGTGCAGCTATTTCATCTGTTGGTTTATTATTATTTTTTTATTGTAGTTACTGTAGCGATGTGTAATATTATGTTTCCATATATTCCCTGGACTGCGCCCGCGGGCATATCTCCTCCTTTTTGCTGTTCTGAAGCTCTTGTAGATGCAGCGAGCGCAACCTTGTTGTTCTGCACGTCGGCTCTGCACCGGGACATTTTAGAATATTGGCACATTCAGCGGGTTTATGTTTGTATTTTTTTTAGCATTTTCTGAGGCATTAAAAGAAAGTGACATTTTATTGTCACAAAAAACTAAACAAATAGTATTGCAGTATTAGCAACTGCATTTTAGCAAAGTTAGGCAGTCAACTACTCGACTACCCTTAATGGACGCAAGTGGAATGAATGGTGAGCTTGTTAAATTAATTTGGGTACATATCGGATTTAAATGATCCATTTTGTAATGATCATGTGGATTAAATCCCGGTGGAATAAATTGGGGAATCAGCTACTGTATTTCATCTGTTGTTTTATTGTAGTTCACGCGAAGCGATGTAAAATTGTGTTTTCACATATTCCCCGGACTGCGCCGGCGGGCATCTCTCCTCCTATTTTGTTGTTGTGAAGCGCATCTCCTCCTTGCGCAATGGACTTTCCCTGACAGAACATTTGAACAAACACACCTCAGCTATTTCCAAATCCACCCCGGGAACGCGTGCGGACGTGCGCTCAGCCGCGCGTGCTCCTCCAAGATAACCGAGGAGGGTTGGCGCGAGAGGGCCGAGCCAGGACCATCGCTGCAGTTTGGTTTGGTCCTCGCTCGGAGCCAGCTGGCCTCATTAGGACTTGATGGGAGGCGGGTGCACGTCAACAAATGTAGTGTGAAGCGTGGCCCGATGCCCGCCAGAGAGATGCCCGTCCAGATCATTATTCGGGGTCTCTCCTTAAGGCGGCGTCCTCACCTGGCCGCCCCACCTGAGCTTAACGTTTGGCTCGGTGAAGCGCAAAGAGGTTTGCGAGGGCGGCTCGCCGTGGCGTGAAGGGACAGGAGGATATGATGCATCACCAGAGACGACCGCCGACCTTACAGTCTGAGGGCCGCCCGACCGGAACCGAGGCCTTGTTCCGACAGAGGGGCTGCGGCGGCGCGAGCTGTGACGGATGGCGGCGGTTCGTTCCAGAGTCGACCTCCCCCCCCGCCGACGCCTCCTCCTCGCCAACCTCCCCCGAGCAGGTGTGTGTGCGTCTCACATCTGCAGGCAGGCACAGTGAACCGAGACCAAATGGCAGACGCACGGGGCCCATCGGGTACCTGTGCACTGAGACACACTAATGATTATGGATGCGGGCCTATTAACGGTCACATCTGTAAGGGAGAACAACAACCAGCGCGTTGGGAGTGAGTCAGCACTTTTCCCCCTCCCCGAATCCCTCTGGAGCCGAGACATGCCCGTGTCAATGTTGGGAAGGGAAAAAGAACTCCAGAATGCTTCCTTCCTAAGGCGCAAACATGGCGCAGGCTGTTCTCCTTGACACACTCTGAGGGGCTCTTTCCACTGCACCTCCTTCCATTGAAAACAGATCGGGGGAAATAACAGCCTGGTTTTGGCTGTTTGTAAACACAACATCGGCTTTTGGGAGCCTGAAAAGTTTCGAAAACTGGTCTAAAAGTGTTGTTTTGCTGTATTGTTTTGGTAAGACATTAAAATACAGAATACGTGTGTTAAAAGGGATATTTAAAAAGCTGTAACATCGCCAACTAGTGGCCTGGCATTCTTATTACAGATCGCGTTCATATTTTTTTAAATTCGGTTTCAATGTTTCGGTTTTTAGACTAGCTCTAAACTTTGTTTCAAAACATTGGCTAAAGTTTGCCAATGCACACGGCGCCCGAAAGAACTCGCCATGCTTGCCAAATTACCTAATGAATTCATCAACTTAAAAACGGCATGAAATATTCATTCTAAGAGTATAGGCGATAAATTAAATATCACTCATTGACTCGTTATTTAAAAATGCATCATGCGATTTGCATAGTTTCATCCCTGAAAGGAAATAATAATGGCCAGTTGTCGTGTAGTGTCTTTCATGACGGCTGAAGCCGGCGTCTTTTTGTTCCCTCGTCTGCTACTTGCCGCTCATTAAAGTTTCAACACGGCCCGTTTTAATTGTCAACCCTTTGACAGGTTGATAAAAGCAACTTGACAATTAAGTTCATTGGCCCCCGCTATGCATATTAATTAGGTCTTATTTGGGTTTCCATTGTTATTAGAAGGAGCGCTCGCCGTGTAGCAAAAATGTCATCCATTAACTCCGCCGCCTCCCCCCTTCGCCAAACTTAATGTAATTAAGCTTGCTATTGTACGGGGCTCGGGAGGGGAGAACTTTTAGTGTTCATTGTATAAATGAGTAATGTCGGCGGCGTGACAATGGCACCGCCAAAATCAGCCGCTCTCAACTTTATTATCTGTAACATGTGCTGCCTGCTCCTGTTTGCCTAATGAACAAAGGAGGCTCGCTTTCATGTCATTGCATGTGGGCGTCTGTATGCGCTGTTTATGGATGTGCCATGGCAGGCCGGGGCGCGTCCAAAGGGGGGGTTCAGAAAAAAAAAAAAAAACGGTGAGTGGGACATAGAGGAAGAAGCGCTTGGATTCTCCTCCAGATTACCCAGCGCTCCTTGCAGGCCCACACACTGGCATCAAAGCGGCAGCCTCAGTGTGCCCGAGGCTTAGACGGCCCCTGTCCACCCTCCCGTGTCACTCCATACATCCTCCTGCTCGCCTTGAATAATTGACACTTCTGTTTTACATGCTCGCCGTTTGCCAGGACACGCCAGCGTGACTCCAAACGGGCCTCATTTGAATGCAACCCCTCACGCTGTACTGCGAAAGGTGCCGAGGAAGTGTCCGGTGAGCCTCGGGTCGGATTTAGCCTGCCATTGGTGTTTGTTAGCGCAATTTGGACATGTGTCGTGGCAACAGGAATCCAAAGATTGGATTTGATTTTTTCCAAATGCCATGCAGATATCGGATACTCGATAGCACGTAAATTTCAGGTTGACGTCACGGAACTATAACGATTGGAATCGGATAGCTTCATATCAAGTATCTAGCCTGTTACGAATGTGGGCAAAAATCGAATATGTATCGAGTTTCTTCAAACGCGAGTGCAGCAGCTCGCGATATGTCGTCATCGGAATACGCCAGTCGTTCGCTTATGCAACAAATAAAAACATCCTCCGTTATTCATTTTTGTGCGCCTAGAAGCCAAGGAACTATGTTGACATTAATGAAAGAGAGAAAGAGAGTGCTTTGACGCCACGAGAGAGTTAATTTTTGCAATATTTGTCTAACAACTCTTTAAACACTCAAAGTGCAATAATTGATAAACAAGAACTAATGGCCAACTATTATTAATATTTTCTTTATGCGACAACTTTGATGAGGCTCTATCTGAAAATAGAAACTATTGGCAATAAATCTGAATACAGCACATGGACCTGCATTGTAAATTCAGTCTTGAGGTCATAAAGTTGTATATTTTGTTTTTGCGCGTGTGTTGCTTTTAATTGCCAAAGCACCCCCCCCCCCCCCATGACAGCAGGTTTGTGGCTTTTATGGCGGCACCAACGGCTCCCCGTGTCACCATGAGCGTCTTCTTTTGAAGACTGGCACGCCGGGTGTCTGGTGGGCACTTACGTGGAGGAATCTGCTGAAGTCGTCGCAGGTCGTCCACGCCGAGCTTCCGCCGATGGCCGCCCAGGGTACGGCGCGGAGCGGCCGCGTTTGTGCCAGGGCCATCTCCGAAGTCAAATAAGCCATTAGCAGTCTGTCAATGGAGGTCTCCTGTTAACACTCAAGCACTTTGCCGGAGTCTCCATTCCAGTGGCGACTCTTTTACAACTACAACAATTAAACAAAGACACAAAGTGCACAGTTCGCTTTTGCAAATGAGCCCAGAGTTGGAGGACATTCCGGAGGTGCGCATTATCAGAACTGCTAGTTTAAATGGACAAAAAGTGCTACTCATTGTGCTGCCACTAACTACTACTGCTGCTGCTACCTTGATTATTTTTTTGCAGAATTATTTGCTCAATTATTAATTTAATTATTTTCATTGATTTTATTTTTTTCTAATTTTATTTTTCAAACATTTTTATGAAATAAAATCATATGGATCCAGATCATTTTTGAAAGAAACATATCCGGATCCATATGATTTTACTTTTTGCAACCATTTGATGAAATAAATTTGAGTAAATTCAACACAGCATTTGATTCAGTGTGCTATAATGACCTCTACAGCTCTAGTGGCTTGCCGTTACACTTTTAATCTGCATGCCCACGCTTAAAACCTCCAAGTGAATGTTTACACAGCGTTGTTATCATGTCAAAGCGCTTTCAGACACAAATGTTGGCGGGAGCCCCAAAAAGCCAAGGAGGGGAAAAGGCCCTTCTGTTCATTTGATATTTACCTTGACCCCTGAAGTGTGTCGTTCGCACCCTGAGGGCTCGGGACTAGCAACTCCCCCCCCCTCCCTCTTGGGAAGGCTAATCTCAACGTGGGCGTTTACCACGGACACCAGACACAACACCATTAGCCGCAGCTCGGCGGCTGCTCATTAGGGCCCCCAATCGATAAAGGCGGCCGCAGAAATGCCCAACGCTCTGCAAGCGGCTATCACTCTTCACTGTTATTATCGTAAAGAGCGGCCAACCCCCCGAATGCAATAATTTTACACCACGTACCACCTCAAAAGCAAGTACGACTATAATGACTGAACAGTACAGTAGCATAGTAGGCGCAAGTGTTCTTGTACAACACAGTGCTTATCATTTAAATGAGTAAACTTACATTTTATATAAAATAGAAAAAAATTCACTTTAATCAAAATCTTGTGCACAAAAAGTTACCTAAAAACTAACAGCTCCAAATTAAAACGCATTGTTGTAAAAAGTTAAATACAACTGAAGTGATTTTTTTTTTTCTTCGGCGCGCCACACTTTGAGAATCACCCGCAACGACAGAACATGACGAGCGGTCTCCAAACTTAATAAAAAGAGAATCAGCCAAGAGCCACTTGACTCTCCAGGGCTTCGGCGTTATGACACGGTCAGTGCAGGAAGTGCGCTCATTACTGCTCGGATATTTCAGCGCTGATGTCTCCCTCATTGAGTGTCAAAAACAAATGACTTACACGCCGGACCGCCTGAAAGCGGCGGGGGGAAAGGAGAATTCATAAAACATAACATGGGGTCAAAACCGGAGCAGAGTGACCCCCATTGCCGCTCACCGTGGAACATGTGGTTGATGTCACCACGAGAAGACTTGCGCAATCTCGTTTGTGCAGGCAATTACGGGAAAAGTAAAATGACATTGATTTGAATGGACGTGTTAGTTTTAGTCAATGTCATTTGTGAGATGAAAAAAATGATTAATGCTTTACACGTTACCAAAAAAAAATAGAAATAACAATAAAATATATTTTTAAGTGCACAGGCCATTTTGCATTAGTTGCCGTGCATGATTGCTTATGACAAAACAAAACGCCCACGTTTGTGTCTATAACTCCAAGTCTGTACAAATGAGTCCCCAAATTTCCCCATGGAAAATTTCCGGCATATTTCCAGAAACGTACCTGACAATTTTCCAGCCTCTTTGCTAAACGAATGTAAGTTAATTATTCCTGCACGTTCTTCCCGGTGAGAGGTGGAAACATTAGGAGCAGGAAATTGCAGATGAAAAGACACACACAGGAGTTAAAAAAAGATAGCTTGTGTGCATGATTTTTTTTTTGGTGGGGGGGGTAGAGGAGAGAGTAATATGGAGGTAAAATCGTGAAAATAAGAGGAAAAAAAGAGGGGCGGGGGGGTTACGTATTGATTTTTGGTGGAGCCGGGAAAGAAAAGAGAGGGAATAAAGAAGTGCTCTTTGGCCGATGTGTCCAAATGAAGTCTCACGGGAGACTCTTAATGGTGGTGGGGGGGTTTGGGGTTAAGGGGGGTGAGGTTGGGCGAGGGTGGAGAAGGGCGAGGGGGGGGAGCGGTGAAGGGGGCAGGTGCCTACCCCTGACTAAGGCATGGAGCTGCCCTTAGGCTAGGGCTAATGGTATTGGCTGAGCTTGCTTTAAGCAGGCTCCTTTCCTAATGGCGGCGTATGAGCGTGCCACAGGATGGACAGCTATTGATTGGCTCAAATGCTCTCCACTTGACAACAAGTCCAAAAACTCCCTCAAGCATATACAATCATTTCGCCGCAAAACATGTCACAAGCACACAAAAAAAGGTGATTAAAAAAAAAAAAAAAAAAAAAAAAAAAAAAACAGGCTGGGGGTTGGTCACACTTATTAAATAGTGTGTGAAATAACATTTTGTGTTGCTATTGTAAATCAGGAAAATTCATCTAGAATATTGCACATGATATATATATATATAGTATATGCTAACCACTAGCACATCAATGGCATTTTGCACTCTTTGTTAGCATTGTGCTAAACGGACTATCCTAAATCAAAGCCCACTAAACCCTAATGTTGCATATTGTGCTATTTTGTAACTTTGTACTTCTCTGTGTACGATAAAACCCATAAAAATGTCGCTTCTATAGCACAGGGGTGTTGACTGTATTTGACAAAGTGTGAAATTGCCACTTTGCATACATGAATACGAGTGAGGGTGTCAGTCAAAAGTGCAAAAAGCTGCTTCGCTTTCCCACCGTGGTGAACACAGTCAAACGGTGTGACACATGCCGCAGATTGTCTTTTCAAAAAGGTGCAGTGTTGGGAGAACAATGCCATATATTTGCTTTGTTGTTATGCCCCGCCTTCCTGTAACACACACATGCACACACACAGAAAAAAAAATGCTGTGTACAAGATTTTCTCTTATTCACAAGGGGCGCTTTTCTAGACCGCTCCAGGCATCTGCTTTGATTGCGTAACTCCCTGGGGAGCAACAACACAAAACAAAAATACTGACTGAATTCAGACTTATAATATAGCGAACAAATAACAGCAACTCCACTCTTCGAAACGCACGCACACACACAAAACACAACATAGTTGGACCAAGAAAAGAAATTGGGGAGTAAATTCACAGAAAACAGGAGAGTGTACAGCAGGGGTGTCAAACTCATTTTTTTCGCGGGCCGCATTGTAGTCATAGCTTCCCAAATTGTGGATCAAATCTAACAATCCCGATTGGCAACTGACTGGGCTGCAAGATTTGCCACTTCCGCCGTTTCCAAGGCGGTGTTGATGATACCGTCGTTCGTGAGCCGGCAGACAAATGCGGTTGGTCAGCGTGAACACGTGAAATACAGACCGTAACACTCCTCCCGTAATGTACCTAATTTTGCGAGTTCGTTCTGTCAAAGAGAAGACCAGTTGATCAATCAGACCTAACTTACCAATTGTTTATTCCTGACAAAGCAAGCTAATACAGGCGCCTGGGTCCCAGGTCCCTCACACCAAAGCTCGTGTGTTCTTGTGACCATCAAGAGACAACACATTCTTCCGGGTTGCCCAGTTATGAAGAAACACAATATTCAAACATGCAAAACATTGTGTGATGATTGCTCGATGGCCATCTCCTCCCCGTCTAGGTGTTATCGCTGAGTGCAGTTGTCCGGCCTCAGCTGTCTGGCGGTTGGGTTTTCCCCGCGAAGCCCGGCCACCAGGACGTGGTGTTATTCTCGTTTCTCACCGACCTTGAGGTGTTCTCGTCAGGTACTCCCTGATACATCCTGTTGCGCAACACTTCGAAGAAAACAACTTCGTGCAGTGGCCTGCACATTTCCTTATGCGACCACACAAGCACAGCCACTACTGGAAATGATATTGATGTGATTATATATAAGTCTAACGGAGCCTCAATAAAATATCTTTGCAAACTGCCGAAAGCATATTATCCTTTAATATTTACAAGGCCGAAAACACAAACACGAGCAAGGCGGCGGTGCTGGGTAAGAACATCCGGGCGGCACTTGATTTTGTCGAGGCGACCAGCGACATGTCTGTTGCTTTCGCGGTTAATTCGGCGGTGGAGGCCGCCACTCCTGCCTGAGATGCCATGGTGACCACGATGGACTCTGTAAAGGAGCCTTGTATTACGGTAATATCCACAGCATGAACTGCTGCCTGGCTGGCGGCCTCCATGGTCACTTGTGCATTGAACGCCACGTTCAGAATGGCCAGCTGCTTCAAAAGCATCTTGCAGCATTCCTCCGGAGTACCCATCAGCATGTCCTGCACACGTATCGTCAAGACCTTCCAGTCGTTGTCCATTTGTTTGACCATTTCGGAGGTGTCCTTTATGGTGTCACGCGTGACCGCTGCGGAGGCCACTTTGTCTGCCGAGTTCGTTAGCCCAGACGCCATTTGGGCCATCTCGGCGGCCAGGTCGACCAGCGCGTCCAGTGCCAATTTGTGCAATTGCAATTCCACCATGGCCGCCTGGGCGGCGTTATTGGCTTCCTGGGACGCCGCCATTGCGGCGTTCACTGTGGAAAGCAGGCTGTTGGAACTGCTGCTCAGCAAGGTGGCGGCGCGCGCCGCTACCTCCGCGGCGTTCAAGGCGGCTCTGGCTGCGGATTCTGCTCCGACCGCAGCCGCAGCCGCCGAGCACGTTGCACTTACCGCCGCGGCCGAGGCCGTCAAGCTGACCACTAATGACTTTTGAGCATACCCCATTTTATTTCTTGGCACGTTATTCACCATCCTAATCCCTGTATCTAATAGTACGTTTGCTGCGTTCACTAAACTTTGAGCGCTTGATGGATCGGATGTCATAATGGCTTGGCGTCCTGCAACCTCTGCCTCCTTTGCCACTTCCACTGCATCCTTCATGACCTGCATCAAATCAGCTGTCACATTGGATGACTGATTTTCAAAGAACTTTTGAGCATCAATGGACAAGTTGATAAGCCTTTTGGCGTTGATTTGAAATGCAACGGATCCAATCGCCACTGCGCTGGCCAGCTCCGCCGCGTTCAGCGACACCTCCGCCGCGGTGCCATTGATGATAACCGACGCATTTCGCACCGCTTCGGCCATCACATTTGCTGCGTCTGCGACTCTGGCCGCGGCATCTCTAGCCGTCTGCGGCTCGTTGTCTTCATTGACAACTCTCTCTGCGGCAAGATTTGCCTCCTCCGCCCTGTCCAAAGTGGTGATGATGACACCTTTAAGATCAGCTCCAGTGAGTTCCCAGGTGACGCCCGCCGCTGAGGCGGCGAGGCACGCAGCCGCTGCCGTCAGTGAGGCTTGTCTTGCAGCTTGGACAGCGTTTTCAGACTTGTCATTGTCAAGGGTGGTCGTCGCCTGGAGGAGCACTCTCCCATGTTGCTGAAGCCCCTCAGCAATCATTCCTGTTTCAGTTGTCCGGTTTTGTCAGATATCTTACATAATGACACAAAGCTCTCTACTACAATCGTCTGGTCAGATTACTTACCAAGCATGGAAATTACCTCAACGAAAGTTTTGATGTTCATCCCTGTGCTTTTCCGGTTTCTGAAGTGCCCAAGGAAAGAGAGTTGTTGTTTGCTGTACAAATGATAAAAAGGGGAAATGGGTACAAGGTGAACTTCAGTCGACTTTGCTCCTTTACCAAAAGCTTGCAAATTGGCACAACAGTGGCAAATTGGCACAATAGGCTTAGAGAACCCTTGGACCTGACGTAGTTCTTAACTTTCGTAACACCTGGAAAGCGTGCCAATCTATTGAGATTGAGGAATTTCCAGACACGGAGCTGAAAGCCAACCTGTCCGACTTTGTCTTTCTACAGAAGGACAGATCCCAGAGAGGGCTTTGCTTCGGCTGTGTCAACGTCCTTGCCGCAAAGGAAAACACTGTGGTCGTGCAGTCAAGCCTTGTCATCAATTACGGATGCGCGGCGAGCGGGAGCAAAGCCATCGAAGGGAGCCGGAGCGCAAGCTGACGCCCCGCTCACGCCCGTTGTAACAAAGTCTGCTGTTACAGCACACAGCAAAAGCGCCCAGCTATACCTGGCACTCAAGATGTTTAGTCAGAGCACATGGACCAAAGCCTCGATCCACTTAATGCTGCTTTAATAACTATTTTTATCCCCCCCGCGGCTTCAAATTCAATGTCTATCTTCCATGTCGCAGGAACAGGGATTCGACTCCTCTCAGTACTTACCGCACTCAGTCGGATCCACTGCCCGAGTGGCGCTTTTGGTTTCGCCACATTTTATCACCTTTCAACCACTCCTTCATCTTAGAAAAATAATTATACAGAATCACAACACGGATCTGGTCGAGGCACATTCTTTTGCAATCAGTCAATTAGTAATTGTTTACTGTGATTTTTCTTTCGCTTTCACTGGCTTTCCCTTCTCGATGACACTCTTGGCTCATACGTAGAAGTTGATCTCAGTTAAGACTGTAGGGTCACACACAGGCTGGGTGTCATGGAATGAATGGAGCTGGGCGACCAAATGCAGCTTGGACCAGGGTTTATTGAGGGAACTCAAAAGTCAGACTATAGAGGTTCGACTAGGGACGAGAATAACTGAACAGAAAGACAAAAACAAGAAAGACGAAACGAGAAAAAAGACAGACAAACGACTAGATAACAAGAACAATCCGAAGGGGGGTGACACGCAGACAGGACTTAAATACATGACAGGTAACGAGAGACAGGTAACGGCGATTACATAGATCGATTGAAGTGACACAGGAGAGGAGGGGCGAGGCGAAAAGAAACCATGGCAACATTAAAACAAGGAAACGAATGGAGACGGATCGTGACATTAGGCAGTCGCCCCCTTCCAGGATGATGGCCAAGAATAGTACAAGAATAGGAACCTTGGAGGTGAGGAATAGACCTTCTTCCGCAATCAAAAAGGCTTCACAGCATACATGAAATAATTCAACTGGCAGCCTACTGGCAATTATCATAGCGTGTATTAAAGATAAAGAACTGGGACAATACCTAGCACTGTTACCTGGCGAGGACTGCGCACAAGCTTCTCAAATGGACGGTCAGGCGGTCACACATCCAGTCCAAAGGTTCCATTTGGATCCAGACGTGTCCTCAAGTATTGGACGCCCTCTCCTCAACTCGCCTTTCCTCGGCAGGCTCCGAGAACACTGCGAGGGTACCCAAAAGCATGTCAAACATCAGGTCTACTGGAGACTGTCTCAAATTAGCTTTACGGACAAATGCTCTTTACGACCCCTTCACTTTGCTTTGCCACAGGGGCACTTGGTTCGCGAGTTCCTCGACTCAACTGCAGCCGTACAAATGAGGGGAGCTCAACTTCTCGTGAAATGCCTCGGTGTTCAAGCTGCCTTGGCCTTCAATGCGGAACTTGAAGAAGGAAATACTGCATGAAGGCATACACCTGGGTTCACAGCACAAGCTCCAGTTGAATTATTCTAAGTCGCTAATTGCTTGCGTCATTGTCTTTTTTATTTATTCCTTGTTCCTCAATTAGGGCATTTCTTGATCAACTACATTCTTGCCATCGGTTTTCCCCACACACGTGTCGGGACATTCAAACTTTGACGTCGTCCCGTTTTGGACAACGGGTCACTCGACTGACCACACCTAAGGCCAGAGGTTAATGGTATGGTTAGAGTTAGGCTTGGGTTAGGGTTGTGGTTAGGGTTGATGCGGTGTGGGTGAAAAGAGCCGCCGTGCCGACATGTCTCGGTATGTTGCCAACAGACTATCTAGCTGCTAGATTCCAGCACAATTAGTTCTCGGGCTGACTCAGACACGCCACAGTGCATTTGGTATCGTCTTACCAACTGCTGTAGCAGAAATGCCACCTTGGGCACAAGATGGCTTCAACTTGATGTGACGCAGCCTGCCCACCGGAACCGAGCTGAGCGAGGGTCAGGTCAACCCGTCGCATGGGAGCGACTGGAGTGCACCATGGCGCAGCTGAAGGAACTTTCGGCTCAGGTCCAGAGCCTCTCTCAGCTCCTCCAGCAGGCCCTGCAAGCCGGCGGAGGCACTGTGTCTGCCCCCCCACTCATCCATCCGGCTCAGCTGCATCTGCACGCCTTGACTCCGAAAAAATGGCCATCTGCTATCACGCACCTCACCGGTAAAGCTCTCCTATGGGGAACATTGGAGTTCGACCGTCAAACACTCGCCCGCGCTTCCTTCGAGGCATTCGTCTGACCATAGTGTTTGACGTTAGCCCCACCGTCACTCAACTGAGGCCCACTTCACACCTCATCCTACGCAAAGAGAATGCTTATTTGGTCGGGACACACGCTTGCTTGCAAGATGACAACAAATATGGCATTTGACAGGTGCCGTGGCTGCGTTCCCATAATACGCAAAGATTGCGTTGCCCAAGCTAGGCCTCCAATAAGGAACTTGAGGATAGAAACATTGTCGATAGCGTGATTGCGGACTCTCAAGCTCGAGTTGAGTTCTTTGAGGCAGCCATCCCATCATCTCTCTTATTTATGGCAGTTTCCTTCTTCCTCATATTTCTTGGTCAACTACATTCCGTGTCATCAGCTTTTCTCACGCACTTAGCCAGCAGACTATCCAGCACAGGGGTGCTCATTACGTCAATCGCGATCAACCAGTCGATCGCCAAGCTACTACTGGTGGATCGCAAGACATTTTAAAATTGTTTTTTTTCTATAGGCTAGAATCCATCCCATTGCTTGATTTTGAAGAGAGAGCAACAGCAATGTGTACTGTTACACAAACTCATATACTTTATCATGTTCATATATGTGTAAATCCTCTTAGAATTTTATATGAACAGGACTGCTCACTCCTCCGTGAGTCGTCACCTTACCGTGGTGGAGGGGTTTGCGTGCCCCTATGATCCTCGGAGCCATGTTGTCTGGGGCTTCATGCCCCTGGTAGGGTTACCCATGGCAAACGGGTCCTAGGTGAGGGGCCAGACAAAGCACGGCTCAAAAAGCCCCTTATGAAGAAAAACATATATGGACTTAGATTTCCCTCGCCCGGACGCGGGTCACCGGGGCCCCCCTCTGGAGCCAGGCCTGGAGGTGGGGCTCGAAGGCGAGCGTCTGGTGGCCGGGCCTTTCCCCATGGGTCCCCCTTTCCATGGGCTCACCACCTGTGGGAGGGGCCAAAGGGGTCGGGTGCATCGTGAGCTGGGCGGCGGCCAAAGGCAGGGACCTTGGCGGTCTGATCCCCGGCTGCAGAAGCTGGCTCTTGGGACATGGAATGTCACCTCTCTGGCTGGAAAGGAGCCCAAACTGGTGTGTGAGGCAGAAAAGTTCCGACTAGATATAGTCGGACTTGCCTCCACACACAGTTTGGGTTCCAGTACTAGCCCTCTCGAGAGGGGCTGGATTCTCTTCCACTCTGGAGTTGCCCACGGTGAGAGGCGTCGAGCAGGTGTGGGTATACTTATTGCCCCCCAGCTGGGCGCCTGTACATTGGGGTTCACCCCGGTGAACGAGAGGGTAGCCTCACTCTGCCTTCGGGTGGGGGGACGGGTCCTGACTGTTGTTTGTGTCTATGCACCAAACAGCAGCTCAGAGTACCCACCCTTCTTGGGGTCCCTGGAGGTCCCGGAGCTGTCAACTGATCACCTCCTGGTGGTGGGTTGGCTCCGAAGGTGGGGGAAGATGCTGGTCCGACCTGGCAGACCCAAACGCTCTGTGAGGGTCTGCTGGGAACGTCTGGCAGAATCCCCTGTCAGGAAGAGCTTGTCCTGAGGGCCGCAATTGGCCCGCGGGCCACGAGTCTGAGACCCCTGGTGTACAGGATCAAGGAACACACTGAAAACAAATAAGTTAAATGTCACGAGAAATGAGATGTAATAAAAAGTTGTAAATTTGAAAAATACTTAGAATGTTGCAATTTGCAAAAATAAAAGTAATAAGCAAATTAGCATATTTATGTGATATTATTAATTTTGGGTCAATTATCAAGAGAACCGGCAAATAGGTGCTAATCTCCACAATAAGTGTCCCTAACATTTGCTAATAGTTACTAACCGTCCCTCACAAACACTTGGACAAACATTCGGGGTAATTGCCTCTCGGCCTTCGCTGAAAGTTGCTAGCTAAAATTTGCCAGCTAAAAGTTGTTAATGACAGAGGCCCTGATTTCCGCCAACATTGTAACTACTTTTCCCCACGTTTAACTTGAGTTTTGTTTGACTTTCGATGCGCAGTTTCCTAGCAAACAACTCCCCAAACGTTCGCCTTCGGGAACATTTGACATTGACATCACATTCTCCTGTGCGCCCCAAACCGTTGAGGAAGCATTTGCTTATGTGGCGCTAATACAACAAGCGCTCCCTAACGTCTTCTGCTGCTTTGTCAAGTGTAGCACTACCCTACCTTGCAAAGTAAACAGCATCCAACAAGTGAAAGTTCAATTCAATGACAGCTCCTTATTTTTATTTATTTATTTTTCCTGGCGTCTAAACTGGCAAAAAAAAAAAAACCTCGCTCGGTGTGTTTTTCTTTTCTTTTCGATTAAATGCTCTTTCTCCGGCTGTTTGTGCTCTACAGTTGGAGTGCGCTACATCGCTACTTTCTTCTCTACAGGGGCCCCTGGGCTCCCCAAGCAATAGGAGTAAATTAGAGTGCACCTGTTCCAGCTCCAAGATAAGCCATCTCCAGAGGATTTCCTCTGAGTAAAATGAAGTGAGTGAAGAATAAACAGAATATCACAGCATTACTCCGCCAAGGTGAAGTCGGCTGCTGCTCTGGGGACACTGGCTTGCAAGGTTTTTTTTTTTCTTTTTTTTCTTGCACACAACACCCAACAAACTATCTTGTGCAAACCTCTGCATGTGAGACTGCAGGAATGTTTTTTTTTTTCTTGTACAGAAGTAAAAGCAAAAAGCAGTCAGATAGACATTCTCCCGATTGTATGTCCACTCACAGCCTTGACTTGAAAAGTTCTTGTTGGTACCTGGCCGGTCTGCTGTGGCTTACTTTTTTACTCCAACTTTGCTTCGAGAGCCTTTGAGAACACCTTAAAAAAATAGAGAGATTAATAATGCATTTCATGATCATTTTCCGGCAGCACGGTGTGCTGGAGGTTAGTACATTTTTCACATGTCTGAGAGTTTGTGTTTGAATCGTCTTCACGTGTCACTTATTACGTCCCATTAACATTCATGACGAATTGACAAAATGATGCAGGGAGATTCTTGCATGAATTTTGTAAAAAAAAAAAAAAAAAAAAAAGTCCAAAAATATCCCATGGTAGTTAACAAAGATTTTCCATTCTTTGCTATTTAAGGCAGGGCTCAGTCATGTAATAAATAAATAAATAAATAAATAAATAAATAAATAAATAAATAAATAAATAAGAGACTCTATAGCTAGCAGGAAAAGTTGAACTTATTAATGATTTATCACTTTTCACCTCTTATTTCAGTAGTAAAGAACCCCAGTTTAATGATAATGCCTTCATTCGGGACGGCTCAGAATGAAGCACATCATTTTTACACTACCATCAGACTAATGAGGTTGATTTTGATCCTAGTTTCTTGGCACCAGAATGCTCCAAAGACAACACAGACTAACAAGTCCGGCGTGAAAATGTCTTGATTGTGTTTGTAAGCAGCATATTACACAATTCATTTTCATAGGCCACCATGAGCTTTGTTGTTTTAATGGCCTTTTGCACAGCAGTCATGTTGACACAGTAAAACACTAAATAGGACACATACCGTTAGAAGGATTAGTCTGGTGGATCTGTATCCCTTTAGATGTTGGAACAGCTTTTCTGAGATGGATATTTATTGAAACTGCAACAGAACATGGTATCAAAGGCGACTAACAGAGAAGACAAAGAATACAAAAACAGCATAATGGCAAAGTGAGACAACAATAAGATCACATAGTTGGATTTTATCCGCATTAAGACTGTGAAGGCAACGCGACACCCTGTGAGGAAAGGACACGAAGCAAAGAATAGGACGGCCTATGACAGAAGTAGTATTTTATTACAGTCATACAAATCCCTTAGCCGAAAAAGGAAAGATTTGTCAAATCATTAAATGAATAGCAAGGAGAGTAGTGAGCTAGGCTTTGACCAAGCCTGACCAGGACAGGACAGGACAGGACAGGACAGGATAGGCTAGGCTAGGCTAGGCTAGGCTAATGTTGATCTGCTCACATCCTCCATGGAACAGGAAGTAGCTTGCTAGCTAAATTGTATGCGCGCAGTTCGTAGCCTCATACTCACAGCAAAAGATTTCCCAGCTGGGGTGAAATTTCAGGATTGACCTAAAATGCCCAAGAACCTTTAATTGAATTTTATTTGACATTCCCTCAATCCCTTTGTGTGTTTGCACAACTTTCTAATCCAAAATCCTTGACGGAAGTCTGCAGGCTAGCAAGACATCCAGTGAGACATTCCAGTTAAATACAGTCATACAGCCAAACATTTGAGTCTAATCAAGATGTGGAATAAAAGTTGGCGCTTACTCCGCATGATCACCTCCATGCGTACTTTTTCTTCTACTTTGAGGAAATAAAAGCGCTCACCTCAGTGTGAGGCCAAAAGACCACTGACCGGACTTGTCTTGAATTCAAAACACCCTCCGTCGGTTGTCACATGAAAGAGTTGGGTAATTAGAGGGGGTGGAAAAAAAACTGTAATTCTTTGTCTATTTGATCATCTTTCTGATTCGGTCTCCTGTCTGTTCAAATGTGCCGCTCCCCTACCATTAGCACCCCGCTCCCCGTCGCACCGCCAGTCTGTTTTAGCCTCTTTGTTCCCCCAACAATGCATTATTGTTATTGCGGCTAATTGCATGCCGCTCGCCGTTCGCAAAACGCGGATGGGGCCTTTTCGTCGCTGCTAATTGCCATTAGCGTGGGGGCAAGGCGCGCTACCACGCCGCGACCGGCCGGACGAGCCTCAAATGTGGGTTGCGGCATCGCGCGAGGAGCGACGGAGAAAGGGGTGAGCTAAAGGCGGCAGTGGCGCGGGCGGGCCGCATCGTGGGGTGGGAGGGTCTGCCGTTAGATGGAGGTCAGCGGGAGTTGAGGACCCTGAAGATTACAGTTGGCTAGCCGCGACCCCTCTCTGACAGGATCTGAGCCCGCCCTCCCAGCAGAGGCGGACCCTCGCGTCGGGCCAAGCCGCCCATTAGCGAGGCCAATAATGTTCACAGGCTCGGCGCTAGCTGCGAATCAAAGCCGGCGTGCATGCTCCGAAATGACCGGAGAGAGTCTTTAAATGATTCTTAATAAGACAGTAGCGCTGCGAAGGAACCTTCATCTTAATATTTCTTCTTTTATGATCTTTTTTATTGTTTTTGTTTATTGAAGAAGCGGCTGTTCATACGACGCGTGCACTTGTGTGTTGTGAGGAAAAAATGGCGGCTTCTCATTAGTTGCATCATTTTCAACCACTGATTCTTTGAGTATTTTTTAACGAGAGTAGAATTGCCAAATTTGCGCATTTTCTGATTTTCCCGTCATCCCTATGGGAGCTTTACGCTACAATATTAATTTAAAAAAAATGAGTCCCGGCTCCCTAGAGTCGAAGCAAGCGCCGCTATCAAAAATCCTACACGGCCACCAATAGGAAGCTGGAGAACGTTGACTTCTATCGCTTGGAAAAATAAGACATGCTGTAGATACTTTGCATCGGTTCTTAAGACCAAAAAGAATGAAATGGTGTCACTCTTCCGTGAAGCGGACGACTCCCGTCTCTTTGCTAACAAAGTGTCTGACGACAAGAATGAGAAGCAAGAAGAGCCTATTTCCACAACACAAACACACTTCCGGGCCCTTTAGCGAGCTTGACTCGCATAACTTTGGAGACGTATCCAGCAAAACACAGCTGTATTCATTCATATTTAACACCTCCTCCTTTTCCCGCCGCTTTAACGTTCTTCTTTCTCGATCAAAGCCGCGCACAACAGGAAGCTTCCCTGCCAGCAGAAGCAGTGAGGCCTACGGTACATGGTGAAAAACTTCACTCAAATACTTGATGATGCTTTTTGTGATCACCAAAATGTACCGAATACTTTCTAGTAGCGGCGATACGACTCTTTAGGTGATTGATTCAAGTCTTTGTGAGATTTGGGAGGGGTTGGTGGGGGGGGGGGACATCATGTTTGCTGCAAGTGATGGAATGGAAGAGAGGCAACTACTTGGCATGAAAAGCTCAAGAGTGACACCATGTGGAGCCAAGTGGTAGCAAAAAGGACAAAGTGGACTTGACAAAGTTGTAACTCAAGAGATTTTTTTGGTTTAAATATGTAATTAAAATTTCCCCACAGACAATAAGTTCCAAGACGTACAGTAGCACCTTCCCAAGTCTCTTCAAGACCTCCCCGACATTTTAGACGTCCTCTGAAGATGACTTTGCCTTCGACGAGGTGCGTAGCCTGAGGGAATGTAGTAAGACCCATACTCGGCCGCCATTGATGTGCGGCGGGCGCGACCCCTCCGGGGGAAAATTATCATTCCGTCCGTAACGGGAGCCACAACAAGCACCTGGAAATTGACTTTATTACGCACCGCGCTTCAAGAAAACTTTGCGATATGACCTGTTGGAAAGTTATGCAGATGAGAGGATGCTGAGTTGATTGACAGCTGGGCTAATGCGGCCTTGGATGGAGCAAATGTATCCAAAGGCAGGAAAATAAGAAAAATGAATGCCTTCTTAGTTTTTTTTTTGGTCATTGTAGGTTTATTTAATTTTATTTATGAATATAAATATATTTAGTGCTTTTTTAATGGCCATTAAATGTACGCATATTTTTGCTTTTCCCACCGCGAATAGCAAAATTGCCTCAAATTAATTGCCGAACGTGTTGGCCCAATTAGCGTCAAAACATGTATACATTTAAATTTTAATAAAAAGCTTGCAGTAAAATTGTTCATGAGAAAAAAGTTAGAATAGAATTATTCTAAAGAATCCCCCAATGCCAACTTTAAATGTGTCAAACGGCACTCAAATGAAAAAATGAACGCCTCGCCCTTCGTAAATGGAATTCCCTGTGAGCAAGGACACGCAACAATGGACCATTCTCCGTTTCCTCGTCCCTTTTCCATTGCCATCCGCCAATGGACGTGACCTCGGCGCGGGCGAACAATGGGGGCGAGCCCGGCGCGTTTGGCTTCCAGCCACCTCGTGCTTTGTTGTTATATTTAAGGATGACACGGGCGCCCGCCATTGTCTTCACCGCGATTATTCCCCGCCGCCGTTTTTTGGCCCCAGTTGTGGCTCTTTGATGAAAAAGGTCGCACGCTCAATTGGAAAACAGTCATTAAAATGCGCTGGGTAGTATTCACCCGTGTGCTTTGGGTGGGTGGGGTGGGCAACTCAACTGAGCTGGTTAATCAAAAGTTAATTATATAATTTTCATGCAGATGAGGGGGAACATTCAAATGAATCCCAACCCTACAATCATTAAAAAAAATAAATAATGAAAATGCGGGCCTAAAACGCTGTAAAATGTTCAGGGACCGCGAGGCTGTAAACAATATGAAGTTTAATTTGAGGTAAACAAAGTGAATATCCACTAGGGGGGTCCGTGCGAAGGAGAAAGTGAGGTTAAATCAAATTTGGCAACACTGATAGCGGCAGGTTTTTGTTTGCATCCTGTCGCTACGTGCAATTAAACAGAACCTTGAAAAGAATGTCGGTCTTATCTGTAAACAGGAATTAACCTCCGCTACGTGTGGCAAATTGAAAAATCTTTTTTTTTTTTAATTTACCTTTTCAATAAAGTCTCATTGTGAACTTGAGTGTAAAAGCCCCGGACATGATTTCCTGCTGTAACTTTGTCAAAGAAGTTTCTATGCAAATTACCAGCATGAATATTAAAAGCAGGTCGACGACATAACGCAAGAGCAAAGCGCATTGTTCTGGAATGGAATGTGTCTTAATTCCTCCGGCTTCTTCTTTTCCCTCCATAACGTGGACTTTTCCCAGTAGCGTCGCCAGTTCATCGGTGTGCCTTACGACAAAGAATGGCGGGCCCCTCGTGCACCGGGCGATTAGCGCGGGGGCGCCGTCTGTGGGGGTTTTGCTGCCGAATCAGTTCTCTCGCTTAAACGTACGCCCCCCTGCTGATACGCTTCCTCTCCCGAAAGGAAAATTCCACGTTTTTGTAATGAAGCCCAGCAATTTGCTCAACGAGGGAAAGGGGGATTCGGGCCAGTTACGTTCGGTATCTAAAAGAGCCGTCGAGGGGAGTTCGACCAATAGTTCAACGCTGGATTTGGAGTGGGAAATCGCATGGGAAATCGGGGTGTGCTTTTTTTTTTGTTATCATGAACATGGTGGTAGAAAAAGTAGCAGGCAGTTCAAATGCTAACTTCCGATTCAGATACCTTTTTGAAAACTAGCCTATTGCTGTAGTTTTTGTAGGGATGAACATTTACGCACCCAATGACTTTTTGCACGATTATCGTGTGGTGTGTTTGTTATGCAAGTTATTTTTAACTCTTTCCCCCAAAAGATGTTCCTTTTCTACTATATACAATTAATTTTGCGTGTAAAAACGTATTAAATCCCCCCAAAAAGTAAAGCGCTCCAGATTCCCGTGTTTTAACTTTGGCACGGCGCTCAGATGGTGTCAATGACAATGGAATGTGGCCAAGTGTAACACGTCGAGTGATGTCACTGATTTGTGATAAATTGTCTTAATCAGCAGCTGCTGTCACGCCAGCATCGCCGCCGTCACGGCTCCGTCATGCTTGTCGGTCGCGGCTGCTTGACAAAAAAAAACAAAAAAAAAAAGGCAATTTTGTCCACTTAAGGGGTGTCAAAGGTTGGGTTTTTTTTGTCCCCCGCCTCTCCTTTTATTACGCATTCCCAATGAACACATGACAGCCGGGCCTCGCTTTGGCAGCTTAAATTGAATAAATAAGTTGATGAGGCTTCAAAAAGAGTTTATTCCAATTTCACAATTTCAGTTTGACTGCCACAGACATGCCTATCAATGACACTGGTGCAATAAATGTGTTGCCCTTGGGGGAGGTATCCATCACTGCTGTAGATAATCATGTAAATTGTCTTTTTTTCCCCCTCTTTTCATTTATAAGAGAATCTTTTCTTTCGCTCAAAATGATGGGAATCATCATCATCCATCTGCAGAGATTGGAACGAGACCTCTTTAATATTTCATTTAATTTGTCGTAAGCGCTTCAACAGAGCATATTTGCAAAAGCCTAAGTCAATGTGAGCGAGGCGGGGAAGGGGGGCTACTCGTATATTTAACGACGGCCCAAAAAAGAGACAAGGAAAAATGACATTTAAAAAAACAAGGTAATTGAGCATTTTGTATACTGTGGCAGCTGCTCGAGGAGCCGAGCGGCGCAACTCTGCTGCGGTGTACATTAATATTGCACAATTGAGGGAGACATCCGCCATCAATTATGTATAATAAACACTTACTACATTGTATGGTCGACGTCTCTCATGGGTTTGGGCACTCGCCTCTTCGGGAAGAGACACCACGCCCCCTGTACCCATCATCTACAAAGTAAGTGCAACACAAGTGGCAAGGGTGAAACCTCAGCATGAGCACAAGAACTGTATTTAAAAATAAAAAAGTGAAACAGTCAAAGTCAAATAATAATTTTTTTTTTTTTTTTAAATATAACCAGAGTTCAAAAAATCAAATCTGGAAAACCAAAAATCAAACAGAAAACCAAAATACATAAGGATTTTAAAATAAAATGTAAATATAACAAAAATAGATGTAAAAAATGTAAAAATAATCCCCAAAAAAGATGCAATGACCCTAAAAATAAAATAATGAAACTTAAATCTATAGTAAATAAATTGAAACCAAAACATAGAATGTTTGAAAATTGTAGAAAAAAAATAGAATATACTCTAAGGTAAAATAAACAAAAATAATATGAACAATTCCACACTAAAACAAGAATACACAAATCATTATTTGACCAAACCATTGTCAGAATAACCTAAAATTGAAGTGAGAGACTCAACTGACCCTGATGGTGGCCTCCAGCTCGCCCACGCTTCTCTTGCCGCCCGGCAGCCATCCGTACGACCAGTGCTGGGCCGAGGCCGCCTGGAGCAACAAGGCCAACAGCAACACGTGCGCCACCGCTTTGCGACCGACCTCCATCGTGGCTTTCTGCAGGAAAACAATCACGACATCACATCAGCGGCAAAGATCGCAATACAGAGCGCACCCGAGCCACTCACCTTTCGATTAGTCTCGTTAGCATGTGCTGCAACAGAACCTTTTTTTTTTTTTATAGGCACCAGGATTATAATCCCTTCTCCGCAGGTGTGACACGCTCACATGCTAATGGTGCCGCTAATGGAGGTGCCTAAGTGCTCGAAAAAGGCCACCGTCGCCATGAGGATTGGAGCGGCAGGAGACCTGCAATATATTCGTGTGCACCTGTTGGGAGCAAGACAAACAGCGTAGCCATTTCTCTCACATGTATTATTTATTAGAATCAACTTTAGTACAAGAGACTCTAAAAAGGCATAAAGTTACATGGAAACCACTTTTTCTTAATGTAGCAGCTTACAAGGCCTCCAAACGATTACAATTATGTCGAAATATAGAACTTAAAGCTTTGTGATGAGCACGAGACACAAAATGACTTACCTAGAAATGCAATAGTACAAAGAGCAAAACCCTTGTTTG